>NW_017616527.1:89972-207472 GCF_001879475.1 Ipomoea nil
TGTATATTACCCAGCGAAACAGTAGTTATATCAAAATAATACTGTAGTTGTGTTGAAATGAAGCTACAGTGTATATAAAATGAAACTGAATAACATTTCACATATTTGAGTATATATTGTGCAATAAAACTGTAGTTATATCGAAATGATCATGTAGTTGTGTTTTAATAAAACTATACTGTATATAAAATAAAATTAAATAACATTTTCACATATTTGAGTGGATAAATGTTGAATGAAACTGTAGTTATATCGAAATGAAACTGTCGTTATGTGTAACTGAAACTGCAGTGATTACAAAATGAAACTGAATAACAAGGTTACTTTTTGCGAAATAGCGCGAAACGGCGGGAAGCTGGTGCCGTTTCTTTCATTAAACAAAACGACGTTATTTTGAAGCTCGATATATAATCTATTATGCACCCGATGCACGATATAATTTGCCTAAGACAATTCCCTCAATAAGACATGGGAATTTTGTCAAAGAGGATCGGACTGCAGACCAGGTACAACTATTGAATCCCACTTCATCTAGCTTGCTTGGGTCTAGACGCTTAGCCCTAGAGTTTCATCTCAGTTGCATCCTGGAAATACGGGTTCTGACTCGGAGTATGAGCCGAGCTTGGGATGTTCAGATATGATGATTTTGATGATGAGGAGTATGTAGAGCAGATTGAGCACAGGCGTAGAGAATCCATGGCAGGCAGTGGGCGCGAGAGGCGGGCCCACTTTGAGTCTAGGTATAGGTTCTAATTGTATTTCAGCAGGTTTGTCCCCATTTTTCTTGAGATATGATTTGGTCTCGTCACTTTTACTTGTACTTGCTTTTTGGTAATTTTAATAAAATGTTTGGGGATTTTTTTTCAAGAAAAAAAATAATAATAATAACACAATGTTCAAAATTAAACGTATTCGTAGGGTTTATTTTGGAACTCAAAAAATAACTTTCAGAAATTAGTTTTGAATTTCAGTGTTTGGCTATCAACAGAAAGTGAAGTCAATGTAAAATTTACATTAAGTCAAATTAAAGGAAAATACTCCATTTTGGTAGAAATGTTTTAAGATATTTTTACTAAGAAAACATTTTTTAAGATTTCTATTTCACAATCAGTTCTATCCCTCTCTTCTTCTAAGTGGTGTCAAACAATCGTTATTGTGTGGACAACGGTCTAAAAATATTATTATAAGTCATAAAATACATTATTTTAACGTAATCATAAAATACATTATTTTAACTCATAAAATACATTATCTTATCCCAGAAATTTCATTATTCTAACACATAAAGTACATTATACATTATTCTAACTTATAAAATACATTATTCAAACACATAAAATACATTATTCTAACTCATAAAGTAAATTATTTAATCACTTAAATTTATTATTCTAATACATATAAAGTACATTATTCAAACTCATACAATACATTATCTTACCACAAAGTGTTTAGTATTCTAACATGCTCGCTAAGGAATAAATTTATCTTACCTCAAATGGGTGGGCTGGCTCACCATGCATCTAGTTGGTTGTTAGTTGAATTCGTTGATTTAGTCCAAATATATATTAGTCTTGTCGAGCTAGTCAAAACAATAAAAATCTTGGTTGGAACCATAACCTAAAATATTAAAAACCATTTAAGTATTTTTCGTCATTTTCTTTAATTTACATTAGACATAATATATTTATATATCAAAGGAAAATTAAAATATGAATTGCGCTAGGTCAGATCAAACAATAAAGACCTTGACATAATATACAATCAATTTTTTTTTTTAAAGTTAATATTCTTTTCAATTTCTTTAGCTAAGAATTATTACATTTATCAATGTAAAAATAAATGTGTTGGACCGAGCCGATAAAAAAGAATAAAAAATTTTTCTCCGATAGACCACATCCCTAGAGAAAGTATTTTTTTTTTCTTCAATTCCATTAATTTAGAACTATTATATTTATCAATTTATATATTTATTTTTATTTATATATAAGTTACAAGTTAGAAATTATTTATTTACATAGTTTTATTATAATTATTGTTAATCTTTATAATTATCATAAATTCTTATTTATTTTCAATTTTATCATGTTTACTATTAATTAGTCAAACTGATTTTTTTCTTTCTTTATAATCTTTAATATTTTTTATTTATTTTTGTGTTTAGTAGTATTTTTTAATTATATATATATATATATATATATATATATATATATAGAGAGAGAGAGAGAGAGAGAGAGAGAGAGAGAGAGAGAGAGAGAGAGGATGAAGTTCAGGTGTGAACATGGTCTAATATGTGAGCTTGTGCATTACTCTCATCATTACACTTTTTGCTGATGAACGGTCGGGATCGCAGGTGCACGACTTACCCTGTGCACTGTGCACATGATATCTTTGCGTTGTAGGGGTGGTAAGAGAGTTTTTGCATTTTTAATTCAAACCTCGGCTGTGTGGTTTTTTTTTATATTATTATTATTATTATTATTATTATTATTATTATTATTATTATTATTATTATTATTATTATTATTATTATTATTATTATTATTATTATTATTATTATTATTATTATTATTATTATTATTATTATTATTATTATTATTATTATTATTATTTCGGGTTTTCTCCTTGCCGCGACGGGCTCGGTTTATTCCTTTTTTGGGGTTTTTCTCCATGCCGCGACAGTCTCTCACTGGAATTGAGCGTGTGGCGATGACGAGGTCTAACGGCGGTCGCCGTTCGAAGCGTGATAGGTCCGGTCATCCATTCTTGCTCGCGACTCTGCCATCGGCGGCTTCCCACAGGGTTGCGGAAGCGTCCCGATTATTCAAACAGCGGTCCCGCCGCCGCACGAATCCCTCCAGCTCGTGGTGGGTTCGACCGGTCACCATCCGGCATTCCTTCCAGGGTGCCTACAAGGAAGAGGTCGGCGCACCGATGTTAGTTTCGCCGGGTCTATTTTATTTATTTTTTATTTTTTTATTTTTTATTTCACGGGGGAATTGGTAGTTGTTCTAGGTCTGTGTTCATGCTCTGCGCTCAATGCTCGAACTGGACCTTTTTGGGGGGGGGGGGGGGGGGGGGGGCGGTTGGGATGCACCCGCAGCTTGGGGGTAGCTGTTTGGGGGGGGGGGATTCTGTTGTGCATCCATAAATTGGGTTTGTGCTGAAGATTTGGGTGGGAGGGGGTGGGGGGGGGGGGGGGGTTTGTTGTGCATCCATAGATTGGGTGTGTGCTGAGGATTTGGGGAGGGGGGGGGGGGGTGTGTGATGTTCAATTTCGATGCTAAACCATTGTGTTTAATGCAGTCTGGTCACTCTTTTGTATAAATAATCAAATCAGTTATTAACCAATTTCGATTATCAATTCTCTATTGTAAAGAATTTTAAGGACTAAGATTGATGAATGGTCTGTTCAATCTAATGCTAATTGGTAAAGCACTAAAGCTAAAGGACAACTCTTGTTCGAAACATATTTTGAACTTTCATTCAAATGGTTGACATCAACCCCCTTTAGCTCATTAGTAGAGCCCCTATAGCTCAGTGGACAACATCCTGGCTTGTTATGCTAGCAGTAGCAGAGAAGCTCATAAGATGTAGCATGTAGATATGGGTGTAATGCATTTTGGACACTTTTTAATATAAATAATCAAATCATTTATTAAGCGGTTAGGTTTTTCGATTCTCTATTGAAAAATAATTTAAGGACTAGGTTTGATGAATGGTCTTAATCATTTATTAAGCGGTTGCTTTTTACCGTTTGTAATATGTAGATTGGGACTGTTGTGGGCATTTCTTCCAGCTGTGATGAGAGGTTTGCTTGGTTTGAAAAGCGTATGGATGCGGAGCTATTGAATTCAGGTCACGTTGGGACGACAACTATAGATTTGGTAACATTTCCTCATCTTTGCAATAATTGTTATACCAACCAACACCCCCGATCTAACCTTATAACACTGCTGCCTGGCAGTTTATTTTCCCAATAATGCACAAGGGCACCTACTACATGATGAGCGTAAGTTTCAAGCATTCCCGATTTAACATTATTGACAGCTCCTCTGCAAAGAAGCTGAACAAAGAAATGTATAGTGGCGCAGCGGAGGAGTTGGTATGTTTTTGTCCTACTTTGACGTTTTAGGGGGATGGAGAGTTATAACCTATTGTTTTATCTAGGGCTTTATGTACCGCAACTAGGTGGTGATTATTTATTTGAATTAATATCAAATATGCTTTTTATAAGTTTGGTGCAATCATTTAGGTACCATCTTGCATGTTTGGGGCAATCAGTTGCATGTTTGGGGCATTCATGAGTTGTACCACCTTTCTGCTCCATAGCAAAGTTATGAATACCTGTCCTGATGTTTTCAGTCCTAATTTTAATGTGCTTTTGAGTTCCATAAATATATAATGTGCTTGAAATGGTAATTACCTTCTTTGAACCACTATCATTGTCTGTCAACCTTGTCACACATTTTGGCTATCTGCACCCTTTTCTTTCAGTCTCCCATTGAGGCATGAGAGTTGGTGCATCATGGATACCCTCTGGCTGAGGCATCAACCTGGGAATGTGGATTCCATTGACTAGTATATCGTATAAAATGGTTAGAAATGTGGTGGTTATTTATTAAAATTAATATCAACTATGCTGTTTATTACTTTGGTGCAATCATTTAGGTGAGTTAGTATCACTTGGGGTTATAGTGGACAGTAATGCATTTTTATGGAGGGGAAAGTGGGGTGCATTTTGGTCGGTAGAGTCTTGGACTGCCAGTTGTGTTAAGTTGGTAACCAAAACTGTACATAAACCAACAACACTGGACCCCTAAAAACCTGAGGTGCACTAAAAAACACTGGAATGCATTACAGTCATACCATTGGTGCGCACCAAACCCAAAATGCACACCAACTCCCTGCGATGCACACCCTTACTATTACTTGTGATTAGTAATGGCTGATGAGCAAAACCACATTGAGACCCTAGTGCAAAACTAGTTTCCCTCTTATTTACACAAAGCTACGGTCACATTATCTGCCAGGCACATTAGTCCATAGATAAATAACATGCCAGTTGGGTTAAGTTGGAAATTTTGGGTCTATAGTTCTCTCTACTGCATTTTTGTTGAGGGAATAAGTGGAGTGCATTTTTGGTGGATAGTATTGGACTGCCATTAGTTTTAAGTTTGTTCTTTGGCTTTTTACTGGGTTATAGGGTGTCTGCTCTCTTGTGACTGTGCTATGGTTTAGGGAAACAAAATCTGACTTCTAGTTTGGTGCAGATAATCTTGCTGGCCACTTACCTAGACAGCAAACTTCAGACACTACGTGCAAGATTGCACCAAATGGAATTGTGGGTTGCAAAGGGGGAATGTCGTACAACTATTTAACCTACGCCAACGTTTCATGCACAACACCTTACTGAGCGAGGTTAATAGTCATGCACAGAGCATTGCCACGGGTGCCGGGCAGTTTGATTGCCAGAGATTAGCGCTGATGCATCAATGAATCGGGCGGCCGCCACAATAGCAAACTCCCAGCCCTGGACCTTACCCGACAATAATTTACTTATGAAAAGCATCACAAATGCTTAATAAAAAGCTATTCTTTAATAAATATAACTCAATCAATTTTTAAAAACTAGCCATGCTGTTGGCTACATAAAGTTCTTCTTATGCATCCAAGTTTAAAACTATATAAACCATGGTGGTTAACAATTTGGAAAATCATACCTATTTGTACCGTGGATCGCATCAAACGAAATAATATCGCCATAGCATGAAAAACTCCCCCTACCAATGGGGTCAGCCCCAAAAAGCCGTGCAAGCCGATTTTTTCGTCGAGATGGTAATCAAAATGAAAGAGGTGTGAAATGGGCATACCAAATGGGCCTCTTTGAAATAGACCAGACCTCAACGTTGGCGCAAGCGGTAAGAAATTGCATCTTGGCCCGGGCTGAACGGTGGTTGGGTAGGGGTTTTTCAAATCCGTTGGCGGTAGTCCAGGCTTGCTGCTAGCCCATAGTAGTTAATCCCGTTAGGGTTCTGGTTTCTATTGCTGGTGCCGTTCAGAGGTTTTGTTGCTATTGGCTGCTCTGTACTTTATGTTTGGCCTGCGTGCCTATGTTTTTGGCCTGCGAGCCGTTTCCTGCCTGTGAGCATTTTCAGACGATACTTTATTTCGGACCTAGCTTTTGGCCTGTGCTGTGTGAGTTGTGTTGTCTTGTTTGTTCTTATTTGGAATGTAACGGGGCAGTCAATAGAAATAGAGGAGTTGTTACGGCTGTGTTGGCAGCCCTGCTTGGTTGCATTGTGGTGCTTAGACGCTGCATTGCAACTTTGTAGGGAGGTGGCATGGTGGCGTGACATAATGATGGCAAGATGGCTGTCCCTTTGCTGCTTGCAGGAAGGCCCGGGTCATAAGGGTAGGCCTGAGCTTGTATGACTTGGGTTGTGAGTATTAGCGGGTATGACAGGATGGTGGCGTGGCGGTGGTTCTTTCCACCGTGGCATCTATAGATGAGCTGGTCCACAGCCCTTTATTCATTACCGTACTTAACTTTCTTCGTATTTCTTAGCCTAGAGTGGTTTGTGCCAGTTGTGTGCTGGAATAAGCCGGGGCCTCTAGTTTATAGCCGTGAGGCCTTTTTTCATGTAATCTTTTTTTGTGGTTTTAGATTTAGTGGGTCTTGGCCATGCGAGGCCTTAACCCATCTGGACTTTGTATTTGCTTTCTTCTTAATAAAGTGTTTTTTTTTTTTAAAATGCAGGAAATGAGTTAGAGGTCAAAATCACAATCCCTTTCTGATATGAATTTTGCATACTTGAATGTTATTAATGTTGCTTAGCATTCTAAGGTGTTTTCATCTTGTAGTTTGTAATAGCAGAATTATGAACTTTAATGTAGTGTAATATGAGTGGAAAATTAAGAATGGTCCAGTTTGAGCATGTAGGGGGGGGGGGGGGGGGGGACTACTGGAGGGAGAAATTAGCTGAATACAGTGTAACTGTGGAAGTAATCTTTTAACTGTGTAGAGTGTGTGAAAACTAATGTATCAGGACTCAGGATTGCACGCGGTGATGATATCTGAGCCCCTCCAAGCTCAACGACACCCAACGCATTAACAACGATGCCCACAACACCAAGGTCACCCCTACATGCGATTGGGTGGTGGGCGTCTGTTACCCTAGTCTTGGAGCGACGATTTGCCCAGGATGCATAGTGAGGTCATCGACCACTGCTGTTCTGGGAGCTACGCACATGGCATGGCGACACTAGGGCACTATGATTATCCCCACGCCGCTGGTCATGCGACTCATTCACGGCACCAAAAAGGTGGGAGGAACACAACCTATTAGTACGTCAGCCTCCGTGTCGTTCATCTGGAACGTCCGGCGTTGCTCATCCAATGGTGCGGTGCACCAGCAACCCACGGTTATGGGAGAGAAACTAGCAGCGTGATGAACGTAACAAAAAAATGGGATAGCAGCGTGAATGTGTTTTTATTATTTAAAAAAAAACGCGCAGAATGTGTAGTTACGGAACAAAAAAGGCACACGTATAACCTGTAAGATGGTGCACACTAGTAGGATTCCTAATTTAGTTTGGGCCATCGGATGCATTACACCAATGCACCATATTGATCCACAACTTCACACGGTAACTATAATGTGCACCAGAAAATTAGCCATATATATATATATATATATATATATATATATATATATATATATATATATATATATATATATATATATATATTACAAAACTTAATATTTTAAAAAAGTGAATTGTAAAACTTTTAGTGAAGGCTCGTTAATCGATAAATAATGGCCCAACAAAGAAATTTGGGGTTGCTCATCCTAATGGTGGGTTCGATAGGATTTTCAGGAGAACAGGACGAGTGACACTTGTCACCATCTCTTTCCTTCAACAGTTATTAGAAGTTAATTCTGTTACTTCCCTTCTTGGAAGTTATTTCTGTTCATTTCACTTTACTGTTGTATAAAAACTCTTCTCTGTAAGCACTCTTGGATGATGATGAATAATATCAGTACTTTCTTCACTTTGTTTCCCTTCCCCTTTGAGCTCCGCAACATGGTATCAGAGCAGAGAAATTAGGAGCTTCGTTTTGTCCTTCAATGGCGGCATGGCCTTCTATCGGCAATCAAACAGTACCAGCCAAAAATACAGCAGCAAGTCTGACTCCCAGCATGAACACGACAAATGCAGCAGCAAATTCGACACCATCTCCCTCTGTTCCGGCAACTGGATCAAACAGCAATGAGGTAACATTTGATTCTCAATCTCAATCCAACCCCTATTTCATCCACATCAATGAGAATCCAGCCCTAGAGCTGGTCTCTGTTCCTCTCGATGGTCCGAACTACCACTCTTGAGCTAGGACAATGCCCATGGCTCTATCGTGCAAAAGAACAATGTGCCTTTTATTAATGGTAGCATCACAAAGCCATCCACATAAAACCTAGATAGATATCTTGCCTGGGAAAGATGCAATAACATAGTGGCCACTTGGATTGTGCACACACTTTCTCCAACTATTGCTTGCATTGTGTTATGGATTGACACTGCTTATGGAATCTGGAATGACTTGAGAAGAAGATTCAGTCAGCATGACTTATTTCGCCTTGCAGAAATTAAATGTGAGATTTTCCAAACCAAACAAGCAGACAATTCCCTAAATGAATACTTTACTAGGCAAAAACTGTTGTGGGATGAGCTAAGTATTCTTAGACCTCAAATGAATTGTACTTGCAGTACAAAGTGTGAATGTGGTAAAAGGATTGATGAATTGAATGAACGATCATAGAAGGACAAGTTGTCCATATTCTTGAATAGGGCTACATGAGAAATACATAGGAGCCCGGAATTAGATTATGTTGATGAGGCCCTTACCAGATGTTAATGAAGCCTATTCTATGATTGCTCAGCAAGAAAGGCAGTTTCACATGGCCAACAATGACTTTGGAAGTCAGTTGTACCAAGCAGGAGAAAACAATGCCATTTGCAATGCCCTTCTAGCCAGAACAAATGTAGGCTATCAACAAGGGTTCAAGAAAGGATCAGGCACCAACAAGAAACATGTGTGCACATATTGTGGATACACAGGTCACACCCAAGATAAATGTTATTAGAAGCATGGGTATCCCTGATATGAACCTAGTCCAAGGTTCAAATAAGATGGAATATTGTCCCAAGAATGCTCTCAAAAGTAAAGATAGAGATATATCAAAATACCTTAAACCTCACGAGAAACCCTTTGTCTCGAATCCTCAAAGACTTAGAAGAATCCCATTGTAGCTTCAAGTACCTCGATGATGCAATCTTCAATCAACTAGACTCGGATCTAGTTTCCTTTGATTCAAGAACGAGTCCACGAACCTAAATCTAAGGTTGAAGAAAGGAAGATTGATTCGAGTCCACGAATCAATTTGCTAGTTGAGTTCACGACTAGCCACTAATTGAGTCCATAGTTAGCCATAAGGTTTCTTACACACGTGTAAAGAAAAACTTAATATTTTATTGAATTAAAAGCCTCCTAAAACTGATATGGATGTGCCCTATTTATAGGTATAGGGCAGCATTGTAATCCTAAATACAATGGGAATAAGAGTCCTAAACCAAATCTAGAAAGCAAGTAAATATAGTCCTATTTAGAAAGGGATTTAAGGAATCCTTTCTAAATACAAACTAGTGTTTTCTCTTTCATGCCAAACAAATTAAAATAATGATGACTAAAAATAATAAGGCTTATTTGTGCCTAATTTAATCTCCAAAATCAGCACTTAAACCAATTATAAAAAGCCTTGAATTGTTCTTCATCTTTTGCAAATGGGCTTGACTTGGATTTCCACCATCTTTGAATATCACCAATGAAGAGTTGTCTTAATTGTTTGGACTTGGGCCTTGTGATTGGACCAATTGTTACTCTTGATGGATCTTCATTATGTTGGGCCGCATCATCCTCATCTTCTTGAAAATGATTCGACCTCGAATCTTGTAAGCATTGTCTTTGATCCATGATATCACTTGAAATGGGCCACTATAATACTTTCCTCTATCGAATGGAATTATTATTTGCCCTTCTTGTTTCTTCCACTAATGATTCTTTAAGGATGTAGTTATGGGCCTTGTGATGAGCCCATTGTAGACCCTTATTGGATTCCATGTGTACTGGTTCTTATTATTCTCCCATTCTTGAAAAGGATTCGTCCTCGAATCCAAATCTTCAATGAAAGACAAATTAGCAAGCTCACTTTGTGTTTTATCACCCTCATGGAACTTTTTCTTGGGATGCTTGACACGAGTTGCTCCAATCTTTATCATACAATCAATAAGTAAGGCAATTAAGTCTAATGATACATCATGGAATTTAAACATTCTGGATGGTAATAATTTAACAAAATGAGACATATTAAATTTAGCCATCTTGTTTGAATTGTCAGCAAGCACAAAATCTTTCCTCCTAGAGCTTAAGGCTAAACCAAACACAAAATCCATGGAAATATCAAGTAATTATTTAGATGCATTGTGGTGGTAAGCGGCACAATTATGAACATAAGATTCTACATCTTTTTTCTTCTTTGGCCAATAAAAATATCCATGCAAAACATCATCACTCTTTGGAAAACCATTGCTCAAATCCAAGCAAAAAGTGCCAATCCCATTGACTTTGAACGAAAAGCCCTTGAGCAAGTAGTATTTCAAATAAGAAGTTTTCAAATGTGCCTTATAACTTCCTAGTGATTCCTTATCTCTATCAAATAAAGTTTTAGTAAAATCAAAATTAAAGAATATGACAAACAAATCTAGAGAATTTTAATGCATGATTTTGAAATAAAAATGAGTAAATAGTTACTCCCCTTCTTCTCTTGCTTACTATCCCTTTTTGTTACCAAGCGAGGCTGCACTTTGATATCTCTGGCTGGTTCTTTCCACTGTACCACTGATAGCGGTTCCTTTGTTTGGCTACAAACTAAGTTAGAGGACTAGAGTGGTGAATCCAATTCCAAACGTGGAGGTTCCAGTTTGCTCTCTTTGATTTCATCTTTCTTCAAGGCTGGTTTGAGAGCTTTCTTCGATCTCAGTTGAATTTCTTCTACTTACTTTGGAAGTAGAGGCTTAAGCACATGTATAAATCTATTATAGGTGACATTGCATGTGTTGTTGAGTGCATTATAATAAAAATGTCTATCATGTTGCCATGACCTTCCAAGTGAAACATGTGCAGTATGCATTGGCACAATATCACATAGAACCTCATCATAATACTTTCCGATACAAAAATGAATAAAAGCTTGTTTAGTCACTCTCACATCCCCTAAATCAATAAGATTATATGGTTGGGGGTGATTGATAAGAGGTAACTTAAGGTAGTCCACCATGGCTGCACTAGCTAAATTCATACATCGATCCGAATTGATAACGATAATGCATCCCTTTCCATGAATGTTTCCCCTAGTATAGAGTGGTGGTTGCACTTGTTTAGGGTGTTGCTCTAGATTAGTCATTCGAGTGCTTAAACCTTTCATGGCAAAGGCTAGAGCATCTATTTTCTGCTCTAACCACCTACGTGTATTTGGAACCTCTTCAGCCATCTGTAGATGAGAAACAAAATCTAAAAACAAGAGGATATTTGAGTATTCATGTTAGTGAAATCAAAAAGTTGGCTCGCTCCCTCACTATTCTCAGCTCGCAGATAAGAGGTGGATTATATGGATCTGGGGGGTACACTACACACTCCACTCGTGTATCACTCCAAGTGGCAGATACTCTCACAAGACTTTTTCCAAAAAGGAAAATTGCTAGTCCGAAACTCAGGCTGATATGGATTCAACCTCAAAGTTCAAGAAAACGTACCTTGGGAGACTTTGCAAGCCTTTGAGAGTAAGGGTGTATCACGAGGTAGGTAATAAAATTGAGAGCAAGAAGCAAAGAAAATGGACAACACAAGTAAAGAAACTAAGCAAGAATTGAAAGAAAAAAGAATGCAAAGAAAGAAGTATGGCAGAAGATATGCAAGACCAATATTAGAATAAGAAGATAGACACGGGTTTCAAGTGTACCACAACCAAGTAGGAATATATCAAGAACTCCTTCCAACCTTATACTTTTCCCCTTCCTTGTCCCTCAAAAATTCTCCTACCAGCCAAATTCTTTCCCCAACCTTATTCTTCTTCTTTATTGCTTTCTCTCTTTTTTTTTTTTCAACTTTCTTCATTTTTTTTTGATTTTTTTGATAAGTAACCTCCAAATAACTACTGTAAGTATCAACAAAAATTTCGGTCCAAGAAGATCCACACAACCCCTTCAAAACATAATCAAGAATCACCTAGAAAAACAAAAATGCTGCCCTTACTTCGAAGATCAATATCTCAATGACTGTAAGGGATTAGCAAGTTTATAATATATCAAAAGAACGCCCCGGGAGATATCTACAACATATCAAAATTTCAGATAAAACTAACCAGTGGATCTCTAGATATAGGTCATTCTTTGAAACTGGTCACAGAACGCGGAAATCTGGACAGGGTATGATTGCGACGTGATTGCGCGTAAATGCGCTTCAGATATAGGTAAGGGTGAGAAGGGATTGTTTTCTTGACAACAGTTTTGGTAATATGGTGCTTAGGAGGTGTCGGGTATCGTTGATATTGGATGGAAAAAATAGAAAACTCTTTTGGGATTGTTTTTCAAGAAACTAAAGAACATGTATCAAGATTCAAGAACACAATCAAGAATGCAAATGATTTTTTTTTTTTTTTTTTTTTTTTTTTTTTTTTGGTTTTTTAACCTAGTCCAAGGTTCAAATAAGATGGAATATTGTCCCAAGAATGCTCTCAAAAGTAAAGATAGAGATGTATCAAAATACCTTAAACCTCACGAGAAACCCTTTGTCTCGAATCCTCAAATACTTAAAAGAATCCCATTGTAGCTTCAAGTACCTCGGTGATGCAATCTTCAATCAACTAGACTCGGATCTAGTTTCCTTTGATTCAAGAACGAGTCCACGAACCTAAATCTAAGGTTGAAGAAAGGAAGATTGATTCGAGTCCACGAATCAATTTGCTAGTTGAGTCCACGACTAGCCACTAATTGAGTCCATAGTTAGCCATAAGGTTTCTTACACACGTGTAAAGAAAAACTTAATATTTTATTGAATTAAAAGCCTCCTAAAACTGATATGGATGTGCCCTATTTATAGGTATAGGGCAGCATTGTAATCCTAAATACAATGGGAATAAGAGTCCTAAACCAAATCTAGAAAGCAAGTAAATATAGTCCTATTTACAAATGGATTTAAGGAATCCTTTCTAAATACAAACTAGTGTTTTCTCTTTCATGCCAAACAAATTAAAATAATGATGACTAAAAATAATACGGCTTATTTGTGCCTAATTTAATCTCCAAAATCAGCACTTAAACAATTATAAAAAGCCTTGAATTGTTCTTCATCATTTGCAAATGGGCTTGACTTGGATTTCCACAATCTTTGAATATCACCAATGAAGAGTTGTCTTAATTGTTTGGACTTGGGCCTTGTGATTGGCCCAATTGGTACTCTTGATGGATCTTCATTATGTTGGGCCGCATTAATCCCCCAGGCTGGAAAGCAAGACCAAGGAATCAATCTGTTAACTAGACAAAAAAGGCTTCCTTTTCAGTCTAGTGATTCTTTATCAACTAACTGTTTTGATTTGCTACATATAGACATATGGGGTCCCTACAAAGTAACCACAATACACGGACATCAGTACTTTCTCACAATTTTGGATGACCATAGCAGAGCTGTATGGATATATCTGATGAAAGCAAAGTCAGAAGTTAAGGGCCTAGTTATTGATGGATTCTGTAATCTTGTTGAGAATCAGTTTGGGACAAGCATAAAATGCATAAGATTAGACAATGGTTTGGAGTTCATTATGGTGGATATTTTTCAAACAAAAGGGGATCATACATTAGACATCCTGCACCTACACATCTCATCAAAACAGTAGAGTAAAGAGGAAGCATGGTCACTTACTAGCTACTGCTAGAGCTCTAAAGTTTCAGGAAAATTTACCAGACAAATTTTGGGGTGAATGTGTGTTGCATGCAGCATATATAATCAATAGACCCCCATCTGCTGCCATTAACAATCAAATTGCCTACCAAGTTCTGATCAAGAAGGCCCCACTATATCAACATTTGAGGGTTTTTGGATGCCTAGCTTATGCCACCATAGTTGGGCCCAAATCAAAGCTAGAGGCCAGGGCAAAGAAGTGTATCTCCCTTGGTCATGCAAGTACTACAAAAAGGTTATAAATTGTATGATCTTGATTCTAATGAGTTGCTTGTATCCAGGGATGTGGCATTCCATGAACAGGTGTTTCCTTTCCAACATACTGTTACCCCAGGAGTGAGGCCCCCTGAGATCATACTCCCTACAATGGTCACTGCACCTATTGAGGATCTTGATATTCCTCAAAATCAAAGTCAAGCTAGTGGTGAAAATGAGCAGACGGGTCTCCACCAAGATATAATCCCTGAACAGCCACCAAGTAACTTGCAGAACTAATTCAGCAGAAATGATGAACAAAGTGACTGGTTTCCTCCTCAGAATGAGATTCATGATTAGTCACCAAATGCAGATTGCACACCTCCAGAAGTCTCACCAGAGGTCCTTCAACATTAAGGCATGATGTGAGTCTAATTGTGCATATTTCTAGTATTAGTTTGAGTGTATTTGTTAGGTTTAAGTTCATGAATTTGGTAATTTAATTGCATAATCCCTTGTTTTATCATTAAGATATGGTTTTACACTTGATTTGAATGTTTTACGTTGTTTGTTAGTGTTTTGGAACCATTATAGGTCAAGTGCAAAAGGAAGGGAAATTCTAGGATAAGTTTGTAGCCAAAACAAAGTCAATGTGAAGCTAAGGAAGTGGCTAAAATGCTTGAAAGATAGCCAAAGAGTGGTTTTATCAATTGATGCGTAGTATATTTGCAAACAAATAATTCTCGGAGTACGAGTTATCGATCCACAGGGAAGTGGTTGTATCAAGCACTAGTTACTAACTTATTCATTAGAGCTAATCCTAACAATTACTTAGATGATTGATTGGCATAAAATAAATAAAATAAAACAGAGGTTCAGGATTTTGAAAACAATTAGAGAGAAGTTGAGATTCATGGGATTCAAGTATTTAATCACCTAGTGCCAATTATCGTTTGCAATATTTAGTTTGGAATTAAGATTTGTGTGGGAATGCAAAGTGGAATCGAATTACTCCCGTAATCTCTATTCCTAGTGAATTTCCACTCCCATGGCTTAAACACCCAATAAGATCAAAGATCAGCATTCAATTATTCCTAATTACTACCATCTCCCGATTGGCAACAATCTAGAATAAACTTCCCCTAATAAGTTCCCCTTTCCCAAGGACCAACCATTAGGTGCAATCGTGTGTGCCCTAATTTATGCCCCAACTCCCATTGGTGACACAAACATGGCTATGAAGCTAGTAACTATGGCCATTAATTACAAGCATCAAACAATATTATCACGATTGCAACACAAGTATTAAACCCAAATAATAATATATTAAAGAAACTGAGAGCTCAGGCACATAGGTTCATAAACACTTTTACCCAAGAATCTCTAAAGAATTTAGCCAAGCATGACTAAATTATACATAGCAAATACAAATAAAGAATTACAAATCATCAAAAGAGTACAAGAATTAACCAGACGATTTTCCCAAATCTCCCTAGTCTTCTTCTTGCTTTCTAAGACAACTTGTGGCTCTTGATTTCTCTCCTTCTTGTCTCCAAGAATCTCCGAATTCTCGCGGTCCCCGTCCGGTCTCCCTCCATTAGGGTTGAGGAAGGAGGGATTTTATAGTGGGTACAAAGTTGAGATGAAATAGGAATCTTGTACCAAATTGGACTCAAATTCTAACTCCTATATTTAAATAAAGAAATTGTCGTCTTTAATGATATTTAGAATTTGGAAGATTCCTTGAATTGCTAACTCTTAATATGGAGATATGAGCCTTGAAATCCGCGCAATTGATATTAGGAAAAGAGATCTCGCGCTTGTATTGAATTTTGCCCAGCTGCGCCACTTTAAGCGTCTGTTGTTTTATCCGCGCCACTTTAGGCGTCTGTTTTTATCCCAGAAATAGACGCATATTCGACGCGTCGAGAATTTTCTCGACGCGTCGAGACTTCCTGTGCGGGAATTAATTAGCTACTGGAAAATTTCGACGTGTCGAGCCCTTGGCTCGACGCGTCGAGTCCACTGGGCCCCGAACTCATCCAAAATTGCTCCAAACTCATCCTTGAACTTCCCTTGCTCATAGAATTGACCTACAATGGTTCAAAAACACTAACAAACACCGTAAAACATTCAAAACAAGTGTGAACCATAATTAAATGATAATAGCAAGGAAAACATGTATTAAATAAGCAAAATTAAAGAGCTTAATTACTGTGATGATTCAAAATAACCATAAAAACAAGCACAGATGTGATAACATCATCAATGGATTTGGTCACAAGAACCAAACAAGGGAAAAGTGGAGCAAAAGAGTAAAGAGTTGTTATAACCGCTGAATTCAGCGACAACTTAGTATTTTGATCATATCTCATGCTAGGAATGTCCGATTAAGGTGAGTCTTGCGCCATTGGAAAGAAAGACTCGAAGGGCTACAACTTTTATCAAGACATCGAAGTCCAAATCCGACGGGAAAATGGTCAAAATAAGCCTGCAAATTTGACCTATGTCCTTGGGCGAGAATTTAAGTTGCGGAAATTTCCTATTTTATCCCTATTGGGCTCCTACTATAAAAAACCCATCTTCCCTCAACCCTAGGGGGATTCTTATTCTCTCCGGGTTTGGTTCCAACTATAAAATCCCACCATCCACAACCCTAAAATTATTCATAGATCTTTGGAGACAAGATGGAGAGAAATCAAGAGCCACAAGTTATCTTGGAAAGCAACAAGAAGACCAGGGAGATTTGAGAGAATCGTCTGGTTCATTCTTGTACTCTTTCGATAATTTGTATTTATTATTATCTGCTATGTATAATTTAGCCATGCTTAGCTAAATTCCATTAGAGATTTTTGGGTAAATGTGTTTATGAACCTATGTGCCTGAACTCTCAGATTTTTTAATATATTATTATTTGGGTTTAATACTTGTGTTGCAATTATGATTTGGGTAATTAGTGTCCATAGTTACTTGCTTCGTTTGCTTTCTTTGTGTCACAACAAGAGTTGGGCATAATTTAGGGCACACATAATCGCACCTAATTGTTACACCTTGAGAAAAGGGTAATTTTTTTAGGGAGTTTAATTCTTTATTATTGCACATCGAGAGATGGTAGTAGTTAAGAATTTATTATGCTTGATCGTGTTTTATTGGGTGTTTAAGCCACGAGAGTGCAAATTCACCAGTGTTAGTGACCACGAGAGTAGCTCTACACCACCTTGCATTCCCACATTCGTATGAACCCAAATTTAATATTACATTAGGTTTGGCACTAGGGGATTAAACACTTGAATCCCAGGAATCTCAATCCTTCTATTTGTTTTCAAAACCCTGAATCACTGCTTTATTTTATTTATTTAATGCAACCATCCAAGTCTATCGTTAGGATTAGCTTTAATGAATAAATTAGTAGCTAGTGCTTAATACAACCACTTCCCTGTGGATCGATTACCCGATACTCCGGGTATTATTTCTTTGCAAATATACTACAATCAAATTGGTGCCATTGCTGGGGAAGTGGTTTTAGTATTAACATTAGTGAAAGTTTTGTTCTAGGAGTCTAATCCATTATTATTATTTTTAATTTATTTGTTTTTTATTTTTATTAACAAATTTTTTTAGTTTATGGATGGATATGGATTTCAAGGAACCATGCCACCATTCTACCTTCCTTCCCAGGGTTATGAGATGAGTTGGAATATGAATCAAGAATATGGAGGAATGGAATGTCAATTTCCTTTTTCAAATCTTACCAACTCTAGTCAAGGATATTTTCAAGAAAGCTCATCTCAAGCATTCGTATCACATCCCCAATGGTGCTCATTTTGTGGTGGGAATCACTTTGTAGAAAATTGTTATATGTTGAACCCCACCAACCATGTTCCTCGACAACCAACTCAAGGATTTTGTGCCAACATGAGTCAAGCCACTTATCAAAGATGCACACCACCTACTCCACAACCCTTATGGTGCATGATATGTGGTGGACCTCATGAGGCAGAAAATTGCTTCATCTTGGATCCCAATTACAAATATCCAGGGCGAGTTCAAGGGCCTCAATACCAAGAGTTTCAACAAGAATGCCAACCACTTGACCCAACAATCGAGATGAAGTCCATACAGACTAACGAGTTAATGCAATTGTATCTCAACTTCTGGAGCGATAAGCTCAAATTGATCACGACTCAACAATTGAAATGAAGTCCATACAGACTAACGACTTAATGCAATTGTACTCTCAACTTCTGGAGCGACAAGCACAAATTGATCACGAGATGGTTCAATGGCAAGATTTGACAATTGAAGAGCCACTCCAAAATTCATTTAATGGAGATGTCCTAAAAGAGTTGATTTTGCCAAATGAAGGTCATGAGGTTGAGAGAAATAAGAAGGATGGTGAGGACCTCGAAAATGATGATAATGAGGTTATGGATGAATGCATTGAGAAGGAGACACCAAGTTGGGAGGAAAGTGTAGACTTGCAAGGTAATGGTTGCAAGGAACACATGGATAATTGTCCATTAGATGAAGAAGTTGTTGATGGAGCACATGATTTTAATGAGGATGTCTTACCAATGGAGAACACTTCCCTTGGAGAGGACTTTAGAGAAATTTTGAATTCAGGAGACATTGGAGTTCTTAAGAATGATGACACACATTTGCCTATTTATATATCCAATGACTCCCAATTCTTGCTGGTTCATGTGGATGATCCGAGACTCTCATTACTTGTTGAATAAGAGAGTGTTGAAAAAGAAGGAAAAGAGAATGGATGCATAATTCTTGATTCGGGAGAATGTGGTGCCTTATATAATGATATGATGGGTTCGAGCTTAAGAGAGTTTATAAATGGATATCATTTGAAGAAATATTTGGAAGAGAAAATTGATGGAAAGAAGGGGATTTTCCTTCTCCAATCGCTTGATGGCTAGAGAGCTAACGACGTTAAACTTAGCGCTTCATGGGAGGCACCACATGTTATCTTTTATTGCTTTCCCTATTTATTTATTTCTTTCTAGTTTCGTCTTATTTAGTTTTATTGCTTTCTAGTTCGTGATTATTTTATTGTTTTTTAGTTTTCTCTTTTCTCTTGTTCTCCTTTTCTTTGTTTTGCATCAGGGACGATGCAAATTTTTAAGTTTTGGGGAGGATTCATTAATTTGGGGATAGTTTTAAAATTTAAAATTTTTGCTTTTGCTTGGATGACTCATATGCTATTTTTGGTGAATAAGTTACTTGTCTCAGCATGCAATTACAATTACTCTCTCTTGTTGGTTTGTGGTTTGTTTTAGTGGTGCTTGCTGCATCTCAATTTGTGATTGATGATTTGAGGTGTAAAACATAATTGATCTATTCCCTTGCCAATAGCTTTGTTAACCACTTAATAATTTGATTAATTCTTGATCTTGTGTGTTATGCATTGCTAGTGAAGGCTTATGTGAGATTCCGGTAATGGGTGTTTTGCTATAACTTGCCTCATTACTCCCTAAATGAAGTCTAAGTTTTGCATGTTTTGAAGTGATTTAAGCCATTTTTGTTTAGCCATAGCCTTTAAACCTGTCCCTACATATGTTTCTATCCTTTAGGTCCCCATTGTGCCTCTCGTTTGTCCAAATAAGTGCTAAGCACTTATTCCCTCATTGCGATTGTTTTTCTTTTATTTACCCCTAATTATTAAACCCTTAGCTTTGGCCAAATATTTTCCCTTCCACCATTTGAGAGAATGAAACATTTATCTTTATTATTTCTGTAAGAAGATATTTATGGAGTTGTGCAAAAAATAGCTATTATTACAAATGTTTAAGTGTGGGGGTCATGAAAGATTGGATTAAAATTATCTTGCTGTATTCAAAAGAGATCCAAAGAAAAGAATCAAAGAAAAGATGAAAAAAAAAAACAAAAAAAAAGAATGAAAGAAGGATTGAAAGTTTTTGAGTTTGAATCCCCACTTCACCAAAGAGTTGCTGTGTTCTTAAAAGAAATTTTGCTCCTTGAATTGTGATTGTCTCATCTCTTCCAAAATTTGAAAAGTTTAGATAAATTGTGACATTCTCTCTTTTTTCAAATTTTTCCATACCACTTCTTTGTTAGCCATCACCCGTAGCCCCATTATAAGCTAAATAAAGTCCTATTTGATTTTAGCATACATTCTTAGATTTGCTCTAGGGGAGTGAAGGGAAAGCCTATGGGATCTCATTCATGAGCCGTGTTTTGCATAATCTCAACTGAGTATTTGTGCACACTTGATCCTCACACACATTAATAATTCTTGGTGCTTGGTTATTGGTTTGAGAATGGGTCTTATGTGCCAAACTAATTTGATTCTTGAAGCTTGTTATTTTGTAGCAAGTTGGTTGGTGGTTTGAAAGGTTGTGCAAGAGAGAGTAGGAGTAAATTGTGTGTTTTGGCTTGTGATTTATTCTTGGTTTTGCTTGAGGACAAGCAAAGGCTTGAGTGTGGGGGAGTTGATGTGAGTCTAATTGTGCATATTTCTAGTATTGCATAAGTTCATGAATTTGGTAATTTAATTGCATAATCCCTTGTTTTATCATTAAGATATGGTTTTACACCTGATTTGAATGTTTTACGTTGTTTGTTAGTGTTTTGGAACCATATATTATAGGTCAAGTGCAAAAGCATGATAAATTCTAGGACGAGTTTTTCGCCAAAACAAAGTCAAGGTGAAGCTAAGGAGGTGGCTAAAATGCTTGAAAGAGAGCCAAAGAGTGGTGTTTTCAATGGATTTGATCACAAGAACAAAACAAGGGAAAAGTGGAGTAAAAGAGCAAAGAGTTGTTATTCCCGCTGAATTCGGCGACAGTATAGTATTTTGATCATATCTCATGCTAGGAATGTCCGATTAATGTGATTATTGCACCATTAGAAAGAAGACTCGAAGGGCTACAATCTAGTATGCAGCATCAAACTCAACGCGTCGGGCTCCAGACTCGATCGTCGAAAGTTTCCAGTGAAGTTTCATTAGTAAAAGTTTTCGCACAAATTGGCGACAGTTCGGTTTTTGGACTATATCTCAGCCTAGGAATGTTCGATTCAGGTAATTCTTGCGCCATTGAAAAGAAAACTAGAAGGGCTACAACTCTTATCACGACATAGAAGTCCAAATCAGACGGGAAAATGGTCAAAATATGCCTGCAAATCGGACCTATGTCCTGGGTGAGAATTTAAGTTGCGAAAATTTCCTATTTTATCCCTGTTGGGCTCCTACTATAAAAAGCCCATCTTCCCTCAACCCTAGGGGAATTCCTATTCTCTCCAGGTTTGGTTCCAACTATAAAATCCCACCTTCCACAATCCTAAAATTATTCAGAGATCTTTGGAGACAAGGAGAGAAATCAAGAGCCACAAGTTATCTTGGGAAGCAAGAAGAAGACTAGGGAGATTTGAGAGAATCATCTGGTTCATTCTTGTACTTTTTCGATAATTTGTATTTATTATTATCTGCTATGTATAATTTAGCCATGCTTGGCTAAATTCCATTAGAGATTCTTGGGTAAAAGTGTTTATGAACCTATGTGCCTGAGCTCTCAGATTCTTTAATATATTATTATTTGGGTTTAATACTTGTGTTGCGATTGTGATTTTATTATTTGATGCTTGTAATTAGTGGTCATAGTTACTTGCTTCGTTTGCTTTCTTTGTGTCACAACGAGAGTTGGGCATAATTTAGGGCACACATAATTGCACCTAATTGTTGCACCTTGAGAAAGGATAATTTTTTTAGGGAGTTTAATTCTTGATTATTGCACATCGAGAGATGATAGTTGATATGAATCTAGTCCAAGATTCAAATAAGATGAGTATTGTCCCAAGAATTGCTCTCAATGTAAAGATAGAGATGGATCGAAATACCTTAAACCTCACGAGAAACCCTTTGTCTCGAATCCTCAAAGACTTGGAAGAATCCCATTGTAGCTTTAAGTACCTCGATGATGCAATCTTCAATCAACTAGAGTCGGATCTAGTTTCCTTCGATTCAAGAACGAGTCCACGAACCTAAATCTAAGGTTGAAGAAAGTAAGATTGATTCGAGTCCACGAATCAATTTGCTAGTCGAGTCCACGACTAGCCACTAATTGAGTCCACAATTAGCTATAAGGTTTCTTATACAAGTGTAAAGAAAAACTTAAGAATTTTATTGAATTGAAGTCTGTTCAAAACTGGTATGGATGTGCCCTATTTATAGGTATAGGGCAGCATTGTAATCTAAATACAATGGGAAAAAGAGTCCTAAACCTAATCTAGAAAACAAGTAAATAGCGTTTTATTTAGAAAAGGATTTAAGGAATCCTTTCTAAATACAACTGGTGTTTTCTCTTTTATAACAAACAATTTAAATTAATGATGACAAAAAATAATAAGGCTGACTTGGGCCTAATTTAATCACCAAAATAAGCACTTAAACAATTATAAAAAGCCTTGAGTTCTTCGCCATCATTTGCAATTGGGCTTGAATTGGATTTCCACCATTTTTGAACATAACCAATAAAGAGTTGTCTTAATTGTTTGGACTTAGACCTTGTGATTGGCCCAACTGGTACTCTTAATGGATCTTCAGTAGTTTGGGTTGCATTAACAGTAGTTGGGAATTTATGATGCTTGATCTTGATTTATTGGGTGTTTAAGCCACGAGAGTGGAAATTCACCAGTGTTAGTGACCACAAGAGTAGCCCTATACCACCTTGCATTCTCACACTCGTATGAACCCAGATTTAATATTACATTAGGTTTGGCACTAGGGGATTAAACACTTGAATCCCAGGAATCTCAATATCTCTATTTTGTTTTCAAAATCCTGAATCACTGCTTTATTTTATTTATTTAATGCAACCATCCAAGTCTATCGTTAGGATTAGCTTTAATGAATAAATTAGTAACTAGTGCTTAATACAACCACTTCCCCGTGGATCAATTATCCGATACTCCGGGTATTATTTGTTTACAAATATACTACAATCAAGGCATCAGAAATTCCACTAGGAATACACATGCCCCCAATTACTTGCAAGACTATGTTTGTCAAAGTGCCAAAATGAAAACCCATCCTCATTCAATCTGCAAGGTAATGGATTACAGTAGATTGGCTCCCTCCTTCCAATCCTTTGTAATGAATATCTCGTGTCATTCCGAGCCTAAGAACTACCATGAGGCAGTCCAACATGAATGCTGGAGAAAGGATATGCAGGATGAAATCAATGCCTTGGAAAAGAACAACACGTGGCAAATAATTGATTTACCCCCTTCCAAAAGGCCTATTGGATGTAAATGGGTATTTAAAGTCAAACATAAAGCTGATGGCACCATAGAGAGGTATAAACCCAGGTTTGTGGCAAAAGGGTACACTCAGACTCTTGGTATTGATTACTTGAATACTTTTAGCCCAGTTGCAAAGATGACTACTATAAGAACCCTATTAGCTGTAGCAACAACAAAGGGTTGGCATCTCCATAAAATGGATGTGAACAATGCATTCCTAAATGGGGATCTAGAGGAGGAGGTCTACATGCAGCTACCCTTTGGGTTTTCAGGAGGAAGGAGTGGACAAGTATGCATGTGACAATATTTTCTAAATAATATTATTATTAAATATAAATATTTTACTATGGGTTTTGGTTAAAATATTTTATAAACCATGATTTTAAATACACAAATCCTGAGCCCAATGTATATGTATCTATATTCTATACGCTCAATAAATATTATTTGGCCCAAGTGATTTTTAATTACCTAAGTCTAGTATAATCATAAACCCAAAGATAATTATTTTATATCTAGTATTGAGTCCATTAGATTATTATATGGCCAAAATGGTTTTTAATCATATAAGCCTACCAAATAATCCTAAGGCCACCTATATGTATTATATAGCTATTTATAATCCAAGATGTCAAGCCCTTACCAAGTGTCTAGCCCAAAGTTTATAATCCAATCTTCTACACCTAGCCTAAGCCCAACCTAATAATATTAACCTAATATATATATATATATATATATATATATATATATATATATATATATATATATATATATATATATATTGTTTCTTCTGGAGACAATCAGCCCTCAAAATTCTGCCTCTTGCATCTCGTGTGGTCTTCACCCTCTTAGGCTAAATTGCAGCAGCAGCCCCAGTGAATGTCGATGGCCACCGGCGACATTCTCCCTCATCCTCTCTCGGTTTTGTCTCCCTCTCTCGATCGGCATCTCAGCATCAACTGTAGGAGACCGGCGGCTTGGAGCTTGGATTGGAAGCCATAGCAGCAAGCATGTAACACCCCCAATTTTTTTACCAAAATTTAAAACTTAATTGCAAGAGAAAAGCAATCTAATAAACCATTAAACAAAAGTGGAAGCAAGTCTACACGGGGGCATTATGCCACATCTTAAATACTAAAAGATGCACATGCGGAAAAAACTAAACCATTCATCAAAGTCTAAAGAGTCAAGGCACACAGGCCGCTCAAAACGCAGCGTCTAGACAAAGGATAAAACTATCTAAAGCTCTAGTCTAGCGCTCTCGGTCTCTACTCAAAATCTGTAGAACAAGGAAAACATAACATGGGGATAACACCCGGTCAGCGAATATTGCTGGTAACCCATCAATACGCGTTAAATAACATATATAGATAGTATAAGTCAAAGCCATTTTTGAAACGGAATACAGTATATATATATATATATATATATATATATATATATATATATATATATATATATATATATATATATATATATATATATATATATCATTTCAAAAGCCAAGAGAGAAGTCAACTTCAAGGACCCATTCACACTCTTAAAAGGAAAAGGAAGTCAACATCCTTACGACAATCAACAAGACAAAAATCATGAAAGACAATACAACTCGAGATGCATTTTATTGATCACAAAGTAGAATACATCAAGACATGGTCATTAGCAAAGAATACACATTCACACATTGGCAACTACATGCCACAGTGACAACTACATGTCACAAGTATCACAGTTTCAAGTTCCAACCTTATGTCCTGTTCCAACCTTATGGCTACCCTCGGCCTTATTTCAGTTCCAACCATTACCTCCGAGTGCCACCCTGTACTTCTGAGTCTTACCTTATACCGCCAGGGACCGTCGTCCCCCCTCCAACATAGCCTCCAACATACCACCTACATTTCAGTACACGAGGGTACTATTCATTTCATTTACACAACCACCTACATGTGAGCAAAGCTCAAGTAACAACCACCCACATGTGAATCATAGTCACACAAGTCATCATCATTACCGTGAAGACTAAGGTTCCACAATAACCTTAATCAAGTATCAATCAAAGGGTACAATGATTACATACGCTCATATCATATGAATCAATCAACGGATCACAACAAAGACATGAAACCATACTCAACAACAAAGGATCTCAATCCGATACCAAATGATGGTCAACACAAGTTGCCAATCCCATTAAGAAAAAACAAACCGCCCATACTAGCATTTCAACATCAAACCAGCATGCTTATCAAACGGGTAAACCAAAGTAGTTCCATAGAACATTCAAGACTCACAATAGTCCAACGAATCACAAAGTTGGACCCTTAGCACGATTCAAGACACCAAATCCTACATGGATTCCTAACATACCGTTGTAGACATACGAAACATCAAGAAGACTCACAAATAGCCCAATAAAACAACATCGGGAGGTCAAAATATCAATACCGAGTCAAAAGAATCACGGGGAACAAATCCCTGGACATCGCCAACAATGTTCCCCGCGGGTGGGGCCACAGGTGGATCTCCACTCGCGGGTACCAAGCCCACGAGAACCACGTTCCCCGCGGGTGGGGCGGGGCGGGGCGGGTAAGCCTCTGCCCGTCGTTCCGCCCGCGGATACCACCTGTACTCCAAAATAATCCCTTCGTGGATTTTTAACAACAAGTCCAAAACACCCAAAATCTCACACCAAACAACAATATGACTTGAACCCAAGAAATAGCCAAGCAATGACATACAAGAACCCTAAGAACAAGCTCTAAACATGCATAACCACAAGATAATGCATCAAATCTCACATTTCAACACAAGAATCACAAGTAGAAGCCAAGAAATCATCATATAAGTAAGAAAATAGGTTTTGTAAAGCATGGGTTACCTTTGTAGCCTAAAACTTCTCTTTCTCACCCTTAGAAAGCCTCTCCTAAATCTCTTCTTCCAAATCAACTTCATAAACAAACCAAAAGATAGCAAAGATTCTATTTTTAGAAAAAGACAACTAAAAGGAGGTTAAAAATAGCAAAAGATCAAGGATCTTACCCTCCCCTATGCTCAAGATAAGGAAAGTAGGAATCTTGGGAGACAACTTGCAAGATTTAGAATGCCCAAATTCTAGCTTGGAGAAGAAGCTACCACTTCTTAGAGAGAAGGTAGAGATTTTGTATTTAGATTGTTGGTGAATGAAATGAAGAGATGTTGCTTGGTTAGCTTGAACCACAAACCTTAGGTAGAAAGACATCTTTGCCCATACTAAAGTTGGAAGAATAAGGAAACAAGGGTACAACCCAATAAGCATAAGGTACAACCCATTGACCTTGAATGACTAGTCAATTTATAGTCCTTCGACTATCTAATTTTAAGGATTTTTAGGAATAAATTAACAAGGAGACTAAGATTAATTCTCTAATTAATCCTTGATTAGAGTTTGGATTTACGAGGTGTCACATCCTCTCCCCCTAACAAGAAGCTTCGTCCCCGAAGCTTGGGCACGACGAGTTCAACGAAACGGGTAACGCAAATCAACCATGTGACAAAAGGAAAGCAAAGGTACCATTTAACCAAAACTTCGTGGATACAAAGGCGTAAGATTGCAAAAAGGCAAGACATTGCAAGGTTTAAAAAGGTCAGAAAAGGACTTCTTGAGCAACACAAACGCTAAGACCGAGACAACGGCAACAACTAAAAGCCTTCTAAAATGCACCTAAACTCATAACATCTAGATTCTAACAAAGCAACCCAACTACACCAACTACCCAAACAACAACTATCAAGCAAGATAAACAAGAACGAGCAACTAAGCACAACCAACAAGCAACAACTATTGATCGGCAACGACAAAACGAGAAAAGGCACGAGCTTACCCCAACTCCGGTCTAGAAGGACTCACTCTCTGACTCCTCGGCATCCTCGTCCGTCTCCTCTTCAGCTCTACCACGGCTAGAACCGGCCTCCAACTGGTCCAACCTCTGGTTGACAATGACGAAGTGAGCCTTCATGTAAGCAAAACCTTCCTCTATCATCCGGTTCTACTGACGAAGAAGGGTGACCACATGCTCCTCGTGTGTCATAGCATCATCCCCCCTTTTGGTTCTAGCCTCCTTTCTCCTAAGGTTTTCTTCACTTTCGGAGTCGCTCTATTCGGTCTCTTCGACTTCTTCTCCACCTTCTTCCTCATCCCGTTCCTCTTCACCTTCATTCCGAGCATCTCCTCCCAAACTTTGAACCGCGAGGTTCAACTTCCCGATAGGAATCTCGAGCTCTGCAACCAATGCTGTAACACCCCAGATTTTTGAAACTTTTGAAACTTATATAAAGAAGGTAAAATCTCATTAAATCCCAAACATAATATAAAGAGTACGGGGTGCTATGCCACACTTGAGCTAGAGAACTCAGGTGCACAGGCTAACTAACTAATATCCTCAACAAAGTAAATGCATAACCGTGGCACGCAGGCCGAAAGGGAAACTATCTACTTCTATGCTCCACGATTCTAGCGCGCTCCAGTGTCTACTCTTCTGTGCCTGAAAGCCAAATATATCTGTTCAGCGAGAGATGCTGGTAACCCACTCCAACGCGTTGAAGTACAATACATATAGAGATATATATAGATATACGAAAACCATTTTGAACATGAAGATATATCCTACGAACTCTAGCTTTTAAAACAGGGATAGACTCGACACATAGAGCTAAGCACAAACGGCAGTTATAGCAAGCATATATAGTTCGCAACAGGCAAGGTAGATAAGGCTGAGCATAATCAATAATCATAACCCAACATAAACAATCCCCAACGTAGATCCCGTAGTCACATCCCCAAGATACTCATAATCACAACTCATCCATATCTCATCACATAAGCACACTTTGTTGGCGCCACAGGACCAATCGCTTGCCCATACATGAGGGTCAGCGCATATAGCTCTGACACGGCCCGCAGCACCCTGCCCCGTCTCACAATACGGAGGGGACGATCGCAACCGACCGATGAACCGCAGCTCATCATAGTTTGATCGCAACCAAACAGTGGACCGCAGCCCAAGAGTATGTCATCTGACCGCAGCCAGGAAAATGAACCGCAGCTCATGTAGAACGGTGGACTGCAGCCCTATATAATATTTATATATCTGACCGATCGCAACCGGCCTGGTTAACAGTCAGTATGGTTCTCAACCCATCCGACTGCCCGTATAATCCATTTGATCGCAACCAAACGGTGGACCGCAGCCCTATATAATGTTTATATACCTGACCGATCGCAACCGGCCTGGTTAACAGTCGGTATGGTTCTCAACCTATTCGACTGCCCGTATAACCAATTTGATCGCAACCAAATTGGGGTATCATGCACACATAACACATAGCAAGCACATGCAACCCACATTAACACATTGGGAAGGGGGAGAAAACATATAACAAAACCTATGCGTGCTTCACATACTAAGAATAATCCTAAGGGGTTCATACTTCTTTCACCTAGGTCAACGGGATACCAATTCAACTAGCATGCAATATACAAGACTCATACAACCTACGAACGGTACCCGAAATATCAAACTAGACATAGGCACGATAGACAGAGTCCGTTGGGACACCACGGGGGTCGGGGGAACATCAAACGGGGAAGCCAAAATCCCGAATTGGGGTGCAAACCAGCGGGTAGCCGGTGGGTGAGGGTTCACCCGCCGGCGGCAACTATTCCGGGCAGCAGGTGCCCGGCGGGCAGTTGCCCGCCCGCCGGCTGCCCGCTGCCGGCGATTCCACTTTTAGCCGCGGGTAGGTGGCGGGTCCCCTACCCCCACCTACCCCCCACTGACTCTTCTTCACAAATAAACGCCCCGGGAACCACCGTGGAACCCGGAACCATGCTTAGACACTTTCAACGCAATTGATAGCACACGTAGACAATTAACGGATCAAAATCAAGAAACATACGGCACATAACCTATCATGCTTTTCTAAACATAATCAACACCCAAGCATACAAATTCCCACCCAATCTACCAAGAATAATACCATACGAATTCCATGATATAACCTAGGGTTCTAATTATTTTTAAATCAACGAGAACACAATTCATCTTCTAATATCAAGATTCGGTAGGAATATCATATAAACATCAAGAACATCATATAATCATCAAGAACACCATATAATCGTCAAGAATCTCTTATCATCAAGATTACCCATGGAATCATAACACCAATTATCAAGATCATTATAACGAATCATCAACACACAAGAATATGGGGGAAATCCTAAGAGGGGAATCATAGCTATGAAAATAGGTTTTGTTGAGACATGGGTTACCTTTTAGCCTTAATTAATTCCTTGGCTATGAAGGGTCTTTCTTGAAGCTTTCTTCTTTCTTGATTTCTCCTAGGGGAATTCTTGGAATTTCTTGTGTGTTGAGGGATTATTGTGGTGGGGGGTTCTAGGTGCCTCTTAAGTCCCCTGTTTATATATTTAGGAGTCCTAATTAGGAACTAATATTATAGGCTTGCTAATTCTATTCCTTTTAGGGCTAGGGGTTGGGTTTTAGGGGTGATGGCCCACGGACCATGGTGGGCCTTTTCCCTAATTAATTATTGTAATTTAATTCTTTCTTTGGATAATTGGTTAAATGATTAATTGGTTTTAGGGGTCGTAACATGGGGTGTTACAAATGCACTCCTCTCAGCAGGGGCTTTTCTGGCTACCTCTTCAAGAGTGATGCACTCTCCATCATCTAGCTGAAACAGGTGGCAACTACGGAGGTTTGTGCCATCCAAAACCATCTTGTCCACCGGCTTAGGCACACAACCGTCAACACTCACTCCCTTCTTGGCAAAGATCCAGCTCAAAACCATGCCATACGGCAAACTCTTGTGGTTATGATCTCGACAAAAGACCATGTGTTGTAACATTAACGCATGTAAGTTGAACTTCACCATATTCTTCAAACAAAAGGCAAACGCGCACTCCAACTTTCCCAACAAACGACTCTTATTATTATTGGGCAGCAAACAGTCAGAAACAAGCATGACCAAAATCCTTTGCTCAGCAGATAACCACTTCTTTTCCGGCCTCGTGGCCTGGGTAAAACCACTAGTTCTCCCCAACAAATAACTCAGGTAGTCCCGATAACTCATGTTGTCCGTCCCAATCCAAGAGTCACCACCATACTGCGGGACTCCCGTGGTTGTTAAACTCAAAAGCTGAGCCAACCTTTTCTCAGTCAACACAATATTTACTCCTCTTACTTTAGAGGTTACCTCCAACCTTCCACCATCTTTAGTCACAGTCATGTGACGGTAGAACTCTTTCACCAAACTTGGGTAAGTCTCGATCCTAATGGTGAGAAATCCATCCAACAAACCCTGATAGTTCAACATTTCCATCAAAGAACTTGAAAAAGAGTCGGGTCAAAGGCTTTACCTTCCAACACTAGGTAGTGGGCATCCACCCATTCCATTCTCTTCATCAAATTAGACCTCTAAGGCATGATTCTGAGATAACCCAAAGACTCAAGGTAGACTCCAAAAGTCTCTTCTTCCTTTCTTCTTCTTCTTCCTCTCTTCTCTCCCTCTCTCTCGGCTTCGATTCCGACTGGCAGCGGTTTCACGGCGGCGAGGCTCAGCGACGGCAGGTGTTGCGGCGGCGAAACTCTGGCTGTGACGGGGCGGGTCGAAGACGGGCAGTGGTTGGGGGGGGGGGGGGGTTCTCGGGTGGTTTATGGGTGGAGGGAAAAAGAAGAAGAAGAAGAAGAAGGGTTTGGGAAATTTGGGAAAAGAAGATTTTAATTTGGGGATTTTTGGGTAAGATGAAAATTATAGGTTAAAAGGAATTTAATTGGGGTAAGGTTCAAGAAATACAATTGGTTTAGATGGTTCAATGGTTTGGTTAGCAATTTGGACACCTAGGTTCAAAATTTAATTGCTACGATTTAAAACTTTTTTTTTCTTTTTTTGTCTTTCTAGGCTTCTCTTGAAGGGATTTCCTATAAGTTGACTATCCTAAATTTAAGGGTAACAAATTAGGCTTGGATGACCTAAAAGAAAAAGGTTCGAATTAAAATTATACTTGTAAGGCTTCGGGATTTCAACTAACATTAAACCACTCAGAATAACAACCAAATCACAAGGGAAACTCACTTGAAAGACATAGGAGGATAACATAACAAAGAAATAAGGCACATAGGAAAGGCACACTCGCAAGATAAAGGTAGGCTTAAGAAAAGGTTACCTGCTGTCTCTTCCTCCACCAAACCCTCAGACTTAGCCTGGGACCGGCCCATAATGAACACTCGGCCCGAAGATATCGTTCCAGCTACACCTTGGCTAGCACTCCCTCCCGCGGGTCCACTAGGTCTCACACCGGATGGCGAAGCTCTCTGATTGGGTTGGAACCGGCATTCAAATGCCTTGTGCCCTCTTTGGGCACTTGAAAAATCGGAGTGCAAGTCCTTGACAATCTTTCCCCACATGTTCCTTTCCACATCTCTTGCAGGCAAAAGTCCTCTCTTGAGCTCCATTCTCCGCCCGAGTTGATCCTTGAGGTGGGGAAGACGCGGGTCTGGATCGGAAGTCTTGTCTCGGCTTCTTGAAATTGTGGGCCCCACTTCCTTCATTCATCTTCTTGACGAACCCAAACGACCCTCGCTGCAACTGTTGTACTCTGTATAGATCTGTCGCGCTAAGATAAGCCTCCTTCAGGGTACTCGGCTTGCTCACAGTCAATGCCTTCCGGGCTTCATAGTTGAGCCCTGCCACGAACTTCTCCACCTTCGCGAGCTCGGTGGGGACCGGCATCCTTGCAAAACGGGCAAGCTCCAAGAAGCGCTTGTGGTATTCCACCACAGATGACGAGCCCTGCTGGAGATGTAAGAACTCCTCGTACATGGCGGCTCGGACGTGCGATGGATAAAACCTCTCTCTCATCCTGTCCTTCAAGGCTGTCCAATCGAAACCAAGCTCTTCTTGACACGTAGGACCCTCGTGTACCCACCAGAGATCGGCCTAGTGACTGAAGTAGAAAGAAGCCTGCTCTACTCGTCAATCCTCAGGGCAACCTACAACGGCGAAGATCTTATCGAGGGACCGGATCCACTCCTCGAGTACCACGGGATCCTCCTCTCCGGCGAACACCGGTGGCCTATGTCCTAAGACTAGACGTCCCACATCCCGATTCCCGGCAGGCTGCGGCGGTGGATCGGGATGGTTGTTGTGCAGAAGGTCTACGCTCAAGGTCTACATCGTTTGCGTGAGATGCTGTAAGTTCTGAGCCAACTGCTTGTTGGTCGGCGTCTCAGCCGTACGGGCGCGGTGACGAGGCGGAGCCATGACGAAACTTCTACAGAAACAACAGGGTTACGGTAGGCACAAACAAACAACGCACCCTTACCTGGCGCTAACTACTAGAACGCTAAAGCTAAGCATAAACAACAAAGCAAACAGAACAAACGGTAAACAACACACAGCTCACCACGCGTCCTAGAAGTCCTAAGTCCTAAACCTTAGATACTTAAATGTCATCTTAGGGTCTCAAACCACACTAAACTTCTTAAAGTTTAGACTCTAACATCCTAGGCGCAAACCTAGGTTCTGATACCAACAGAAACACCCCTGATTTTTTACCAAAATTTAAAACTTAATTGCAAGAGAAAAGCAATCTAATAAACCATTAAACAAAAGCGGAAGCAAGTCTATACGGGGGCATTATGCCACATCTTAAATACTAAAAGATGCACAGGCGGGAAAAACTAAACCATTCATCAAAGTCTAAAGAGTCAGGGCACGCAGGCCGCTCAAAACACAACGCCTAGACAAAGGATAAAACTATCTAAAGCTCCAGTCTAGAGCTCTCGGTCTCTACTCAAAACCTGTAGAACAAGGAAAACATAACATGGGGATAACACCCGGTCAGCGAATATTGCTGCTAACCCATCAATACGCGTTAAATAGCATATATAGATAGTATAAGTCAAAACCATTTTTGAAACGGAATACAATATATATATATATATATCATTTCAAAAGCCAAGAGAGAAGTCAACTTCAAGGACTCATTCACACTCTCAAAAGGAAAAAGGAAGTCAACATCCTTACGACAATCAACAAGACAAGAATCATGAAAGACATTACAACTCGAGATGCATTCTACTGATCACAAAGTAGAATACATCAAGACATGCTCATTAGCAAAGAATACACATTCACACATTGGCAACTACATGCCACAGTGCCAATAACATGTCACAAGTATCACAGTTTCAAGTTCCAACCTTATGCCCTGTTCTAACCTTATGGCTACCCCCGGCCTTATTTCAGTTCCAACCATTATCTCCGAGTGCCACCCTGTACTTCTGAGTCCAACCTTATACCGCCAGGGATCGTCGTCCCCCCTCCAACATAGCCTCCAACATACCACCTATATTTCAGTACACGAGGGTACTATTCATTTCATTCACACAACCACCTACATGTGAGCAAAGCTCAAGTAACAACCACCCACATGTGAATCGTAGTCACAAAAGTCATCATCATTACCAAGAAGACTAAGGTTCCACAATAGCCTTAATCATGTATCAATCAAAGGGTACAACGATTACATACGTTCATATCATATGAATCAATCAACTGATCACAACAAAGATATTAAACAATACTTAACAACAAAGGATCTCAATCCGACACCAAATGATGGTCAACACAAGTTGCCAATCCCATTAAGAAAGAACACACCGCCCATACTAGCATTTCAACATCAAACTAGCATGCTTATCAAACAGGTAAACCAAAGGTAGTTCAATAAAACATTCAAGACTCACAATAGTCCAACGAATCACAAAGTCGGACCCTTAGCACGATTCAAGACACCAAATCCTACATGGATTCCTAACATACCGTTGTAGACATACGAAACATCAAGAAGACTCACAAATAGCCCAATAAAACAACATCGGGAGGTCAAAACATCAATACCAAGTCAAAAGAATCACAGGGAACGAATCCACGGACATCGCCAACAATGTTCCCCGCGGGTGGGGCCACGGTTGGATCTCCATCCGCGGGTACCAAGCCCATGAGAACCACATTCCCCGCGGGTGGGGCGATGGGTAAGCCCCTGCCCGCTGTTCCGCCCGCGGGTACCACCTGTACTCCAAAATAATCCCTTTGGGGATTTTCAACAACAAGTCCAAATTCAAGTCCAAAACACCCAAAATCTCACACCAAGCAACAATATGACTTGAACCCAAGAAATAGCCAAGCAATGGCATACAAGAACCCTAAGAACAAGCTCTAAACATGCATAACCACAAGATAATGCATCAAATCTCACATTTCAACACAAGAATCACAAGTAGAAGCCAAGAAATCATCATACAAGTAAGAAATTAGGTTTTGTAAAGCATGGGTTATAGCCTAAAACTTCTCTTTCTCACCCTTAGAAAGCCTCTCCTAAATCTCTTCATCCACACTAACTTCATAAACAAACCAAAAGACAACAAAATTTTATTTTTAGAAAAAGACATCTAAAAGGAGGTTAAAAACACCAAAAGATCAAGGATCTTACCCTCCCCTATGCTCAAGATAAGGAAAGTAGGAATCTTGGGAGACAACTTGCAAGATTTAGGATGCCCAAATTCTAGCTTAGAGAAGAAGCTACCACTTCTTAGAGAGAAGGTAGAGATTTTGTGTTTACATTGTTGGTGAATGAAATGAAGAGATGTTGCTAGGTTAGCTTGAACCACAAACCTTAGGTAGAAAGACATCTTTGCCCTTACTAAAGTTGGAAGAATAAGGAAATAAGGGCACAACCCAATAAGCATAAAGTACAACCCTTTGACCTTGAATGACTAGTCAATTTCTTGTCCTTTGACTATTGAATTTTCAGGATTTTTAGGAATAAATTAACAAGGAGACTAGGATTAATTCTCTAATTAATCCTTGATTTGAGTTTGGATTTACGGGGTGTCACAAAGCACCTCCGACGGCTTCCCCTAGCAAGGACGTGAAGTGGCAGCGACGGCAGCAGGTCTCGGCAGCTACGGCGTCTTCCTCTCCTCCTCTCGGCGGCAGTTTTGGTTCCCTCCTCAGGCCTTCATCTTCCTCCGGCAACGTGTTAGCGTTGCTGTACCAGCGGGCATGCCGGCGGGGACTGAACTTCCCGTGAGTACACCCGCGGGTTCTTGGCAGCTACTTGTCATCTTCTGCATGGATCTCTTTTTGATTGATTGACTTGTGAGTTGAGTCTAAGTTGGCTTTGCTTTTGGATTGATAAGCTAAGGAGGTAACCCATGTATTACAAAACCTATTTACTTTATTATATTATGATTTATTGGTATCCTTGAATGATTGAATGCATTGTCTTGTGATTATGCCTTGTTGGAGCTTGTATTTAGGGTTTGTTAATTCTATTCGTTGAGCTATTCTATGTATTCAAGTCCTTATTATTGTTGATGTGAGTTTTGATGTGTTTGGACTTAAAATTGTGTATTCTTGAATAATTCCCGAAGCGGGAAATTCTTCACAGCTGCGGTACCAACGGGTACCGGGCAGGTGGTTCACAACCCGCCAAACATCCCGCTGATACGGGTAGTAGATCTGGCGGGGGGCCGGCGGGTGGTCGTCTACCCGCCGTACCACCCGCTGGAACGGTGGTGTGCATCCGGTGGGGGGCTGGCGGGTGGTCGTCTACCTGTTGTACCACCTGCTGGTACGTAAGGTTCGGTGATTTGTTGGCCTCCGTTGGTCGATACCCGTGTAAGTGAATCTATTCTTTGATGTCCCGTAAGTCTAGAACGATGTCCTAAGTACCCTAATAGGATTTGCGAGTCTTGAATTATGTATGCGATCAAACTTTGTAATTCGTTCGATTAAAGTAAAGTCTATGATGTCCCTTATGAATCTTATGAATATCTTGATGTCACTTACTGTCGTGAGTTGGTACATATGTGTACTTTTCCTTGATTATCCTTTGAAGAGGGTATTGTTGAGCCTTGAATGTTATGTAGATGTCTTTGTATGATGAATGAAATGAGATTGGCGATAACGAGTTGCGTGCTCAAAATGATTAGCGGTATATTGCACTGTGTTTGCTTATGATATGGCGTTGCGTGTGCTATTATGATTATGTTTATGAAAAGCTGGAAGAAAAGCAGGTGGGGAGCATGGCTCCTAAGGGATAAGATTCGACTGGTGTACAGGGTGGTCTCGGAGGTAAAGGTTGGAACTGTTATAAGGATGGAGTGGAGTAAGATTGGAATGTGGTATAAGGTTGGAACTTGGAACATGTAACTTGGTTACGGTTTGTTATTCTTGTATCCTATTGTTGTCTTATCGTGTCAATTCTATTGGTATGTCATGAGTTCGATTGGATCGATGAGTGTATCCTTCAATGAGTTAATGTCCTGATTTTAAAGTTAGAGTTATTAAGACTATATCTATGTATTCCCAAGTTTCAAATGATTTTCTTATATATATCTATATATATATATATATATATATATATATATATATATATATATATATATATATATATATAAGAAAATCATTTGAAACTTGGGAATACATAGATATATATATATATATATATATATATATATATATATATATATATATATATATATACTTGGGAATACATAGATATATATATATATATATCTTGGGAATTATATATATATATATATATATATATATATATATATATATATATATATATATATATATATATATATATATGTAGAGAGAGAGAGAGAGAGAGAGAGAGAGGGGGGGGGGGGGTGATCACATGTGGCCATGTTGTTAGGTGTCGTCATATGGTCAATTATAGGTCATTAGATTCGATAGATCCAATAAATCATATTAATCAAGATTTTTCCAGTATTTTCGCGCACATTCTCCTAACCAGCGAACTGCAAGGGTAAACTCGTCATAAAACACCGAAATAGGGAAAATCACATTGTTGTGTGTTTTATTACACTATTGGTGCATGTTGTCAACACTGTTGGTGTATTCTTGAACCCGACCACTATAAATGGCTACTGTAATTACAATAACACGGGAATACACCATTGGTGTGCTTCACTGTGGTGTGTTTTATTACACTATTGGTGTATGTTGTCAACACTGTTGGTGTATTCTAGAACCCGCCTGCTATAAATGGCCACTGAAATTACCATAACATCCCCACTTACCAAAACACGCGAAAATCCTCAAAATTACCACTGCCGTTCGATTAAACTGATTCAACGACACAGATACGACCACACGACCACACCTAATGACATGACCACATATGAGCACTCCATATATATATATATATATATATATATATATATATATATATATATATATATATATATATATATATATTGTACTCAACGCGTTTGAGTGGGTTACTTAGCAATTTTCGCTAACGGTTGCTACACCATATGTTTTTCAGGTACAATCTAGTTGATACAAGAGAGCGCTAGAGAGAGTTTTGATTCCTGGCCTTAGTTCGTGTTAGCCTTTAGTTTTTGACGGCCTGTGAGCCACTATGTTATACAGATGTTATTTATGGATGATGATTAATTGAATAGTAGCATGTGCATCTAAGTTCATAGCTTAGATGTGGCATAACACCCCCAACTATTATGTTTAGCTTTCGCAATATTTTGATATCAATGTCAGGCTTTATCGTATTTCTTATGCTTAAAATGTTTTAAATTATGCCAAAAATCGGGGGTGTTATAATGGAAGCTGATCAAGTACTTATATGGTTTGAAACAAGCCAGTAGTGTGACACCCCGTAAATCTAAATACTAAAGTGGGATTAATTGAAGAATTAATCCTAGCCTTCTTTGGTAATCCATTTCTAAAAAAAATCCTGAAATTTAATAGTCGTGGGACTAGAATTTGACTAGTCACTTAATTCAATCAAGTGTACCTTGTGCTTTATGGTTTGCGCCCTTACCCCTTTGTCTTTCCAACCTTAGTAAGGGTAAAAGTGACCTTTCACCCATGAATTGTTGTTCAAGCTATCCCTATCAAGACATTTCATTCATTCCTCATTCAAGCCTAAGTCTCAAACAGTCTATCATCTCTCTAAAAAGAACCTAGCTTATTCTTCAAGCAAGAAGGAGAACTTTCTAGCTTTGCAAGATCCTTAATCAAGATTCCTACTTTATTCTTCCCAAGCATAGGAAAGGGTAAGATTCTTGGCTATTTAGTGTTTTTAGTCATCTTTTGGGTGTCTTTATCTAAGTTAGAATCTTCTTGTGTTTTACCTTGTGTAAGAAGTTGTTGAGGAGGAAGAGCTCAAAGAAGAGGCTTAGCAGAGTGTTAAGGAAAAGTTGTGATCTTCAAAGGTAACCCATGCTATACAAAACCTATTTTCTTACCTAAATGATGATTATTGGCTTCTATTTGATGTTCTTGATGTGATTTGTGAGATTTGATGCATGATCTTGTGATGATGAATGTTTAGTGCTTGTATTTAGGTTTCTTGAATGGCATTGCTTGACTATTTCTTGGGTTTAAGTCATATCTTTGTTGTGTGTGAGACTTTGGGTGTTTTGGACTTGAACTTGACCTTGATGATGAAAATCCCCGAAGGGAATTTTGTGTACAGAGGTGTACCCCGCGGGCGGAACGGCGGGCAGTGGCCTACCCACCGCCCCACCCGCGGGGAACGTGCTTGTGTGGGGAGTGTACCCCACGGGCAAGCCCATGGGTGGGGGCCTACCCGTGGCCCCACCCACGGGGAACAATTGTGGTTGGTGCGGGGATTTGTTCCCCGTGATCCTTTTTTTCTTGGTATTGATGTTTTGACCTCCCGTTGTTGAATTATTGAGCTCTTTGTGAGTCTTCTTGATGTTTCGTATGTCTAGAACGATGTGTTAGGAATCCATGTTAGGATTTGGTGTCTTGAATCGTGCTAAGGGTCCAACTTTGTGATTCGTTGGGCTAATATGAGTCTTGAAGGTTCGTTGGAACCCTTTTGGTTTATCTGTTACATAAGCATGCTAGTTTGATGTTGATATGCTAGTATGTGCGTTTTGTTCCTTCTTATTGGGGTTGGAAACTCGCGTTGTCAATCATTTTGATGTTGGATTGTAATCCTTGATTGTTGAGTATTGCCTCATGTCCTTGTTGAAATCTCTTGATTGATTCTCATGTTGTGATCTTGTACAAATCGTTGTACCCTTTGTTGATACTTGATTGGGCTATTGATGAGCCTTAATCTTCTTGATGATGATGACTATGTGTGATTATGATTGAGATTGGTGGTATATTATTGAGCTTTGCTCACGAGATCGGTGGTCATATTGTTACTTTACGGTACCCTAGTGTATTATGAGATTGGTGGTAATACGGTTCTGATTAGTGGTAAAGATTGGTGGGGGACGACGGTCCCAGGCAGAATAAGGTTGGACTCAGAAGTACAGGGTGTCACTAGGAGGTAACGGTTGGAATTATTGATTAGGTCGGGGGTAGCCATAAGGTTGGAACAAGGCACAAGGTTGGAACTTGGAACTTTGAAACTTGAAACATGAATGTGTCATTATGTGATTGTGAATTTCCTTGCTTATATGGATGTCTTTGATTAACTCTACCTTGTGAATGGTAGGTTGCATCTAGAGTTGTGTTGTCCCTCGTTGTTGTGATTTGGTGTCTTGTTGAGGTTGATGATCCTCGTTCTTGTTGACAATGTAATGAGTCTTTGATTTTGATCTTCTTCTGACTTTGAAATGACTATACATTGTATTCCTCAATTCCAAATGGCTTTGATTATATCTATCTATACTATGTTATTTAACGCGTATTGATGGGTTACCAGCATTATTTGCTGACCGGGTGTTATCCCCATGTTTTTCTGGTTTTGATTAGTCCGGAGTGCGCGCTAGATGTGGACTCTAGATAGTGTAGCTCCTGTGCGTATATGTTTTGCTTTTGTTGGCCTGTGTGCCTAGACTAGTGACCTGTGTGCCTAGACTCATGTTATGTTGATGATTGTGATAGATTTAGCCTGTGCACCCATGGTTTTATGGGTGTGGCATAACACCTTTCCCGGTTTTAATAGCTTCCGCTTTATGTTTGTTTTGATGACTAGTTGTTTATCGTTGAATTTTAAGTTTTAAATTTGTTGAGAATTGGGGGTGTTACAAGTAGACAGTGGAACACAAAATTAACCACTGCATTACAAAACATGGGATTTAAGCAAGCAATTCCTGACAATTCATTGTTCACTAGAGGTAAAGAAGATTCCTTTGTGGTTTTACTAGTCTATGTAGATGATATTGTGATTGCAAGTGCTGATTTGAAAGTCATACAAGAAGTCAAAGGTCAGCTCAATACAAACTTCCAGATAACTCTGCTCTGTAAATACTCTTGGATGATGATGAATAATATTGGTACTTTCTTCACTTGTTTCCCTTCCCCTTTGACCTCCGCAACAAGGATAAGAGTAGCTAAATGACTAAAAGAATAATAATATTTTGTTGATATTATACAAGCCTATACACACCGGGTTTTATAGAAGAAAAAAAGTCCATGATAATAGAAGGAGAAAATATATAAAACATACACACTGATAACCAGGAGTAATATTAATTGTGCGGTGAACAATAGGTCCTAATACACCCCTCAAGTTCGACTGGGACATAACACTTGCATCTTGTCTGGCAAGAAGGGGAATTGAGAGGATGTGACAGCGTTAGTAAATATGTTCGTAATTTGGTTTTTGGTAGAAATAAAGTGAATAGAGATATCACTTGAGATTATTATTTTGTCATGATCAAAGTGGTTATTAATTTATACATGCTTGTTGTAAGCATGACAAATCATATTAGAGCACATGTATGTAGGTGGTGCCATTACATTATTATCACACCACGTACAACTTGGGAGCAGTTTTAACGAAGAATGATCCAAGTGACTTTTGCCACAACAATCGAAAGAGCTTTGTATCATCAAAAAGAATATGTCGCACAATAATTATTATTTTTTAGGTGTGCAAGTTGAGACAATGATACCCACTAAACGAGGTACAATACCTGAGGAAAACAAAGGACGACGTTGAATGGAATTGCATCTTATGCTTGTTGGAAGGGCGAAGTAGGGAAAACACATACACCAAAAGACTTAGAGCAAGCTATAATCTAGAGATTTGTGGAATAGGAGTTTATAATGACTTGAATAGCATAAGACCAACGATAGATAGAAGTCGATTGATTAGATAAACATAATTTTTGAAAGCATAAGCTCACACTCGACTCTGTACTAATCCCTAGGTAAGAAGATTTAAGTCGGTTTTAACTTTATGCTGATGACATCGTTAGATCCAACTATTCTAACTATTTTGTTCATGTGTATATGTGCACGACTAATAGTGTAAAATGCCAATAGAAAAAAATAAAACACCTAGCTTATGGTGCTCATCATCTCCTAAGTCAGACTAAACCACTTTAATTTTATAAGAGAAAACTGCTCAACATGAGTTTGAAATTGTTTTGATATGACACATATATTGGATTTCACTTTTAATCCTTGCTCTGGGTGCACGAAGACGGGGGTTGCTGTGCTAAACTTCGGGAGCAATGCTGTTGTTGTGAACTTGCACCGGTAGTAGCGAATTCACTTCTATGACAGTTGTTATACCACGACACAACATTCTTTATTTTCACATTATCAACGTAATTTCTACAACAATATATAAGGGGGAGGGGTGGAGGGGTTCAATGAGAACAACTTAACCCTTGTTAAAAGTGAATGCTGATCTAGGCCGCCTATCAAGGTTTAGCAATAGTTGATGGTTTATAACTTTCAAGTTTACATTATTTATTAAATTGCCCACCCTTTTCCAGTTATTTTTCAACATCTCTTAAATGTTGATCTATCCAAATAAATGAATCAGATCGATTTCAAACTTTTACCGAGTCTGTTTTCACTTCAACCTAAATAAATAAATAAATATAAATAAATAAATAAATAAATAAATATATATATATATATATATATATATATATATATATACACACACACACACATTATTTTAATGTTATTATCTCTTTTGAGCCTTTTCTATTTTCATTTTGTAAATCAAATGCATATTTATATATGCTCTTTATTCACCTCGTTTTTGGCAATAAGCAAAAATGAGCTAAAAATCACATCTCTATCTCTATCTCTATTAAAGTAAAATGGTGACCAAAAATTTTCCCTCCAAAGTGTGAATGCATTTTGCTAGAAACAAGATTAGCAATTATTATTCCAAAGTGAGGGGGGCTCCTTGTGCGCAGTGAGCACCGATCTAGCCTCTGTGATTAATGTTCAGTTGAGTCACCATGATTTACAACCTCCCACCGCTCTGTCGGGCCAGGGTGTGGGGGGCCCTTAGGGTTGGGGTTCAGCCTTTTTTGGAATAAGATTAGCAATTATGAATGCATTAATTGGGTGGGTAGATGTATTTATACATATTTTTTTGAAGTTATTATGTGTATTTATATTTTATAAATTATATTTTATTATATCTCTATCCCTATCTCTATATATATTAAAGTAAAATGAAGTAGGGAAAAAATTTATTGTGTTCAAATTTATTGGTAAAGTTTTATATTTAATCTAATTTGTGTATATATTCATTTAAACTTCAATTATAATTAATTTGACTCCACATATATAAAAAGGAGAAATTAGATATAAAATAAACATAGTTCTTACATAAATAATCTTTTTCAAATGAATAAGTTTCTGGTAGAGATTTCTGACAAATATTGTCTGTTATTTTATTTACAAAATTTATTTAAATACGTTAGTTATATAATTAAAGTAGTTATTTCAAATTCAGATTCAAATAATAATACAAGTAACAATAACTTTAAAATCAACATAATAGTAACATAATTAAACTTTTAAAAATATTAAATATTAAATATTACATTGTATAGTTATACTTACATTTCTAATAAAACTAATTCTGAGCTGAAGAACTCAAGTACATTTCATGTTTACACAACCATTACTTTCTTTGCTAATTTAGAGGATGTAAAAAATTTAATTGGTAAATTTTTTAAATTAATAATAGTCTGTGCATCGCTCGTGACAATTACTAGTTAGTTAATATAGGTTTAAATATAAACTAGTATTTGTCCCGTGCGATGCACGGAAAATATGTTATAAAAATATACATTATATGAGGTTTATTCATATATAAAATTTTTGTTATTTAATAATTATTATGTGTGAATTCCTATGATAAAATTATGAACATAAATATATTTACAATTAAAATAATATTTAAGGTGGGTGATTACTACAAATCTTAAACTATATTAAAAATTTAGTACATAGTATTTAATATTATAAATTTTTAAGAACTTAGTAAACTACAATAGTAATTGAATTACAATTTTAGAGTCACCACGGATCAAAATTTTTAGACCTTTGAGATTTCTAACTCTAGATGTAGCGACATACAATTGACCTTTAAAGACCAAAATCACAATCTTAGTTAGAACATTGATTTTTTTCTTCCAAATACTATCGAATTAAGTGTGTAATCAATAAAAGATGAAAACTAATAATTCGAGAATATAATCTTAATGTTACAAAGCCTACTTCACGTCAATTAAGTTGGAGAGTGTTGTTGGATAGTATCCGATGAATCCACGAATAACGCATCTTTGTCTCTGTAGTCCTCAATATGCACATAGTTATGCTATATATTAATTTCAAACTTATAGACTTTGGGGTTGCATGCATGCTTCTTAAAGCCATATAGCTTTAAGATGTGAAAATTAAATGTTGCATTTAATTTTCACATCTTAAAGTAATTTTCACATCTTAAAGCCCATTTAATTTTCACAAGACTTTCACATCTTAAAGTCATATGGTCTTGTGAAAATTAAATGCAACATTCAATTTTCACAAGACCATATAGCTTTATTATATATAGGATAACATGATCCATTTTCTTTCTCTCAATACGAATAATGAAATTTGCAATTATAATTTCCAAGTAAACTCATGACATTAAATTTTAAGAATTAAGAATTTTCTTCCCAGAAGATTGAATCTCCAACCTCAAGAGCTCCCCACACCCCGACCCGACAGAGCATATGGTTGAAGGCGGCGGCGCCGCCACCACCAAGTTTTGTCTAAGAGTTAGACGGGTGATTCGACCTCACTTAGCTGGCTCTTTGAAGACCTGAAGGTCAAGCCCTGTTGGGTTGGGCTTCTCTCCTATGTGGTAAATAGTTCATGTTTGAACCAAGATAATTTTTATCTACTATATTTTTGTTGAGCCCTATTTATTATTATTATATTATATAATTGATTGCTGTAATTTGGGGCAAACAAATAATACCCGGAGTATTCGGGTTGTCGAACCACAGAGAGGTGGGGTACTAATCACTAGCTACTAGGTTACTCATATGAAACTAGTCCGAACAAAACTTGAAGGTGGATTGATTGCATAAAATAACCAGCAGAATAAAATAAGTAGCAAGGTTTTGTAGACAATAGAGCAAAATAGGATTCTTGGGGTCACAATGTTTAATCACCTAGTGCCAATTAACGTTTGTAATATTTGGTTTGGAATTAAGATTTGTGTGGGAATGCAAAGTGGAATCGAATTACTCCCGTAATCTCTATTCCTAGTGAATTTCCACTCCCATGGCTTAAACACCCAATAAGATCAAAGATCAGCATTCAATTATTCCTAATTACTACCATCTCCCGATGAGCAATAATCTAGAATAAACTTCCCCTAATAAGTTTCCCTTTCCCAAGGACCAACCATTAGGTGCAATCGTGTGTGCCCTAATTTATGCCCCAACTCCCATTGGTGACACAAACATGACTGTGCAGCTAGTAATTTAGGCCTTTAACTACCAACAACAACAGATTAAAACAAGATTGCAACACAAATCATAAAACCAAACATAAATATATTAAGAAATTAACGAACTAGGCACATAGGTTCATAAACAAATTCACCCAAAAATCCTTAAAGAATTTAGCCGAGCATGGCTAAATTATACATAGTAAATATGAATAAAGGATTACAAATCATCAGAAGAGTACAAGAATTAACCAAGCGATTCTCCCAAATCTCCCTGGCTTCCTCCTTGCTTCCAAAGACGACTTGAGCCTCTTGATTTCTCTCTTTCTTGTCTACGAAGAACTCTAAAAATCTCTCGGTATGGCCTTAGGGTTGAGGAAGGAGGGATTTTATAGTGGGTACAAAGTTGAGATGAAATAGGAATCTTGTACAAAATCGGACTCAAATTATAATTCCTATATTTTAAATAAAGAATTGAAGTTGGAATTGGAATAAAGAATTGAGGTTGGAATTGGAATAAAGAATTGAGGTTAATTGGGATTTGGAATTGAAGTTGGAATTTAAGTTGAATTGCTGCCAACGCCCTTTTGTCGTAATTAAGACTTCACGCCTCGCTCGACGCGTCGAGCTATGGCTCGACGCGTCGAGACCTGATGGTCTCGATTTCTGATGCTACTGGAAATTTTCGACGCGTCGAGTCCACTGGGCTCCGAACTCGTCCAAAATTGCTCCAAACTCATCCTTGAACTTCCCTTGCTCATAGAATTGACCTACAATGGTTCAAAAACACTAACAAACACCGTAAAACATTCAAAACAAGTGTGAACTATAATTAAATGATAATAGCAAGGAAAATATGTATTAAATAAGCAAAATTAAAGAACTTAAATGCTGAGATGATTCAAAATAACTATAATAACAAGCAAAGATGTGATAACATCAATAATAATATTTTGGGGAATGTAGTTGAAGTTGGAGCAGCAATGTTTGGGCAAAAGATGAATAGAAACCATTTTGCTTTCACATTCATTTATTGTTGGTGGCATATGAAGAGGTAGAACTAATTCCCTTTGCCTCTTCACATTCAATAATGAAGCTATATAAGAAGAACTTTTTCTTTCTCTAAACACCACATTTCTACACACATTCATTCCATTTGTTTTTGGCAGAGGCAGTGAAGGGGTAGTAAACAAAACCTTCTTTTACTTGTACACACACGGGTTGGGTTTTGTCGCACGTTTGATGGTTTTTTTTTGGGCAAAAGATGAATAGAAACCATTTTGCTTTCACACTCATTTATTGTTGGTGGCATGTGAAGAGGTAGAACTAATACCTTTGCCTCTTCCCATTCAATAATGAAGCTATATAAGGAGAACTTTTTCTATCTCTAAACACCACACTTCTACACACATTCATTCCATTTGTTCTTCTTTTTACTTGTACACACACGGGTTGGGTTTTGTCGTGAGGTTTGTCGAAGCTCTTGGGTGTTTTCTTCATCAAATATTTGAAGAGGTCAGCTTGTTTGTTCCATGTGGTGGTGGTCTGTGGTTTTTCCCCATGGTTTTGGGGTTCCACGTAAATCTTATCTCCCTGGGCTATTGTGTTATCTCGTATTTGTGGACCGTGTCAAATTTTCATTGTCAGAGGAAGTGAGATTTTTTCCTAACAAAGTGGTATCAGAGCCAGGTTTCGATCCTGAGACCTGTGGATTATGGGCCCACCACGCTTCCGTTGCGCACCCACTGTATGAGCAATATCCGGTCTCGTACATACCATGTCAAATATGCCCAATCAACAACCAAGGCTCTGATACCACTTTGTTGGGAAAAATCCCACTTCCTGTGACAATGAAAATCACAAACCCGACAGGTGCACAAATACGGGACAATACACAATAGCCCAAAATAAATGTCAACACAAGAGACTCACGATTTACGTGGAAAACCCCAAAACAACGGGGAAAAACCACGAGATCACCACCAACAACAATTCCACTATAACAAATCTTTGGTATAAAGTTTCAGGCTACCACACGAGCCAAACATCCAAAAGTCATCAAATACAACAACTCTAGGCCACAAACTTCTGTAATGTTTCACAGACCTAAAAAGATACCAACTCGTATTTAAAATATTCAACCACCACGAGCAAGGTGAAAAAAAATATAAATACTATGAGATTAGCCAAAAGATGTCTAAAACAAACAAGCTTACCTCCAAAAGTATTTGATAAGACACCACCCAAGAACTTCTGCAAACTCAAGAAAAAAACAGCAAACATGCGACAAAGGATGAAACCCGCCAAACACGCTGCTACCGAACTACCGAAAGAGACAAAGAAAGAAGCAAAAGAAATGGTTTTCACTGCCTTCTCCGGCGTCTACATTGTTGCCCTCTTTCATCCAAAATCCCTAAGTATATTTATAGGGAATGAAGTATATGAAAAGCCTTTAAAAAAAAAGTATATTCAAAGTCACAAGATGCCAAAAAAACTGCTGTCTCTTTGTTTCCAACTCTTTATAATCCATAATTATATTATATATTATATATTATATATTAATAATAATAATAATGATAATAATAATTAGGGCTCAAGATGAGTGGAGGTACTATATATATATATATATATATATATATATATATATATATATATATATATACACACACACACACACTAGTAATTCACCCGCGCGATGCACGGAAAAAAATTATGTTATTATGAATATAAATAAAAAATAGAAAAACTAAAATATTTTAAATTTTTTAATATAATAATATTTTTGAGCTTCCATTGGTCAAATATTTATTATTTTTATAGAATACAAAATTACAATTAAAATTAAAATTAAAATTTTGTATGGTTAATATAATATCTAATTATGTGCATATTCAAATAAACTTATAGAGAGAATTCACATAATTACATTGATTTATTCTTAATTGTATTTCATCTATATTATAATTTTCACAATACGAATAATAACTAAGATAATTATATTTGGAAAGCAAATTTCAAATTTTGTATGAGTAAATTTAAACTCTAATTGAACACATTTTTTATATGATTATATAATATATAGCTATTTTATTTTTCAAATGTTGTGCTTTTTTTTTTAATATATATATATATATATATATATATATATATATATATATATATATATATATATATATATATATATATATATATATATATATAATAAAGCTATATGGTTTGGGAAGTAATTAGTCTTACAATTAATGCCACAACATTCTTTATTATATATATATATATATATATATATATATATATATATAGTGGATACAAAAAGGATTGGTCCAAACATGAGCTATTTTCTACATAAGAGGGAAGTCAAACTCAACAAGTCCGATGATGAATCTAATGGTGATGGACATGCCTTATGCGGTGTCGGTTGTTCGTTTACCAGAAAACCTTCGTTGCGACCTCTATAACTAGTGGAAAACGACTTTGATTTCCAGTTTCTGGGAAAGGTTAAGAACTTCCGCCTCTTCAAACAAAGGTTACTTTGTGGAATGTACATGGGAAGGCTGAGATAATCAACATCAGGGTGGGATATTACGTTGTGCGTTTTGAATTGGCGAAGGATTACTCCCATGGTTTCTTAGATGATCTTTGGAAAATCTTTGATCATTGTGTCCTTACCCAAAGATGGGAACCCGATTTTCATATCCTCTTATCAACTTACATATTACAACTATTTATAGGATAGGAAAAGATAGTTTTAAATGATATACCACCCTAGAGAGACTATTGGAAAATAGGAAACCTCTTAGAATCTAGCAAAATTATTAACTATTACCCATGCATTTAATCATCCAAACTTGAGAACTCAGACTGCCAGTTTGTAGATTTAGCTATTCGATTTTGTTGCACATTTGTTCTCTATCATACTCCCCAATTCAACTTTGAGAAAACTCGGCCTCGAGTTTCTCAATAGTATTTCCTTGATCATATAATTATGTATATTTTTTTAAAAAACATTTTCCCTCGCTTGGATAATACTTGCTAGCCCACAAAACTTTCCAACAAATGGTTTTACAGCTTGGTTCATTAACTTCATCAACAAGAGGTTTGTTAGGTCCAATAACATAACAAATAATTTGCAGGAGTTATTGGAAAATATTCGCAACGTCAACGCGTGAGCTAGAAACCTTTTAAGAGAAACGAACACTACGGGTGTATGACTGAATAGAAGTCTGTGCTGTGTTATAATAACACTACCTTAAAAACGTTATTTGCCCAGTGACGATGAAGTCAAAGTAAACCGGTACGCTTTCGATAGGCAACACAAGATAAACTACGCTGAGCTTACACCAGCTTAGACGTAGAAGAACCTCATTATTGCTCAGACTTTAATAGGAAGACACGAAATTATAATATATATTAGTGCTCACACGTACAAGAGTTATGAAGGAAGGAAGAACGCTTTCTTGAGTGCATTCTTTCCTACAGACAATCACGGTTTATATAGCAAACCAACCAACATCAAGCTCCATTTTCAGCCACATATGAGTGTTGCAGGAATAGGAGATCTCACCAACATGCGGACAAAGGAAAGCTATAATGATCCTACAACATAGGCTAAGAAAAAGGCTTCTAGCTTGAATGATTTTCCAACAGGAGTTGTCTTGTATCTTGAACATCATAATACATGCGCCTTTGGTTCTTCCATATAGTTGGGGACAAAAATGTTGGAGAACTAGAAGGGCAGAGTAGTCATTTTATAGCTTCTTTCATTAAATCACCATTTCCCCTCAGTGTTACAATTTCGAAGGCAGCCTTTGATCTTGTTCATGTCGACATATGGGGACTATTTCCAGTTTGTTCGTTGAAAGGAGAACGTTTCTTCTTAACTTTGGTTGACGACCACTCAAGGTTCACCTGGTTACACCTTATGAAAAGCAAAGCAGAAGTGAGACAGCTTATTATAAAGTTTCATGCCTGGGTCCTTACTCAATTTGGGAAGCTCATTAAAGCCTTTCGAACTGATAACGGGGCAGAGTTCAACATGGCTGAGTTTTTTGCAGAGAAAGGGATCATTCACCAAAAGTCATGCGTTTACACACCACAGCAGAACGCAATAGTTGAACGGAAGCATCAGCATGTTCTTAATGTAGCAAGATCTATCCGGTTTCAAGCCTCCTTGCCTCTTGAATTTTGGGGGCAATGTGTAATGCATGCTGTGTATCTTATTAATCGATTGCCTTCACCAGTCATTGGATTATCTAATCCCTTTCACAGGTTATATGGAAAGGATCCTGATCTCATGTGTCTCAAGACTTTTGGTTGTCTCTGCTATGCTGCAAATCTTTCTCCCTCCAAGCACAAAATGGATCAAAGAAGTAAGAGGTGTATCTTTGTGGGCATGCTGGCCTACACTAAAGGTTATCTGATGTATGACTTAGAAGAAAAGATCATATTTGTGTCAAGAGATGTGAAGTTTTATGAATCTGTGTTCCCTTTTTCTTCACAGGAATTTTCATCAGATGAGGGGCATGATCCTATATTTAATGGTCCATCTCTCCCTATTATTCCCACTAACACTCAGCTTCATTATGAACCTTTTTTTGATAATTCCAGAATGCAGATGTCCACTGCCAATGAAGGTCAATCTCTTAATTATGGTGCACCCACCATAGACCATGAAGCTGAGCCAGAGGTTGAGCAGCAAGGGGTGGAAAATCAGGCAGAAGTTGAACAGCTTGAACAGCTTTCTAGTTCTGATGATATGTGCAGAAATAATGATGAGAGTGTACAGCATATTTCACATGAGTTAGCCAATGCTGATATCCAACCAAGAAGATCGACTAGACAAAAGCAGTTTTCGAACAAGCTTCAAGACTATCTTTGTGAAGCCGTGGTTAGTAAAGGATCATCTCCACACTCCCTTTCCAAGGTCATAACGTTTGATGTCCTAGAGCTATCACACAAGTACTTTTCTATGGCTGTTACTGCTGCTACTGAACCAACTTCTTACAATCAAGCCATAAATTAAAGGAGCAGCATTGGAGAGAGGCTATGAAAATAGAAATTCAAGCTCTCCAAGACAATAATACATGGGAGTTAACCACCTTACCTGCAGGAAAGACACCTAGAGGGTGTAAATGGGTCTACAAGGTGAAGTTAAAAGCCGATGGTTCGGTTGAAAGATACAAAGCACGTCTAGTGGCAAAGGGGTACACTCAACAGTTAGGTGTTGATTATATTGAGACGTTTTCACCGGTTGCTAGAATCACAACTATTCGGACCTTCCTGGCAATTGCAGCTTCGAAAGCTTGGAATATTCATCAGCTGGACATAAATAACGCTTTTCTACATGGTGATTTAATGAAAGAAGCTATAAAATGACTACTCTGCCCTTCTAGTTCTCCAACAAAAAACACCTTAATCAACTTTAGAGAAGATAAGAAGATCTTGTAGTGGGTCTAACATACCTTTAAGCCAATGACTTGTGTTGAAATACATGTTCTAACTCGAGCTCTAATTTTGTTTGGGTTCTTCGGTCTTTTCCAAGAGTATTTCATTTTTCTTGTTGGTGTTATTTTTATCACGAATAATTATTTTCTTTTTCTTCCATAAAAATGAGTACACATTTTCCATTTCATGGTAAATGGCACCAATATCAAAATGCCATGATTTTCCAAGCAAAATATGACAAGCATCAATATAAAAAACTTGGTTGGTCACAATATCTTTATAAGTTATAACTCTTTCCAATAAATCAAAATAAGTTTATTTGGAAATTATATTGTAGCAACTCCCTTTATCAAGATAAGTTTACATACCTTTCCAAACATACTCTAATAAGTCCAAAAGATGATGCTTGGTTGAGTATCAACATATTCATTATTCTCAACAATTTTAATTTGTCCTTAAAATGAACATTAAAGTTCGTCACTTCCTGTCAGGAATTGCTTTGTAAGCATATCTCGTGAGCTATATGAATAGGTAGTTAGCTCATCTCAAGGTTGACGGTTGATGTCACTTCACTACCATCAAGCCATAGTATTATGTTGGAGAGAATGTTACAAATTCTTTGAAACTCGCGGTTAACATTCTCACCATATGCTTGAAAAGCTGCCTGAAGGCAATTCATTCCACGGCCACCGCTGAAAGATGGGTTGTTATCCTTGTTGTTGATACCACCTTGTACCATATTGGGTCATGAAAAGTGGAAAGGGTTATGCCACTATCTCGATTGTCACTCAAGAACTTGGCTCTAAATACATTTTGACGTAGGACAACGGAAACGGGGTTGTCATTGCATGACAAGAGAAAATTCTCAAAGAAACTGAACAATTCAAAATATATAATATTTCATATTCTCCTATCAACATACATATTACAACTATTTATAGGATAGGAAAAGATAGTTTTAAATGCTACACCACCCTTGGGAAAATACACAAACTTTTGGAAAATAGGAACTCTCATATTATCTAACAAAATTATTAACTATTACCCATGCATTTAATCATCCAAACTTGAGAACTCAAACAACTAGTTCTAGAGTTAGCTCTTCGATTTTGATGTGCATTTGTTCTCTATCAAATACGCACGTATTGGCAATGTGCATAGATGTCCAGAGCGGTTCATGAACGCACAAGCGTTCGTACACGGGTTGTACCAACGCCGAAGAAATGTGTATAAATTGTAGTTTGGAGAAGTTGATAAGGATTTTTTTTTCACTTTTGCTTCATTTTAGTCACTTGAACTTTCTTGTACTTCAATTGATAGAGAAATAACGCTCTAGGAGAGCTCTTTCCACATTGTTGATGCTTTGATTATTTGATTGCAAATTATAATTGAGCTAAGTTGACTTCCTTCAGTTTCATTTCAATTCATTCCATTGTTCCATATCAATTATATTGCTCATTTGTGAATTGTGTTCAATAACCTAGAATCACGTGTAACTAAATTTTCTGGGGAATTGGATTAATATTTACGTATATGATCTGATTACAATTAGGAAGTAATTATGGCATTAATTGTTATGGATTCTTGTTGGAAGCATAATATTGTATATATTTTTGGATAGTTAGATCGAGCTCAACCATACAGGACACAGGAGGTCTAGGAGGTGTATAGTTGCCAGGAGATTGAGACTATACTATAATCTACTCCATTCAAACCTTATGTTGTGAGGCGGAGCTCGGAAGACGATGTGGACACAACATGCTCGATAAAATGACTCAAGTAGTAGAGTGGTTACTCGGGTAAGATTCTACTACTTGATAGTCCAAGGAGATCGGTACTTGGTATTAGCAATGGTTAAACATCTTCCTTGAGTCCCAATTAGTGCATATCCTACATATACTACCTAGGACTCTACACTGCACCTAAGCAAGGAAAGTTTAATCCAAGTCCCCTTTCCCTCTCTTGTTTGCTTATTTGTTTAAGGAAAATACTACATTTACTCCCAAATTCTACTGTAAACTTTTACTCCCTTTCACAAAATTTTGATATTACATTTTCCTTGGGACCTACAGGATGAAGATAACTAATCATTCAGTGTCACATCAGGGAGTAAAGTAAGGAGTAGAAATAGGGAGTACATGTATTAGAACTCATTTGTTTAATTGCATTCTTTGCTCTCTATTGCATTCTTGTAACGTTTGTACACTATTGTTCACTCCCACATGCCATCCTTGAGAAATGACATCTTGTGGAAGATTCATCTTGCTCATCCTTCTTTCCATCCACCACTTACTACGAAAGTTTTGCTATTTAACTAGCTTCAAGTTATTGAATATAAGGCACTCTATGTTATTTCCTTCAACTATGAGGGGATGGGGCATCGGGTTGACACTTGCCCGAAGGATGACAGTGGAGAAACAAATCAGCACCATCGTAGGAGGTTGAGATGAAGATGTGGCCCAAGAAGGATATGTAACATTCAAAGCTAGACTCGAGGAACAAGAAGTTTGGTCCTTGGATGTTGGTAAATTATTGGACGAAACCTATCAAGGTTGTTACCAGTTCTAGGAAAGGTAAGGAGGGGTTTAGAGGACAAAGCCACCAGAATAATGCTTTTTAAGTTCCATAGGCATAGGAAGGGACTAAGTTTGTTACATATGGCTAAATAGCTCAGGTACTTGGAGAATTTCATAGTTGATCCTCTTGGAGTGGAATCTGGCGAGGATTAACCTTTGAATTATCTCAAGCTCGTCTTAGGTTATTCATGCGGAAGTGTTTGAAGAGGCTATTAAGTGTAGGGTGTCACTCTCTTATATGTGGTTTAATCTTGGGACTAGGTTTTCTTATTGGTCTACTTCAAAAGCCTATATAGAGAGCATGGAGGATCTATGGGTGGTGGTTGGTGATTTCAACAACATTGGGAGGAAAGACAAACATAGGAGTGACAGTATTAACACTACTACCAAAAAGGGTTATCATGTCACCTAATCAACATCGATTTTTTTATCAACCGACGTAATATGTTAATAAAATAAAGCAAAAATAATATATATTATTTACGACGTCGATTTTTTTCAAAAACCAACGTCGTATGTTCTACTTAAAAAAATAATTTAATATAACATACGACATCAGTCCGTCTATGTAAAAAAAAAAAATTAAATTAAAAAAACCTGAGCTTGGGCTTAGGGCCATCTGTTGATGCCCATGGAAGGTGTAAGCTTAGCCAAGTTAGCTGCCATGGAGAAGGTGTTGGAAAAAATAGCTTAAAATGACATATTAAGTGGCTATTTTGTGGTACAATTATCCGTGTGGTCCACTTCCGATTTGGGTCGGGTCAAAGTGGATTCGGGTTCTTCGTAGTGAGATGAAGAGATTGATATATTGTATGCTCAAAACGGATAATGGGTGAATGAGATATTGATTCTCAAAGTAGACCCATTTGAATTGGAAAATGAAGGGAAAAAGTGAGCTTTTGTCCCACATTGGTTTGGGAAGAGGATTTGCCCCACTATTTATACAAGAGCTCTTTTTAAGTTTATTGAATTGTATAGTATAGAGGCTTTCTCTCGCGTGCAGAGGGGGTGCAAATCAAATCCCAGAATGAGATCGAAAAGGCTTGGGACAAGCTTAATCTCGCGTGCGCCGGCACCTGCGGGCACGAATGTCGTCCGAAAATTGGCAGGCCTTGCGAACTAAGAGAGTTATGCCAAACCTCGGTGTGATAATTTCGTGGGGGTTAGTGTGCAAGTTCCAAAAATTGGCAGGCCTTGCGAACTAAGAGTTATGCCAAACCTCGGTGTGATAATTTCGTGGGGGTTAGTGTGCAAGTTTCGGCCAAGTACCACTTGGCCGAAACTTTGAAATGGCCAAGTGGCCGAAACTTTGTTTGGCCCAAACTTTGCAATGCAAAGTGTCGGCCAAAGCCAGTTTTGGCCTATCGAAACTGTGTTTGCCCAGCACAATTTTCTGCAGCTCCTGTTTTGTGATTGTTGGATTTAATTCCAGCTGTTATGAGATTAATTTCAATTTTAATTTTTGAATTAACACCCATGTTAACGGTTGCCGTTACAGGAGTTGTAGGGGTGCCCCTAAATGCCATAATAAAGGCTATTCACTCCTCAATCCCTATATAAGAAGGAGTTGAGTAGTAGCATTTTCAATACACAAGAAAATAATTTTTCCAAGCCCCAAAATACTTCTGCTTCTACTCCATTCTTGAAGCCGTGTTTTGCCCATGCTCTTGTTCGCCGGGTTCGTTCGTTTGGGTGCTCAAACGTCGAACCGTTGTACGTTTTATCCTGGGAGACCTAGGCCACAACGCTCCTAGCACTTTTGGGAGGTGGCAAACAAGATTTTAAGGAAAGAAAGGCACATTGCCTAACTCGTACATTTCTTTCTTCCTTCTCCTTCTTTCTTGTTTGGATTATGCTTTTAAGCAAAAATCCGTTCTCTCTCTTTTGATATATTATTTGGATTGGACTCATAATCCGAGGATTATTAGTTTCAATTTTGGTTGATATATATTGGTATATCTTTTTCGTAGATATACATGTATATATAACCTTTGGATCCGTTTTATATATATTTGTGTGTATATATATATATATTTCGGATATATATCCAATAATATTATATATATATATATATATTTCGTGTGTATATATATAAATATTATTTTACGGATATTAAATCGATTGTGGTTCATTATCACCAACAGAAGGTTCGTTGGCCGTTGTTCAAAATGAAAAGAACATTGGAACCTGGTTTGCGATTCCATTACTAGCTTGGTCAATCATGCACTTTTAATCGGTAAAATGTAGAGCTGTCAAAACGGGCCAGCTCGGCCCATCTCAGGTTCATCCGGAAATGAGCCAGGCCGGGCCTACCCGTTTTCCCACGAGTTGGGAAAATCCCAACCCAACCCGTGTTGGACGGGCTGACGAGCTAAATGAGCCAGCCAGTCAACCCGTTTATTTATTTTTTATTTTGTATTATTAAAATTAATTACTTTTTGAATAACTTTAGAATTGAACCCTTAACCCTTTAAGTTAACAAGTAATACTACTTTCAACTAAACAAATGAATCCTTTTGAATAAATACTATGTATGAATACACACACACACACACACACACACACACACACACACACACACACACTCTCACACACACACACACACACACACACACACACACACATATATATATATATATATATATATATATATATATATATATATATATATATATATATATATATATTACGTACAGAACATATATGTTTGTTGTGTGCATATGCAGGGCCGGTCCTATCATTTTATAAGCCCGGAGCAAGATAAAAAAGATGGGCCCCGGTTAATATATATTTCATGCTTAAAATTTAAATTAAATAAGGAAAAAATTATTAATATCAATAACTTTAAATAAGATTAACAAGTTTTTAATAATTTTACATACACAACAATAATCACGAAATTTTTTTTAGGTGATTTCCTTAATGCAAAATAATAAATAATCGTATAAGTGCCTTCATAAATAAATAATATTATAGTTTATAAAAATGAATAAATAATTTAAAATCGAGTAAACTTATAAACAATAACATTGTTATCATAATAAATAATAAATTAATTATTATTAAAAATTTATAAACAATAATTACAAACATATGTGAAGCTAAAAATCTTTTTTGACTACGAGCAAGAAATTAAAATATTTCAAAATGCAATAAAAAAATGCAAAAAGATATGAAACATAATTACTTTTTATAAATACTTTTTCTTTTAAATAGATAAATTTTAATTTTTTTTTAGAATAATTTGAATATAGTGTCACATGATAGAAACTTCTATATTACATTGATTAGATATTCATAAAAAGGTATGGAGTAAATTATCTTTTAATTTTTTTATAATTCAATCTCAAAATATATCATATAACCCCCTCCGTCCTATTTTTACGTGTTTTGTTTATTTAACATGAGTTGATTGAAGTTTTTTAATATAAGTATATAAAAATTTATAAATTTAGAAACTGCATTAAAAATTTAATATAAAAACTTATATATTTAATATAAAAAAGTTTCATAATACGTTTAGTATAAATATATGAAAAAATTTATATATTTAAAAACTACATTAAAAATACTACTCCGTATTAAACACAAAGCAAATTTTTATCAAATATATATATAAGCAAAGAAATAAATTTGAGGAATTCTAAAATGTGAAGGGAAAGATTGGATCACCGGTCTTTAATTAATTGAGGTTGAATAACCAAGCTAACTCACCTTACTATGAAATATATGTATATAAATTACTTATACTCAATACATATATACTATATATATAAGAGGTAGGATGGGGCCCTCCCCCAAGCATAGGCCCTGGGCAAGGGCCCAACCTGCCCTTGCCCCAGGGCCGGCCCTGTGCATATGTTTTTTGCATTCAAGAATAAACATATATATATCTATATATATATATATATATATATATATATATATATATATATATATATATATATAGTGAAAGGTTCCCGTGCGCTGAATGCTTCCCATGCGGATGTGCAGTGGATTAATGTGCGTGAGATTTGTACTCAATGTGCGTGAGTGTTGTGTTTAATGTGCTTGAAATTTGTATTTAATGTGCGTGAATGTGTAAAATGCAGCAGAAAATATTGATGTCAGCTTCTTCCCCATCCCAGTAGCCATTTGCCCCCTCTCTGATGATGATGATGCGGAGGCGAGCTATGGTTGTTAAAAATTATGGGAATAATACAACAGAAATCCACACTTAGCTGCTGTGCAAATTTTACTGTGCGTGCGTCATTTATATAAACATTCAACTGCACTGAAGGTAGCTGATAATCCAGAATCCATGGCCAAATTGAAGGAAGAAATAACAATAAGTTTGGGCATTAATGTGCGTGAGTTTCTGTTCTCCTTTCCTTCTGAGCTCGTAATTCTGAAATACGCACGCACATTAAGCACAAATCTCACGCACATTAAACACAATACTCAGACACATTAAGTACAAAACTCACGCATATTAACATGACGCACATTAAGTACAAATCTCATACACATTGAGTACAAATCTCACGCACATTACGTATAAACCTCACGCACATTAATCCACCGCACATCCGTACGGGAAGCAACAAATGCACCCGATCCCTTCCACATATATATATATATATATATATATATATATATATATATATATATATATATATATATATATATATATATATATATATATATATATATATATATATATGCTATTTTTCTGGAGCATACTATTATTAATGTGCGAATTAGTGGATCCATCTAGTGCATTGGTCAATTGAATCTGACGGCCCAAATTTGAGTGCGTATAATGCGTCACTGCACCATGCCACAAGGAATATATGGGCTACTTACGTAACCTCCCCGTCATCCTCATTTAGAAAGTGTTTAGAAGTTGCGTATCCCGCTATTCTGCTGTGTTAATCACGGTGTTGGCTTCCCATTTGAAGACCCAGGGTGGGCGAAACGAAGTACTAAGGCGACGATGAGCGCAACAGAGTTCGGTGGGTTAACAAGTTCCCCGCGTCTTGGACCTGGTGTATGGCTGCTGGGCTGTGATTGTTTTGTTTTTCTGTAACTTTTAAATTACACTTGCGCAGAACGCGGAGAGATCACAACGGAAGCAGAGGACGACCACACCATGGAGGTGTCGTTAACCCCTCCCAATCGCTTACCATGGACCACCACCGTGGATGTTTCAGTACTACCAGTAACCGGATGCCTCTTTAACACAGTAACCGAAGGAATCCAATGTTGCATCAACTACGTTCGAATTAGTGGGTTTGACGTTCGCCACAGTACCGTGAAGCGAGACCGGGACAGAGTAATCTACCTCCGGTATTTGGTGTGTAGTCGGCAAGGGGTTAAAGGCGACAGTAGGATACACCGCGTTCCTGAACAGGATGCTGGAGCTAGAGATACCGGGAGCGTTGTCGTAGGCTTTCTAATAGGGTTATTTGCAAAGCCAGGATCGGCTTTAGGAAAAAACGCTCTGGGAAGTTTGTTGTGACTGTTTTTGTAGCGGAACATACCCACAAGTTGTGCTCGGAGTCATTTAAAGTTTTTATGGGGATAAACCGACGACTCGACGTGGCCAAGCAAGCATTTTTAGCTAATTGCGTTAAAGCTAACACCGGTGCTTCTACAGGTCTGCAGTTCTGCAAAGAGGCAGCTGGTTCTTACGCAAATGTGGGTGCAACCGATGTTGAATTCCACAATTTTAAATGTGACGTCCAAACGTACGTTAATGTGGCTAACGGCGAGATGATTATTGCGACGTTCAAAGCCAAGCATGAAATCTGTAGTGATTTTTTTTTATTACCATTTGGACGAAGAAGACCGGCTAGCACGACTATTCTGGGCTGATCCGGTCGGTAGGCGGACATTCTCTTGCTACGGCGATACTATTTCGTTCAATGCAATCTATGCAACAAACAGGTATGGGGACTGAATGTGATATATGTGATTGTATTGAGTCTATCAACGTAGCGGTATGGCATTAAATGAAAATTCCTATGTATTTGTGGGATACTTAGACACTTCTGCAATACATTTAGTGAGCACATATGCCTAATTGTAGGGAATGTAATCCAGTCTCATGGGTACGATTGTAAAAAATTTGGTTAAGCTACCCATGGACCAAAGCTAATATTACGTATGAAGTACACTGTACGTATAGTCCCATGTCTTGTACTGATCCCCACACTTAATTATCTCAATTCGCCCTCTATAAACAACAAATACGCATAATTAGAAGCCAACTATCATGAACTATTAGTACTGGTGCATACGGTGACGTTGCACGCCTCTTCATACTGGAATTACTATTACGTTTTGTTACCAAGTGATATTTATTGCATTTCCTTGTTATACCCCCTCCGGTTGAAACATGCATTTCCTTTTTATTGTGCAGATACAGTATGGTGTTCGTGCCATTCACCGCTGTGGACAACCACAAGCGATACATCACTTTTGGGGCCGGTTTGTTAACTAAAGAAGATGCTGACTCATACAGTTTGTTACTGGAGAGATTCAAGTGTGCAATGGGTAAGAGCCCAATGTGTGTTGTGACGGACCAAGACCCAGTTATGAGAATTGCTATTCAACGTGTATTACCAGAGTGTCGCTATCGCTTCTATATGTGGCACATCATGACAAAGTTCAATGAGAAGCTAGGGAGTGACTTAGCTAAGGACGGTGAGTTTTGCAAGATACTAAATGCTATTGTCTGGAACGAGAGAATCCGCATTACTGAATTTGAGGCGCAGTGGCAGCTATTAATGGATGAATACCAGCTTCCTAACCACTGTTGGTTTTGCAAATTGTTTGCTGAAAGGGAGAGTTGGATCCCAACTTATTTTACAGATCTGGCCATGGGTGGGTTGCTACGCACCACATCTCGCTCGGAAGCAGAGAATGGTGTATATGGTAAATTTACACGACCCCATTCCAGTTTGGTAGAGTTCTACATGCAGTTTGAGAGCGTGTTGGGAATGCAGCGGTATCAACAGACTAAATTGAATGTAGAGTGCAAGAGTTACCTGCCTGAGTTTAAAACACAAGTAGCACCCGAGCGTCATATTGCACAGGAGTTCATAATCACTATTTTTTACGAGTTGCAAAAAGAACTAGAAGATGCTTGTTTTTATTGCTGTGTGGTGGGCATACGGCAAGAAGAGGGGCGCACCCAATACAATATCACAGGTGAGTGCAACACTATTTCGACCGTGCACCGCAAGCTAGGAGGCCATGGTGTGTCATGCAATTGTAATTTGTTCCGAAGAGTGGGCCTGGTCTGTAGGCATATGTTCCTGGTTTTCCGTGACGCGCAGCTGGAACAGTTACCGATCGAGTACATTGTTAGCCGTTGGTGCAAACACCTAAACTGTGGTACGTGCAGCAGCCAACTACCCAATGGTGATCGGCCAACACCCGGTGCAACCCAACTGTGGGCTAAGATTAACGTCGTGCGTTGGGTTGGTAGGCAATAGCCTAGAGCGGCAAACGTGCATGGTCTTGGTACTGAAGGGCCTTATTGAGGCCTTAAGCATGTGCAATAAACAGTGATGTTTAGCCCCCTGCCCTCAGTATAATCTGCGAACAGGTTGGGTAATGCCTTAAATTTCATTAGAGGATTGCATTCCTACTCCTAATGCATTAGAGGATTGCAGCCATTGTAGTACTATGCATTCCTAGCCTAATTTATAGGATTGAATTTGGATAGGATTGCACCCACGTATGAAAATTAATACACGGATGATGCACTAGAGCACACCCATATATTAGAGATATCAGATACACATACCAAATCCTCAGGAGCACCACCATACATTTCTTTGTTAGACTTCTTCGCCGACGAGCTATCGATGATGTCAAACCGAGGATGCTTGAAGCTGATAGCCATCATGTAGTAGATGCCCTTGTCAAAAATCGGGAAAATGAACTGCATTGGCATTAGAAAAAGGATGAATACAACATGGGCGGTAGGTGGTGTGCCAATTAAATTAGACAGTAGGAAACCTCACCAAATCTACTTCGGACTTCCCCTCACGGCCCATACCCTGCAACACCGCATCCATGCACTTCTCAAACCAAGCCACCCTCGACTCATCGCTGACTGAGTTGCCAACCACAGTCCCAACCTGCAAAGCACAAGTTGTAATTAGTCTGGGATTCAACACATCGCACTGGTGGGTGTGCATCCGAATGCATACCGTCGTGCTAGTAGGTAGAAACAGTCGGGTCAGGTCACCAGCTTTCTTCGTTTTCTCCCGGGCATTCATGACACAGCACCAGGCATCGACAATGGATTTGGACACAATCGTCAGCTCCCTTAAATTTTGGAATTGTGCCCACTTCACCGTCCGTTCAGCATGTTGGAATAACGCCTCGTTGCTACGGGACAAAAGCAAGAATGAAACTGTTTGAACAAGAGAACCCCGACACCGATTACAAATAGAATACCATACGAATGAATTACACCCCAACCCCCGGGCCCCACCCCCTCGCCCCTTACAACATGGGATATGATAGACCATATGCACTAAAGTTACCTACCGATCACCCTGGTGGGGCCTAAATACCCACATCCACACAACATACACGTGTGGCAGCGTAATGGTTGGGTATCCATAGGTGGTGCTAAAGAAAATGCCAGCGGATCGATCCTATTGAACAAGTGGTTCCTTCCCTTTATGGCCTGGCACGTCCACCCTTCGTAAAGCTGTGCATGGTGTCGCAGAGGGTGGTGAAACACCCACACGCTGAGCCCGAACTGGTGTTTACAAACGTTTGTCCAAATAAGCCTCAGACCTTACAGTATCATGGACATATGCAAGAGTCTACCTGAGGAGGTGGTGCAACGGTATCTGTCTGAACGCCCTTGTTATCAGCTTGCTTATGCTTTACGAACTCTTGAGTCACACCAAGGCTAAAACTAGGCACATCGGACATGCCAACCGCCCCGGTGGCAGCCAACTCGGCCTGTCCAACTCCCTTATAAAGTCTACATCGTGTCACATAGGTTCTTCATCACGACCCAACGTCAGGGCAAGCAGCGAGGGTGCTGCCTTGGTTGCATTGACTGGCCTCTGAACAATCCCTTCTAGTAGTTTGACTGAGTCCACCACCCTTTGGTAATTGCAGTCTTCACGAGCTTTGTTGGGGTGCTGGGAAATCAGGTTAACCATTAGCGTGGTCATCGAAAGTAACTCACTGGTTATTACTGCGAACTCACTACCAAACACTTGTACCACCACAAAAATGAATGAGAACATGGAATCAAAAAATGCCTCAAACATATAGAATATTATGCAGCCCACATAGGCCTCCACCTGAACGCATACCATGTTACCACCGGGTTGCGGTGACCCAGCGATGGATGCACGAAGAGGGGCATCCACCTGACCCTGTCTAAAGCCCCCAAAACTAAGCTCACTCCGCTCACGTGCCTTGATGAAATTACTAAATTAGTGGTCCACCCGACCACCAGCGGGATGGTCATTGGCACCTCCCGCGCGGCCACCATGACTCTATCCAAATACAAGAGCTGGTACAAAGACATATGCAAACTCATTAGTAAAGAAACTACACACAACCCCCGCAACACCCAACCCCCAGTAGCACTTACAATCAAAAATAGGATTGGGCTAGTGAATTTGCGAGATGAATCCTCGGTCCAGCTCCAATGGGTAGTAACTAACGAGAGAATCAGGTACCCACACTAATCTAGCTCCTTAATCGTGTCCACATTACTTAACATGTGGACAGTTTTCTGGTTTGCACGCCCATTCGGAGTGATTGCAATCAGGGTTGTCACCACTACAACACTAAAATGTATTTTGAACCACAGGCCTCCGTCTGGCAATTGCAACAACCGTGCACATAACACTTTCACTGTAACCCTCCCCCTACTTTGCTTCACTTCGTCCCTCAAAGCTCGCAACTCCGGGCTAACCACCTAACTAAGCTGTTCTGAGATTGGTATTGGTCCCTTCGGCATGCCAAGGACCACCGCGATTTTGAGCCGGGTCAAAATTGGTAACCAACCAATGCCCCATCCGCAGCGGTACCTCCGTAATTTGGAATCTCAAAAGCGCCCCAAGGCCAACGCTCATAACATCTTCCCTTTGCCTCCGAGTAAGAGCTTGCACGAGGTTTGCAAGATCCTTCGGCGACCCCCCCGTGTTGATCTAGCCCGCTGCACACGCATTACCTCTCGCGCCACGCCCTCATTCAATGCCATCGGGGGCGTATGGAAATCATCCTCCGACCCGCTTTCATCGTCTCTTAGCAGGACTCGTTGTTGGTCATTATAGCCTACATGTACACATCAATGAAAGCCCGTGAGCACCACTGTAGTTTCTATCATTACCAGTTCAACCATTACTAGTTCTGATAACACAATGACAACAAACTTGTGCATGTGTTACTAACCTATATGAATACAAACATGATTGCACCAGAACTAAAATGCATGCACCCAAATTTGTCACACATCCACCCCCCCCCCCCCATGCAACCCGTATTCTCCCTTTACAGAACGATAACATAGTCAAAACTCATAATACTCAATTCTAGCCTTCGCAGTGGGATATTGTAACTTGGTACTCAAATGAAGGTGAGGGAATTAACTGCAGAACTAAAATGCACGCACCCAAATTAGTCACACACCCACCCCCCCCCCCCCCCAATGCAACCCGTATTCTCCCTTAATAGAGCAATAACATAATCAAAGCCCAGAATACTCAAATAAAGGTAAGGGAATTAACTGCAGCCCAATAAACCCTACCCCATATCAACTACCAACCTCCCCCAGTGAACTAACCTGTCGGACCCCACCGTTGCACCGACCTCCTCCGTGAAGCAACCATGGATGCTATCCCTGACGCTGACCGGTCAGAACCGCCCCGCCCACCTGAGCCAAGAGCACGCCAGCGCGACCGTCATTTAAAGGACTGCGACACAAATGCGACCCTGCAGGAACCCATTGACGGAGGGTCGTAGGAGGTAACTAAAGGGCGTTCTTACCATGCTTCGACCGGCGTCCACCATTCGACTTCGCCATGAGCACGCACGCTTAAGAATTGCCTGACAGACAATGGGTTGGAGTGAAAAGCCCTACGCCGGGAATTGGGTGTGGAGATCCAACTATAGAGCTGGTAGAATTAAAACTCCAAAACCCACTCAACAGGGTAATAGATAGTGTGCTACGCATGCACACAGTAAGCGGTGCACCCACGCTTGCAACCTCCCATCAGAAAAAACGGATGGACGATAACAGTGCGCACGTCTACACTTCAGGCAAAGTTCACACCTGAACTGGACTCTCTCTCTCTCTCTCTCTCTCTCTCTCTCTCTCTCTCTCTCTATATATATATATATATATATATATATATATATTGCTCGTGAATGATCTAATTAAATATATACTTATTTAAAAGTTCAACATGTGCTCTTAGTATAGTTGGTTTCAATAGTGATAACTTAAGTGAAAGGTCAAGTGTTCAAGTTTAGTTAGCAAGGATATTTCAAAATATTAATACAACACCTAATTACACAACTAATTTGAGGGTAGGGGTTTGGGATGGGTGTGGGGATACAGGTTGGCCCATGTAACCCACGGGCCTATACGGGCGTGGCTGAAGATTGGTCGGGTTGAAAATTCTCCAACCCAGCCCGTTTAAAATACGAGCTAAACGGGAGCAACCCGTTAATTTTCGACGAGTTGGGCTCGTTTTGACAGCTCTAGTAAAATGCTCCTCATCAGAACAGCTCAATGCTCTATAGTGGAGGGGCTTATGGTGATCAAATTTAAACCTCCATAAAGCCACTTTAGATTGGGACTTCCTAGAGCGGGTCATAGAAGGCATGGGTTATTTAATCTAATTAAGTTTAGTCTCAAGCATTACAGGATTGTTATTATTTGTAATAGGGAATGTCGTAGCCCAATCCAACTTGCTAGGTATGGTCTTAGGCAATGAGACCACTTTACCCCTATCTTTTCATCCCTAAAATGGAACAAAATTTGTGGGATATCCAAGTGGAGGTAATTAAGGAGAGGTATGTAGAAACCATGCAATCACTCTACAAAGAAGTAGCATGGGTATCTTTTTTTTTTTCTTTTTTTTTTAGATCTCTTCATGCTTTTTGGGGAAGCCTCGGGGAACCAAGCGAGAGTGGCTGGCATCTCAGTGACTAATCAACTAGGAAGATACATGGCGGTTCCAATCTTACACAAAATAGAGGATCGCAAAGAAGAGCTTCGAGTATATCCTCAATAGGACGCGAGAAAGGCTAGCTGCTTGGCAAGCGGTCTCGTTTTTCCTTCCAGGGTGCCAGCTTCGAGTACTCCATGCAAGCCATTGCTTTGCTGGTTTGTAGTTGTGAGGAAATTGACAAGCATTACAGAAACTTTATTGTGAAGTGACACCAATAATAAGAGGAAGGTGCATGTGGTCCTTTGGGACGTGGTATGTTTCCCAGCGACAAAGTGGGGTTGGGTTTGCATAGAACAAGAGATTTTTGCATTACCTTGCTGGCTAAAATCGCCTGGGACATGGTGACCAACTCATCAAAATTTTGGGTGCAAGTGCTAAACAACAAGTATATTGGCGGGGGAAATTTCTTCACGGCACCTGTTGCCACAAAGATTCATGGGTGTGTAATATCAATGTGAAGGGCCATTTGGTTGGTGGGCATATGGCCGAATAGAGAGTAGGGAACAGAAGATACCTCAACTTATGGTTGGATTGGTGGGTAAGAGACAAATCCCTTCAAGTCGATATGAAGATTGATATTTTGGAGCACCTTGTACACACCACCGTGAGTGATTTCATAAAATCTAACCTGGAGTGGGACAACAATAAACTAGAAGCAATTCTTCCTCTGTAGTTCTTAGAAAAGGTTAGGGTGGTTCAGAACAATTCAGAAGGAGAGACGAGGGATGCCCTTATATAGCGTCTCTTAGGTATGAGTTTCTTTACTATCAAATCAGCATTTGATATTGTTATAAGAAATGGAGAGAAAGAGAACAAGCTCGAATGGGTTTGGAAACCAGGGCTTACAGCCCAGAGTGAATGCTCAGATGCACCGAGGATGATGAAAATGTTGCCTATCTTTCTACGGATTGTGTCTTTACCCAAGCTTGTTGGAGAAATTACATTTGTCACACAACTTGTGTTGAAGCGAATTGTAAAAGCCAAGTGTCTCTACCAAATGACACTTGGTGGAAAGTAAAGTTCACATACATGCTTTGGTTTCTTTTGGTTGTGAGGAACAAATGGGTGTTTAGGTGTAACACCCCACTTTTTTAAAACCTTAATAACAATACTTAGTTAAGAAAGGGATACTAAACAAGCATAATAAAGTCAAGCTTAACTAACTTTGACAATCTTGGGGAACAAACCCCGGTGTCCAACACCATCAAAACATCTAAACGGATCTACAACCAAATCTCGATAAAAATAACAGAAAAGAGTTTAGACTACAAGCTAAGCTAGTCTAACTCGATCGCTCTCAATAACTGGGCCCACCTGAAAAGGGTTAACAAACAAGCAAATAGAAAACAACCTGTTAGCACGAAGCTAAGTATAATGCCACTCAACCCTGTAAAGTACTAAGCATATACTTTTGGAAAACATTTGTTTCACACACTTAGATCAAGTATTCTCAATCACATTAAACAACATTCAAACATACTCAACAGTATTTCTATATGCTTGCAACCTAATTATCAAATAGGCATACTTTCTCAATCATTTAACTCATTAACAATCTCAATTTTTCGCAGATGACCATCATGGCGAAATACATTACTTAAGCTCAACGAATGGATAAAGAGATACTAAATACTCAACAAGCAATCTCATATTTTCATATGTCTCAATAAGCAATCTCATGTTATCATATATCTTAATAAACAGTCCCATACTATCATATAATGAATAAACGACAATATAAAGTCAAGCTTCTTCTCATACTTTCATGTAAAACATGCAACTCTTATAATCATGCAATAAAATGAACATGATGCTTTAGTATAAGTATAGATAGATATAAATATGCACTCTTTCTTTGGTAACAAGGAACACTTGTTTGAAGGAGGTTTTTTAGAGTCGCAATGACTCGCTTTTCTCTTCTTTCACTTGAGTCTCTTGACTGGCTTTCTTTCTTTCTTTCTTTACTCGTGGGCGAGGTAGGAACTTCACCACAACGTGAACGGACCTATCCGGGCTCGGCATCTAGCCGGCCTAATACTCATCTCGCCCACAGAACCACTCTCTTGGTTCTTTTCTCAAACTCTGTGGAATCAGGTATCATACTTGTCAGTATGCACACCCCCTAACCGGGATTCCAAGCCCGACGGGTAGTATCCTACCTAGTAACTCGGGAATATCGACCTCGTTACTTCACATCAGATCGCAATGTCTATTTCTTTCTTTACTTTATCTTTTCTACCTAAAGGAACATAGTCCTAACGGGCCTCCTGTAACACCCCCAAAATTTGACAATGGTAAACAGTTTTACTTAGGAAATAAAGATAACGACTATCCATTAAAATACAGAATTACAGCGGAAGCTAACTAAGTCAGGGGTGCTATGCCACATTTACAACTTCTATCTAGATGCACAGGCTTAACAAACAACTACTAACTACAAGTCTACATGTTCCAGGGCACACAGGCCAAACTACTAAGCTACAAGAAGGGAGCTAGTCTACCGAGCTCCACTATCGCGCTCTCGGCTCAACTAATATGTACCTGAAAAACATATGGTATTACAATTGTTAGTGAAAATTCTAAGTAACCCACTCCAACGCGTTGAGTACAATATAGGTATATTTTATACAGAAAATCATTTGAGACTTGGGAATACATACATATAGCCTTAGTAATGCTAGTTTCTAAAACAAGAGATAGACATATCATTTGACTCATCAAGAGATTCACTCAATCATATCGACCATCAGCAGTTAAATAATGGAATCAATACAAGAAGACAATGATGCAAATTCAACGATAATCAACGGTAAGGTAATCAATAACAATCATCAAAGAGATCACATGAAGATAAGCAAGGAGTTACAGGAATAATAAGCAATCCATTCCCTACATGGTTCCAAGTCCACGCAGGACATAGCCAAACCAAGTCAGTCACTGTGGAGTCATCGCAACGACCTGAATCATAGTGGATCAGTGTGGAGGGCTCCAAATCATCAATCTCATACCATAGAGTCATCGCAACGACTAGGACCACATCCCAATGGAAACAGATCTAGCAACTTTAAGTGTATACACCCCCTATTGGGATTCCAAGCCCAACGGGTTAGTTACCTTCTCTAGCAACTGGAATAAGTTTCCCAAGTTGCCCACAAATCAATAATCCAAACGGCAACCCGGAGCTTTAAACCCACTACCAGATCAGTTCATAATGGTTGATCGGGGCTTTAAACTCACCACCGACCTGTCAAGGGCTTCCCACACCAACATAACCCATTGCAAACAGAGCCAAAGGCCCGCCAATCACATATCAGTATCACATAAGTCCCCACACTGTCCATTGTTCCACCATATCAATCCAACATCTCATCAAGAGTCGATACACACGGAATCTAGAGATACAACAAAGCATAGATTCCACACGAAGTGTGCACAACAACGGATAAGCTCAACAATAGCTTAATCGAGGAATAATCTTGATAAGGTACACAATTTGTACAAGCTCATAATCATAGGTTTCATCAAAGGAATTCAAGAAGAAACATGAAGGAAACATTTCAACGTATTCCATAATAACGAAAGACTACAACTCAAGAGACCACAATGATTGGTAGACACAAGTTACCAATCCTCATCAAGAATAGGCATGAGCATTACAAGGAAAACACATACTAGTACCAACAACAACGTAGCTAGCATGCAATTCAATCAAGATAATCAACAAGGCTCATATGAACATCATAAAGTTCACATCGATCCAACGAATCACAAGGTTGGATCATAAACACGATCCGAGACTCAAAAGTCCTATCACGGGTACTTAAGACATCGTTCAAGACTTACGAAACATCAATTGAGACACGCAAGTGCACAACGAATCAACAAAACGGAGGCCAAAATGCATCGTACCAGTGGGTGGTACGGTGGGTGGTGAACTACCCGCTGGTACCGAGAACCGGAAAAGAATTCCCTTCGGGGAAAAATGCAACAATTCTCAAGTTCAAGTCCAAAACATCTCAAAACTCACATCGATCATCAAAGGAACTTGAACACATGGAATAGCTCAAAGAATAGCATTTAAGGACCCTAAATACAAGCTCTAAAAATGCATAAACACAAGAATATGCATATAATCACTTAATAACATCAAGGATGTCAAGAAATCATCTCAATAGCATCAAGAATGTCAAGAAATCATCATAGCAAGTATAAAATAGATTTTGTAGGACATGGGTTACCTCCTTCATTTAGCAATCCAAAAGCAATGTCAATCTTAGGCTAGGCTCAACTCATAAGCCAATCTACCGGGAACCTATGAATCAAATCGGACCTTCACTAATTAACAAGTATACTAATAAAAAATATATTAAATTATAGGGGAATTTGAACCTTAGCCTATCTTAATATTAACCACATGCATTACCAATAAGCAAGACATTTCTTTTGCTAACTTATAACCACTATTAAACCAATGATCATTATTTAGTAATCCTATTATGATAAGAATCTACTAATAAGATTCGAACCTAAGCCTAATTGAGATTAACAATATCATCTACCGCTAAGCTAAGCACTAACACTAGTTGAGCAACCACAACTATAGCAACATCTCACCTTCTTTCTCTGCTTCACGCTGATAGAAGATCGCGGGGAGTTCACGGGAAGTCCGCCACTCGCTAATGTGCCCACTGGTACAGCCCAACGCCGGAGGGAGAAACAGAGAGAGAAGCAGCCGGACCACCGTCGCTCACCGCCGACACCATCACCGTATCTCACTTTCGCCATCAGCCGGGAAGGGGAAAACAACCGTCGCGTAGCTCCGTCGTATCGCCGGAGAAGAGAAGGCCAACCACAGCCGCTACACAAGCTTCGCCGCTGCCGTAGATGTTCTGCCCACTCCGGAGATCATATCGAAACCTGCTGCTGCCCACCGCCGGAAACAGAGAACGCCGACCATCCCTCCACACCACCGCCGTCGCACAGCTCGCCGTCGGAGATCCCACTGAGCTGCTCTGTCCATCCGCCAAGCACCGCCACCCACTGCCGTGCTCATCGCCGGGAAGAGGAACCGTGTCCACATTGATGTTCTGCTTGCAGCCGATGATGCCTACTGGAGAAGAGCCAAACCACGCTGGAAACTGTCAACGTTGTTGTTGGTGCGTAGCTTGCCGAAGAAGAAGGCTTGAGGACGCCGAAGCTCCGCCGACGTTGGTTGCCGACGCTGGGAAAGGATGCTGCTGCCTGTTGCCTTGTTGCCGCCGAGAAGGGTGGAGGAAAAACGTACGAGAGGGGGTCTACTGTGTTTTGCTATCTGGAGAAAGGAGTAGGCACAACACATACATAATATACGTACATCTTTATCTTTATATATATATATATACTAGTTTTTTTACGCTCATTGCGTGATTAGAATAATGCCCAATGTTTTTTTTTAAATAAATACATTAAAGTAGATCAAAGCAAAATTATATTGGAATTGTTCATGCGTAGATAATTGAATGTTGAATTTGCGTATTTAAATAAGTAATTCTATGTTTACAAATACAAGCTAATATAGTCAAGATTAATTATAATTGTCAATAAAATAATTGTATAGGTATGGTTGAAACCAAATACGGGACATAATGGAGAGCAAATAAAAATTAGGGTATAAGATATTAAATATATACTAATATTGAAGAGCCTGCTGATTGCCAAACAATGACATTAAGAGGTAGTTTCACACTTCAATTTGTTGTGTGATCTGAATACTCTTTTTGTCAATAAATCTCCCAAGTAGTTAATATGTTTGGCTTAATTATATTTTTTATATTTTTTTATTTTTTGAAGACAATTATTATTATTATTATTATTATTATTATTATTATTATTATTATTATTATTATTATTATTATTATTATTATTATACATTTAGGTCATTTTACATGTTAATCTAAACTGCTAATTTTTTCAAATATTTTTTTATCAACCGTTGATTGAATTCGCTGGTCAAATCCGCTAACGCTAACCGCTAACGGCTGATTGTCAAACAAGGACATTGCGAGGTAGTTCGCACTTCAATTTGTTGTGTGATTTGAATACTCTCTTTGTCAATAAATCCCTCAAGTAGTTAATATGATTGACTTTATTAATTATATATATTTTTAATTTTTTTCATCGTATTAATAAAATACTTGGTAAATAATATATATCATTATTTTGTATTATAACTTTGATATTTAATTAGAAAATAATGCACAAAAAAAAATAGACAATGTAGTGAATATAATCAATTGATGAATTTGAATGTAAAGAATTTTTACATTGGAGAAATATAAAAAATAATATAACTAATAAAATTATTTCTCTTAATTAATTTATTGATAATGAATAATTTTTTTAATAAAGACATTGTAGGGACAATGTATAGTAGCAAATATAATCAATTGATGAATTTGAATGTAAATAATTTTTACATTGGAGAAAAATAAAGACAATATAACTAATAATATTATTTCTCTGATTTAATTTATTGATAATGAATAATTTCTTTGAATAAAGATTTTAGACACATAATTCTAAATTAAAGAAATGTATATGTATTATTTTGTGTTGTAGCTACTAAATTATTATTTTTAATTTAGTAAGAGTAAAATAGAGTACTAATTATGCCAATTTTGATTGGGATGAGGTTCGAACCTAAGACATTTCTTATTGAAATCAATGAGTAAGTTAACGGTGAACTAACAGAAATTAACGAAAAAGATAATATTTAACGAAAAAGTTAACGGATAATCATATTCATTAAGGATAAATTAGGAAATCTTAAGGAAAAATTAAAATCTGATCAATCTGAGCCATTCATTTGATTAAAAAACTTGACAACCATTTTTTTACCCATTATAGGCCTAACTCCCTTGGACTCTTATTAGTATAGTAGATATATATATATATATATATATATATATATATATATATATATATATATATATATATATATATATATACTAGTTTTTTACGCGCATTGCGCGATTGAGATAATGTCCAATGTTTTTTTTTTTAGATAAGTACTTTAAAGTATATCAAGGCAAGATTATATTGGAATTGTTCAAGATAATTGAATGTTAAATTTACGTATTTAAATAGGCAATTCTAAGTTTACAAATCCAAGATAATATAGTCAAGATTGATTATAATTGTCAATAAAATAATTGTATAGGTATGGTTGAAACCAAATATGGGACATAAGGGAAAGCAAATAAAAATTAGGGCATAAAATATTAAATATATACTAATATTGAAGAGCTAACTGCAGATTGCGTGGTAGTTTTCCACTTCAATTTGTTGTGTGATTTGAATACTCTTTTTTTTCAATAAATCCCCCAAGTAGTTAATATTATTGGCTTAATTATTATTATTTTTTAAAAAACAATTATTATTATTAGGCCTAACTCCCTTAGACTCTTATTAGTATAATATATATATATATATATATATATATATATATATATATATATATATATATATATATATATATATACACACACACTAGTTTTATTACGCGCTTTGCGCGAATGAAATAATGCCAATGATTATTTTTAAATAAGTATTTCAAAGTATATCAATGTAATATTATATCAGAGATATTCATGCATGGGTAAATAAATATTGAATTTGTTTATTTAAATCGGTAATTTAAAGTATATAAATTCAAGATAATATATGAGATATTGATTTTATTTTCACTAAAATAAATGTTTGTAACTTTGTAATAACATTAGTCTAAATACTTAGTCTAAAAACGATAGTCTAAATAAATACTACTTTTGGTTTAAATTACTCTAATTCATCTTAATTATCTTTTGGGTAGCATTGTCATTGTCATCATCTTCAGTACATGTCATTTTTTTTTATTGGTAGTGTGCCATGTGAAATTGGGTTACTAATGGTAGCATAGATGAATTCATCGTGCAATGAGATTATGGTGTAGGAAGCTTTAGATTCGCCTTGTTGTGTATATGATGGATCGTACTTGTACAATTAACTTTTTATTTTACAAACACCTATTGATATTTGGTAGTGACCGTTTTTTCCCTACGTATTTCATGCATTGTGAAATGTGTGTCGTGGGTTATCATGTGAAAGTATTGAACAAAATATTAATATTTATTATATTTGTATAAAATACTTGGTAAATATATATATATATATATATATATATATATATATATATATATATATATATATATATATAAAACATATTTTGTATTATAACTTTGATATTTAATTACAAGATAATGTAAAAAAAAAATAAAAATAAAATAAAAAGACAATGGACAATGTAGTGAATATAATAAATTAATAAATTTGAAGGTAATGAATCTTTGAAGTGTAGAAAATAAAGAAAATATAACTAATGAAATTATATCACTTTTTAATTTTTTTTATAATGAATATTTTTTTTTAAATAAAGGAATTATAGACATCTAATTCTAAATTAATTAAATGCATATTATTATTTTTTGTTGTAGCTACTACTTTATTTAACTTAATAAGAGTAATAAAGTGGCATACATACTTTTCATAAACAATAATTAAATCAATAATTTTTGTTTTAATTTACATCCATTGTTGAGACAAATTGTTTTGAGAGTTTGTCAATGACCTGTCAATAGAGGATGATAATAAATAATTCAAAACATATAGTTACAATAGATATTGTTATAATGATATAGTAAAAATTAACTTACAAATTTCTTTAGAAGTTTTCATGCATTGATAAAATTCTGATGTGTAAACTTGTTCAATTGGAGCCAGTGGGATGTCAACATTGTCAATTCGTTAGAAAATGATTCTACCATTTTAGAGTCCAGGTGTAATTGTATTTATGATCAACAACTTTGTAGTTAGGTCTCGCAGGCCTAACAATGATGTAAGAATAATTTTGTCCGATAAAAAAAATAATAGTATAATATTTGTAAAGTAATGTACAATTGTACCATTATAAAAATACATACAAAAAATATTAATACCATAACGACCTAAATCATACTTATAATGCAAAAGTATAATTAATATATTAAGTTTTGTTCTGATCTAAATAATCAAAAGAAGATTAATTAATTAAATGAAAAAAAAAAACTTAACCTAATTTTTTTTTCATTTCATTCCTTCACCATTCAAGCCTAAGTCTCAAACACTCTAGCCTCTCTCTAAAATAACCTAGCTTATTCTTCAAGCAAGAAGGTGAACCTCCTAGCCTTGCAAGATCCTCCATCAAGATTCCTACTTTCTTTTTCTTGAGCATAGGAAATGGTAAGGTTCTTAGCTTTTTGGTGTTTTTAGCCATCTTTTGGGTGTCTTTATCTAAAGTTAGAATCTTTCTTGTGTTTTGGCTTGAGTAAGAAGTTGGTGAGGAAGAAGAGCTCTAGGAAGAGGCTTAAGAGGATGAAAAAGAGTGGTTGTTGGTCTATAAAGGTAACCCATGCTATACAAAACCTATTTTCTTACCTAAATGATGATTATTGGCTTCTACTTGATGTTCTTGATGTGATTTGTGAGTTTTGATGCAGGATCTTGTGATGATGCATGTTTAGAGCTTGTTTTTAGGTTTCTTGTATGCCATTGCTTGGCTATTTCTTGGGTTCAAGTCATATCCTTGTTGTGTGTGAGATTTTGGGTGTTTTGGACTTGAACTTGACTTTGTTGATGAAAATCCCCGAAGAGAATTATTGTGCAGGTGTGTACCTGCGGGTGGAACGGTGGGCAGTGGCCTACCCGCCGCCCCACCTGCGGTGAACAAGTGTGTCTTGGGTGTGTACCCGCGGGTAGGACCACGGGTGGGGGTCTACCCGTGGCCCCACCCGCGGGGTACAATGTTGGCATGTTCGGGGATTTGTTCCCCGTGAATCTTTTCTTCTTGGTATTGATGTTTTGACATCCTGTTGTTTAATTATTGGACTATTTGTGAGTCTTCTTGACGTTTCGTATGTCTAGAACAGTGTGTTAGGAATCCATGTTAGGATTTGGTGTCTTGAATCGTGCTAAGGGTCCAACTTTGTGATTCGTTGGGCTAATGTGAGTCTTGAAAGTTCGTTGGAACCCTTTTGGTTGATCCGTTTGATGAGCATGCTAGTTTGATGTTGATATGCTAGTATGTATGGTTTGTTCCTTCTTGTTAAGGATTGGCAACTCGTGTTGCCAATCACTTGATGTTGGATGGTTATCCTTGTTGTTGAGTATAGTCTCATGACTTTGTTGAAATCTCTTGATTGATTCTTATGACGTTTTCTTGTACAAATCGTTGTACCCTTTATTGATGCTTGATTAAGACTATTGATGAGCCTCAATTCGCTTGATGATGATGACCATGTGTGACTATGAATGAGATTGGTGGCTTTGTTACTTGAGCTTTGATCACATGAGATCGGTGGTATATATGATGATGAATTGAACAGTACCCTCGTATACTATGAGTTTGGCGGCATTGTTTGGAGGAAGTTTCGCGGGGGACGACGGTCCCAGACCGGGAAAAGGTTGGACTCAGAAGTATAGGGTGGCACTCGGAGGTACAGGTTTGAACTGTGATAAGGTCGGGGGCAGCTGTAACACCCCACTTTTCTAACTCTTAATTACAACTCTAAACAGTCACTTAACATCACTAAGCAGCTAAAAAAAACTAAAAGATAAATAGTGGGAGTGTCACCGCCACAACCACCACTCCGTGGTGATTGCACAGGCTAAAGTGGTAAAACTAGAAATAAGATAAAAGTCAGGCATCCATCATAAAAACTGAAAACATATGGGGAAAATAACGTCACCCCAAAAGTCTACAACATCCTCAAAAAGATAAAGTCAAAGAGTCTAAAATCCATAACATAATCATCAATAAAACTAGAGTTTAGATATCTCAAACTAAGAGACTAATCTAACTCGATCTCTTCTCATTGCTGGGCCCACCTGAAAGGGGTTTTGCAAGCAACACATAGACAAATAGGAAAACACCAGTTAGCACGAAGCTAAGTATAACCGCACTCAACCCTGTGAAGCATTCTAGCATTTACTTTGAAAACATTTGATTCCTTTATAAACAATAAGCTCATCTCAAATCATCTTTAGATCTAGCACATACTTTCTAGATGCTTGAACCCTATTATATCAGCTGGCATGCTCATATATATAAAAGACTGTTCACTTCAATTCATCAGCATATAAACTTCTCAAATAACTTAACAAGTAATTCATGCTTACAGATAGGATCATGCTAATAAACCATATAACAGGTATTCTCATGCTTTCACATTCTCATCACATAACTTGATAAATAGAGCTTCTAGTACAGCAAGATAATCATGCTCGATGGAAAATCTTAAGTCAACCTTCTCAATATAAAAATCTCATACGATAATCTACTCACATGCAATCTCGTGTAATACTATACATCACTCTCATATGAAATCTTGTGCAAAGCTATAAACATATTCATATGCAATCTCATGCAATACTATAATCATTCTCATATACAATCTAGTGCAATACAATAGGTCATACTCATATGCAATCTCGTGCAACACCATACATCATACTCATATGTAATCTCTTGCAATACTATACATCATACTCATATGCAATCTCGTGCAATGCTATAATCAAACTTCTTATGCAATCTCATGGAATACTATAAACATACTCATATGTAATCTCGTGCAATACTATAATCATACTCTTATGCAATCTGGTGCAATAATATACTCATACTCATATGCAATCTCGTGCAATAATATACTCATACTCATATGCAATCTCGTGCAATAATATACTCATACTAATATGCAATCTCGTGCAATAATATACTCATACTCATATGCAATATCGTGCAACTATATACTCATACTTATATGCAATCTCGTGCAATAATATACTCATACTCATATGCAGTCTCGTGTAATAATATACTCATACTCATATGCAATCTCGTGCAATGCTAATAACATACTAATATGAAATCTCAAGCCATACTATGATCATACTCATATGCAATCTCGTGCAATACTAAATATATAAATACTCATAAACTCTTTTATAAAAATAGAGTACTTTTTATGGAGGTCTCTTTATTACTTTCTTGAGTCTCTCTTGACTCTCTTTCTTTCTCTTGAGTCTCTTTTGACTCTTATCACTTTCTTTCTCTTGAGCCTCTCTTGACTCTCTTTTTTTCTCTTGAATCTCTTTTTACTCTCTTTCTTAAGTCTCTATTGACTCTTTTCTTTCTCTATACTCGTAGACGGCTTAGGGTTTCACCGAAGCGTGAATTACCCCATCAGAAACAACAAAATCCAACCCAATATCTCCTACCGTCTATGGAACCAATCTCGTGGTTCAAACTCTGTGAAATCAGGTATCGAACTATTAGTGTGCACACCCCCTAACCAGGATTCCAAGCCTGGCGGGAAGTTTCCAACCACATAACGTGGGAATAGACCACGTTACATATATTGGGAATGCAATGTCCATAAATATCTCCCGAGAGGACATAGTCGAAACGGTATCCTCCAAAACCTCACCGATATAGATAATACATAAGTATATTTCTCATGCATCAATCTCATGCATGCAAACAACTCTACTACTTCTCAATGCATCAAAGAATGATATACCACATGCTTATGATTTTTGAAAGTATTCTTGGGCTCACGTTGGCCCCTTATGAATTTTTGAAATACGACACATGTGAAATGCCTAAATGCTCTATAACATGCTTCTAAATCTTGTACAAAATATCATGAAGAATTCAAAATTTAATGTCATGCTCGATTTGTAAATAGGCAACTTCTATACATTTCACTTCAACAAATATACTTCTATTCTCTTGGATCAAATAAAACCATTTAATCATGCTATAATAGTGAATCACATTCTCAAATGATCATGCTTCTATACTTAATAAAACAACAAACAGATCACAAGGATAACAATTTCTCATATACAGTGCATAGCAAAATATATACTATGTGTAGTATTTTTTAACAATTTCCTTCATAACATACTCATTTAAAATCCAAATTCAACACCAGGACTATGTGGTCCAATGGTACCCGGGTTGGACTTCCATTTGGAAGGTTGTGAGTTCGAGCCTCAGTTGAGGCGTTATTAGCTCTTTGTGTTTCAGTAGGTTGAGAAAGTATATGAACAGATACTACAATGTAATAGAGCTAGTAGCATTCAAAAAAAAAATCCAAATTCAACGAAATCAAAGCCGAAAACGTGCGTCGAGACGGTCCCGAAGAGCCGAGCCACAAGGGCCCGTAACACTCGGCCCGAAACGACACGTAGTTGAGCAACAAGGGTCCGGCCACTGCACAAATTCTTCTCAGAATCAAAGTCAGGGGCCTGGGGCCGGACTCCTCATGGTCCGCTCGTTACTTCACCGGGACTAGGCGGCGACCCTCCTCTAGGGCCGTGCCCTTGTCCCGTGCATGCATGGATCTAGCTGGTGGCCATCCTGATGGGCCGCGGCTAGAGCCGTTCATATGATTCTGGTGCACACTGTGTTGTGCACCAGAAGGTTTTTTATATGCAAAATCCAATCCAAACAAGTCCAATACAATCTCAACAACTCACAAACAAATACTAAATCACTTCTAAGCATAAACACATCAAAAACTCATAGTTTCTACTCATTTCTACTCAATACTAAGGCTTCACAGAGCCAATTTTAAAGAGGAATTTATGGGGTTATACCTCTTGTAGTCTTTCTTCTAGCTTGGATCTCTTCTTCCTCTCTATCTAGCTTGAGCCTTCTTCACCACCTATACTTCCCAAACACCATACAACCTTAGCCTAGAACCTCAAAGATAAAAGGAACTAGAAGAGAAATGAAGGCTAGGATTGAAGAGGGAAATGAGCTTACTGTGATGTTGTTTTCTCCCTTTCTCTTGGCAGACAAAGTGTAGAGAGGCAAAGAAAGAGATCAGGGAATCAAGATGGAATAGTGGAGTTTATATAGGGTCCAAAACCCTAGGTAGAAGGCCAATGATTGGTTGAGAGAAAAATGGTAAAAGCTTGCATACAAAGTGTTTCTCAGCAAAGTCTTTTGGAGTGGAATGGTTCACCTTGTATCATGAACCAAGGCTAGAAATGCTAACTTTAAATACTTTGAGGTTGAAAGTGAATTTTCTCAAAAAGCTATTTGGATGAACACTTGTTTAAAATCTTTTTTAATTCTCCCGGTCTCACTCAGATAAATTTCTCGATTTAAATCTTGGTACGCGAAGTACCTGAAAACTTAGGAATTTCGAATAGAATCCATTTTTGGTGTCGAATTAATTTAAAATATGACGAAAATATTTTATTCAAACACCAATTGATCGCAAAAATTTTTAATGGAGTGAAAAAGGCTATTTTGAGATTTCTTAATATATACCGGATTTATAAAATGAAATTTTGGGTTGTTACACTCTATCCCCCTTAAAAGAAGTTTCGTCCCGAAACTTAGAAGAAACGGGTGGATCAAGTTCTCGAAGAGAAAATGTGATATAACCAAAAGGTTGGAATTTTTCTGTTTGGCACACTTGGGAAAGATTTAGGAATCTTTGAGTTCACATCTAACTCAAATAAAATCTAAACAACTACTCAAACAAATCTGCTAATTTAACTCTAAAGCTTAACTAGTTACCTTGATCAAAACCTCCTGATGAATCACCTGGTGGCATGTAGCTCGGATCCCAACCATAGGGAGTCCATCTCTGTACATTCTCAATCCCCATCTTTTGTTCCATGACTGCGGCCCTTTGATCAAAGGTGGCAAAACCATAGCTCACTTGAGCACTCAAATTGTCGAAATGGTTGTTGATCATGGCATACAAATCCTCATAAGTAGGTCCTTGAGGCCCACTCATATAACCCTGTGGAGCTCTCGGCTGAGTAGTTGCAACTGGTGCCCCTTCATGACTCATACCAACTCCCGGATCAGTTCCCATTGTAACCCCTTCTCCACTAGCCTTGGCTATGTGTCCAGATTCAATTCCAACATTCGACCACTTCCTTTGTGGTACATTCAAACTAACCACAAGAGTCATTCTCTCATCCAAGGGATTCTTAGCAATGTTAGCTAGGGTCAGATACTTGTTCTCAGCAACTTGATACAACTCATAATATCTCAGATTGACGGCATTCAAAGCCGACCTGGTGGTTCTTTGGATTCTTTCTCCCAACTCAGGTAAATTCATCTTTTTGAAAACCAAACTTAATATTATGCCATAGGGCAGATTCTTCCTGTTCTTTGCCTTAAAGTAAGCCATGTGCTTAAGGATCAAAACTGGAAAATTAATAGCACGACCAAATCTCAACATAAAGGCAAGGGTACACGTCCAACTACCAATCTCCGTAGAGTTGTTCCTACACCGAAACAAACACTCTTCTATCAACAAAACCAGCAATTTCTTCTCTCCAGTCAAAGTAGGTCTCTCGGGATGATATTCCTTAGGGAATTCTTCCCTACTCCCGGTCCTGTATCTCAAATACTCTTGATGTGTCAACCCTGCATAGGCAACCCAATCGTCCTGATCATACATATCCAATCCATCCAACGGTAAGTCAAACCAATTTGACAATTTCTATGGTGTCAATTCTACTTTCGTGCCTCTCACATTAGAGACAATCGAAGTCACTCCCTTCTTATGTTTTGTGGACAAATTCTCATAAAATTCAATCACTAAATCAGGGTAAATTTCTTCTTGAATTCTTAGAAACTTCCTCAACAAACCTCGATTTTCCAATATACTATTAAAATCTTCAGAAAAGAATTCGGGAAAATAGGTTTTACCTCCTATTACAGAGTAGGTACGTGCTTCCTGACTAGTTCCCTCGACTTGTTGTTTTCCCTTCACCATTGTGGTCCAAGCTTTGTTGTCTTGATCTTGTTAAAATTGCAATGAATGAACCAACAAGTATTTTTCTCGCACTTAGAATGGCTTGAGGAAGACACTCTTGAAGTTTCCTTGATGAAAGATGTTGATTTGGAGGAGATAGATTTTTGGTTGAGGTTGAGGCAGTGTGCAGCGAAGAAGAGAAGAAGAAGATGATGTGAATCTGGTCTCTCGACTTTGGAAGAGAAAACTGAAGGGTTTAGGGGGTGGGGCTTGGCAGCGGCCCTCCCAATGGCCTGCACCAAGGCCCATTGTCAGCAAAGCTGACACGGCCCCCAGGTCACGGACCATTACGTGGTCTGTGACCACGTTCCGTCACACGGAACGGGTCCCGTTCCTGCCCGTGGCCTAGTCCCGCCACCGGGTCGGATCCGGTTCGACCCCAAATTGAAATCGGTCCTCCGACTTTGTCAAATCTTTAAATCGGGTCAAAATTGAACATAGTCCTTGACTTTAATAAATCCCGATTCCGTTGTCAATCCTTTGACTTTCAAATTTCCTCCCGGGAATTGCTTAAACTAAATTCTTATCCCACTTCTTTACTTGTCGTTTCCTTCTTTCTCGTTTACACTTCTATTTCGGTAAACATCTCTTCCTTTTCTCGTTTTTTTTAAGGAAAAATCTCGATCGTTTCCTAACGATTTTTGATTCTTACTCATATCTACTTTCATTCTTCTAATTCTCTTGTTCAATAATTCGTAGCATTCAAATCTAAGCTTTTCTCTAAAACAACTCATTTAACTTTTAAATTCCCAAAACTCTTAGATTAGCACGTCTTTTAACATCTTGCAACAATTTCTCAAGCATGCACATCTAATTAAGCATCCAAGCAAAACCAACACACTCATTCCAAGTTAGAGTGTTACCTTTCTCGAGATTGCGATCTCCGGCCTGAGTCTGTCCCATGACCATAATCCTCCCTGGTCCAGCTCCTCTGGTACGTCCTTGCTGCGCTCCACCTCGTCCATGATTCCCATTCCTGTGCGGACCTCCTCTCGGTGGATAGCCACGTCCCATAGCTTGATTCGGCACCTGGTTGATCGGACCTCTGGGTGGCTGGCTCGGGATCGCACCATGGGATCCCTCTGTCTTCGGGGAACGACAAATAGCGGCTCTATGACTCGGCTTCCCACACCGGAAACAAACTACAGGCAATCCTCCACAAGTGGTATTAGGATGATCCTTACCACATCTCGGGCATACCGAAGTCCCCTCTCTCGGTGGTCCTCCAACTCCAGCTCCATGTCTCATAGTCATGTTCCTCCTTTCCCCACCTCTATAGTCAAGCCTGCTCATCGGATTGAACCTGTGTCCCTTGCTTGTTTGTGATTCCATCCCTTCATTCTTTTTCTTCATCCCTTGTATGGCATCGCGGTGCAACTGTTGAATCCTGGAGTAACCAGCAGCTGCCTCATAAGTTTCATGCAATGTAGCAAATCTCACCGCAGAGAAGGATATCTGAGCATCATAGTGCAATCCTCGGATGAACTTGCGAGCCCTACTCGCCTCATCAGGTACCAAGGTAGGAGCAAATCAAGATAGTGCCACAAAGCGGGCATGATACTCCTGAACGGTCAAGCTTCCTTGCTCGAGATGCAAGAATTCCTCATACTTGGCAGCCTTGACATGCTCTGGGTAGAATCTCTCTCTCAACACCATCTTGAACATCCCCCAGTCAAACCCTTCTCTTGCCTGGACAGTCGGTCCTTCCATGACCCACCAGTGGTCAGCTTCTCCCTGTAGATAGTATACATCGGCCTCTACTCGCCGATCCTCTAGGCATCCTACCACGTCAAACAACTTGTCGAATGTGCAGATCCAACTCTCAAGAACTTCCGGATCCTCCTGACCAAGAAACACGGTGGATTGCGTCCCGTGATCTTTCTGGACACATCACCGCCACCGTTATTCCCACTTAGTACGGCAGCTCCTATGGTCTGGGTCAACTGGATGAGCTGGCGCAGACTCTCAGTCAAATCTGTGGATGACGACGCTCCAGGTCCTGAGGAGCGAGGAGATTCCTCTCTAACTCTTCGCGGCGGCATCACGAAACCCTTTGAACATGACCAGAACAGATCATTCTTGTTAGCACGACTAAAAGTTAGCTGATTCCAACTCCTCTAATCTTAAGACAAACTTGCAACAAGCAAATCACACAAGGCAACAAAGGCATATCTTCTCATCTACTTTAACAACTTATCAAGAACAACGTCTCTTCTAAGCTTAAACTTTCAAGCTCTTGGTTTTTCTCTTTCAACTTCTCTCTTTACTTCTCTACTTTACTCGAAGCAGATATCAAAGGCATAACAAGCACATTGGTAAATCATATAAACAAGGCACATGTATAAACTCTTATACTTTTTACATTAGCACTTTTACAAAACTTCCACTTTGAAAACTTTCAAAATCTCAACTTCTAACTTTCACTTCAACTTCTCACTGAAAACTTCTCTGTTTCACTTTCAAAAGATATATAAAAGCACTTTAAACACATTGATAAAGCACAAAACATATAAGCAAACACAAAGGAACTCACGACCTCACCGCGGTCCTAACTGATACTTAGAGTTTCTCTTAACTCTGATTCTCATACTTAGTCACTGGACTTAGAGTCTTTCTCATCTCAAATTCGTAACTTAGGGCTCCTTCTCACCTCAAATTTCATAACTTAGGGTTCTTTCCCATTCTTATCCTTCCTAGGTTTTCCACTTAAAGTTCCCTACTTATCTTGTCTTTCTTAAGACTTCAACTTAGAGGTCGTTCCTTAACTTCTCCTTCCTAGGACTTTTACTTGGAGTTTCTATACTCAATCTTAAGGGTCAAACTTCCTAAGTCTTCCGCGGTTCGTACCACTCTGATACCAATTTGTTACACCCCACGTTTCTAACTCTTAATTACAACTCTAAACAGCCATTTAACATCACTAAGCAGCGTAAAAAAACTAAAAGATAAATAGTGGGAGTGTTACCGCCACAACCACCACTCCGTGGTGATTGCACAGGCTAAAGGGGTAAAACTAGAAATAAGATAAAAGTCTGGCATCCATCATAAAAATTGAAAACATATGGGGGAAATAACGTCACCCCAAAAGTCTACAACATCCTCAAAATCATAAAGCCAAAGAGTCTAAAATCCATAACATAATCATCAATAAAACTAGAGTTTAGATATCTCAAACTAAGAGACTAATCTAACTCGATCTCTTCCCATTGCTGGGCCCAACTGAAAGGGGTTTTGCAAGCAACACATAGACAAATAGGAAAACACCCGTTAGCACGAAGCTAAGTATAACCACACTCAACCCTATAAAGCATTCTAGCATTTACTTTAAAAACATTTGATTTCTTTATAAACAATAAACTTATCTCAAATCATCTTTAGATCTAGCACATACTTTCTAGATGCTTGCACCCTATTATATCAGCTGGCATGCTCATATATATAAAATACTGTTCACTTCAATTCATCAGCATATAAACTTCTCAAATAACTTAACAAGCAATTCATGCTTACAGATAGGATCATGCTAATAAACCATATAACAGGTATTCTCATCACATAACTTGATAAATAGAGCTTCTAGTAGAACAAGATAATCATGCTCGATGAAAAATCTTAAGTCAACCTTCTCATTATAAAAATCTCATACGATACTCTACTCACATGCAATCTCGTGTAATACTATACACCACTCTCATATGAAATCTTGTGCAGAGCTATAAACATATTCACATGCAATCTCGTGCAATACAATAGGTCATTCTCATATGCAATCTCGTGCAATACAATAGGTCATACTCATATGCAATCTCGTGCAACACCATACATCATACTCATATGTAATCTCTTGCAATACTATACATCATACTCATATGCAATCTCGTGCAATGCTATAATCATACTTCTTATGCAATCTCATGGAATACTATAAACATACTCATATGCAATCTCGTGCAATACTATAATCATACTCTTATGCAATCTGGTGCAATAATATACTCATACTCATATGCAATCTCGTGCAATAATATACTCATAGTCATATGCAATCTCGTGCAATAATATACTCATACTCATATGCAATCTCGTGCAACTATATACTCATACTTATATGCAATCTCATGCAATAATATACTTATACTCATATGCAATCTCGTGCAATAATATACCCATACTCATATGCAATCTCGTGCAATGCTAATAACATACTAATATGAAAGCTCATGCCGTACTATGATCATACTCATATGCAATTTCGTGCAATACTAAATATATAAATACTCATACACTCTTTTATAAAAATAGAGTACCTTATGTGGATGTCTCTTTATTACTTTCTTGAGTCTCTCTTGACTCTCTTTCTTTCTCTTGAGTCTCTTTTGACTCTCTTTCTTTCTCTTGAGTCTCTCTTGACTCTCTTTCATTCTCTTGAGTCTCTATTGACTCTCTTCTTTCTCTATACTTGTAGACGGCTTAGGGTTTCACCGAAGCGTGAATTACCCCATCAGGAACGACAAAATCCAACCCAATATCTCCTACCGTCTACGGAACCAATCTCGTGGTTTAAACTCTGTGGAATCAGGTATCGAACTATTAGTGTGCACACCCCCTAACCAGGATTCCAAGCCTGGTGGGAAGTTTCCAACCACGTAACGTGGGAATAGACCGCGATACATATATTGGGAACGCAATGTCCATAAATATCTCCCGAGAGGACATAGTCGAAACGGTATCCTCCAAAACCTCACCGATATAGATAATACATAAATATATCTCTCATGCATCAATCTCATGCATGCAAACAACTCTACTACTTTTCAATTCATCAAAGAATGATATACCACATGCTTATGGTTTTTGAAAGTATTCTTGGGCTCACGTTGGCCCCTTATGCATTTTTGAAATATGACACCTGTGAAATGCCAAAATGCTCTATAACATGCTTCTAAATCAAGTATAAAATATCATGAAGAATTCAAAATATAATGTCATGCTCGATTTGCAAATAGGCAACTTCTATACATTTCACTTCAACAAATATACTTATATTCTCTTGGATCAAATAATACCATTTAATCATGTTATAATAGTGAATCACATTCTCAAATGATCATGCTTCTATACTTAATAAAACATCTAACAAACCACAAAGATAACAATTTCTCATATACAGTGCATAGCAAAATATATACTCTGTGTAGTATTTCTTCACAATTTCCTTCATAACAAACTCATTTTAAATCCAAATTCAACGAAATCAAAGCCCAAAACGTGCGTCGAGACGGTCCCGAAGAGCCGAGCCACGAGGGTACGTAACACTCTGCCCGAAACGACATGTAGCTGAGCCACAAGGGCCCGTCCACTGCACAGATTCTTCTCAGAATCAAATTCAGGAGCCTGGGGCGGTACTACTCATGGTCCGCCCCTTACACCCCGTTACTTCCCCGGGACTAGGCGGCGACCGTCCTCTAGGGCCGTGCTCTAGTCCCGTGCATGCACGGCTCTAGCCGGCGGCCCTCCTGATGGGCCGCGGCTAGGGCCGTTCATCTGATCTGGTGCACACTATGTTGTGAACCAGAAGGTTTTTCATCTGCAAAATCCAATCCAAACAAGTCCAATACAATCTCAACAACTCACAAACAAATACTAAATCACTTCTAAGCATAAACACATCAAAAACTCATAGTTTCTACTCATTTCTACTCAATACAAAGGCTTCACAGAGCCAATTTTAAAGAGGAATCCATGGGGTTATACCTCTTGTAGTCTTTCTTCTTGCTTGGATCTCTTCTTCCTCTTTATCTAGCTTGAGCCTCCTTCACCACCTATACTTCCCAAATACCATACAATCTTAGCCTAGAACCTCAAAGATTAAAAGGAACTAGAAGAGAAATGAAGGCTAGGATTGAAGAGGGAAATGAGCTTACTGTGACGTTGTTTTCTCGCTTTCTCTTGGCAAACAAAGTGTGGACAGGAAAAGAAAGAGATCAGGGAATCAAGATGGAATAGTGGAGTTTATATAGGGTCCAAAACCCTAGATAGAAGGCCAATGATTGGTTGAGGGCAAAATGGTAAAAGCTTGCATACAAAGTGTTTCTCAGCAAAGTCTTTTCGAGTGGAATGATTCACCTTGTATCATGAACCAAGGCTAGAAATGCTAACTTTAAATACTTTGGGGTTGTAAGTGAATTTTCTCAAAAAGCTATTTGGATGAACATTTGTTTAAAATCTTTTTTAATTCTCCCGGTCTCACACAGATAAATTTCTCGATTTAAATCTTGGTACGCGAAGTACCCGAAAACTTAGGAATTTCGAATAGAATCCATTTTTGGTGTTGAATTAATTTAAAATATGATGAAAATCTATTTTATTCGAACACCGATTGATCGCAAAAATTTTTAATGGAGTGAAAAAGGCTATTTTGGGATTTCTTAATACCGGATTTATAAAATGAAATTTTGGGATGTTACAATAGCCATAAGGGTGGTACTAAGGGATACGGTTGGAACTTGAAATCTGAATGTGTCATTATGTCATTCGTTGTACTTCCTTGCTTAAGTATGTCTTGATGTGCTCTACCTTTTGAATGGTAGGTTACATCCTGAGTTGTGTTGTCTATGGTGTTTGTGGTCTTGTGTCATGTTGAGGTTGATGATCCTCGTTCTTGTTGAGAGTGTGATGAGTCTTTGATGTTGATTTCCTTCCTTGGTTTTAAAATGATATATACTGTATTCAACAGTTCTAAATGACTTGTTTATATCTATCTATACTAAGCTATTTAACGCGTATTGATGCGTTACCAGCATTATTCGCTGACCGGGTGTTATCCCTTGATTTTACAGGTTTTGCTTAGTTGTGGAGCGCGCTAGCCGTTGTTAGTAGCTAGAATAGTTCTCCCTTTCCCTTAACTGTTATGTTTTGGGCCAGTGAGCCTCAGTTAGACATGGCCTGTGCACCTTAGACTTGATATTGTCTTGTTGATTAGTTGTAGACTTAGCCTGTGCACCCATGGTTTATGGGTGTGGCATAACGCTTCCCAGTTTTTAATTAGCTTCCGCTTTTGACTGCTTGATGATTAGATGTTTATTGTTGAATTTTAAGCTTTTAAAATATTGATAAATCGGAGGTGTTACAGTTGGTATCAGAGCCTAGGTTTGAGCCTAGGATGTTACGAGTTGAATTTTAAGAAGGTAAGTGTGAATTAAGACTCTAAGTTGACCTTTAAGTACTTAAGTGTTAGGACTAAGTTTATTAGGACGCGTGGTGAGCTGTGAGTTTGTTTATCATTTGCTGTGTTTATCATGTTGTTCTTATTTAAGTTTTAGCTTCCTCGACTTTAGCGCCGGGTATGGGTGCGCAGCTTCTTTGTGTCTTGCCGTAACCGTGTTGTTCCTATAGAATCTCGCTATGGCTCCGCCTCGTCATCGCGCCCGTACCCCAGAGACGCCGACAAATGAGCAGTTGGCTCGGAACATGCAGCATCTGACTCAGACGATGCAGACGTTGAGTGATGCCCTCTTGCACAACAACAACCCTCCTCCGCCGCCGCCTGCCGGGAATCGAGATGTGGGTCGCTTGGTTTCGGGGCATAGGCCGCTCGTCTTTGCTGGAGAAGAGGACCTTGTCCTGCTTGAGGAGTGGATCAGGTCCTTGGACAAGATTTTCGATGTGGTGGGTTGTCCCGATGATCGCCGCGTCGAGTTGGCTTCGTTTTACTTTAGCCACGAGGCTGACCTCTGGTGGGTGCATTGTGACACTCTGATATTTTAAAACACATTATTTTAATATAATATTTTCAAAAATAAAATTTATATTTTAATCCTAAAAATTTTAGCCTAAATACTTTCAAAACAAATTATTTTGTCCCTAAACATAAATAAATTGTTTTATGACCCATAGATTTACTACCCTAAACTTCACACAAACCCATAACTCATTTGACTAACCCTACCCATATCAGATGACCCACCTAGGGTTTTGAAACAAGCCCACAAATAGAACTTTGTAGCTAAATCCTTCCCCATTTTTCCCCTACTGTTTCTCACGCCACTCTCCCACCCAAAATCTGAAGAAGAACAAACTATTTTATTAAGAAAATCTAAGGAGAAGGAGCTGAGATTCAAGAAGGCTAGGATTAGGGGGAATCATACTCTAGAAGTGCTTTGGAAGAAGGTATGGTTTATGGTTGCTCAATATGTGCCTAAATGTTGAAATACTTAGTTTGAAGACTTTAATGGTTGGTATTGGCTCAAATCCTTGCTATGTGTATATATGTATTTCTATTTCATGAAATTAGTGTTGGAAAACTTAAGGTTGAGGAGTATTATGCACTGCCGTGTTACTCTGCTTCACTCTAAAGTTTCTGGACTGCTGCTTTGGACAGAACTGCTTCGGCAGTTCTGTTTTTCAAAAAAAAAAAAGTAAAAAAAAAAAAAAAAAAAAAAAAATATATATATATATATATATATATATATATATATATATATATATATATATATATATATATATACAGTACGTATATATATGTGAAAAATTATATAAATATATGTTATATATATGTTTGTTATAAATATGTGTACAGTGCATAGGTGTAAAGTATATAACTATTTATTAAGTACATAAATTCGTATATTACAGTGCATCCTACATATTTGGTGTTTTTATTCTATTTAAATAAGAGTGCTATGAAGTTCATAATTTATCTGGTTGGGGGTGTTTTACAGATGATATATGTGTATGTATATTTAAACCAACACTTTTTTGGGTATATATAGTATATGATGAGAGTTTATATGGGATGTGTGGATATGATGGATGGTTGTGGATTTGTGGACTTTGGTCCTAGTGTGGGCTCCGACCCTATTTTGATGAGATTGTATCCGGTAGAAAACATCATGGATACCTACTATATGTGGAGTAGCCTGGTAGAAAACATCATGGGCTACTTGGACTAGTTACTACTCTTTTGGGTGGGGGAAGCCCATTAGAGGGTGTGCACACTTAAGGTTTTAGTCCTTTATCCCATGAAAGGGACAAAATTGTGGAGTGGCCGGTAGAGTGGATTACCGTGTCACTAGGGCTTAGTTGATCTGAGACCCTTCGTCCCTTTCACCATATATATATATATATATATATATATATATATATATATATATATATATATATATATATATATATATATATATGCGTGTGTTTATTGGTACGAGATGGTGATTGATGGTGGTGGTTCTTATATATACATATATATACATATATATACATATATATACATTACTGTTGTGGGTCTATCTTAAAGGTGTGGCTTGTGATTTCAGTTTATTCGATTGTGTCCTAAGGTATACTATAATTGAGAGTATTTTATTTAAACTTATTTATGCAAGTACCATGAGATTGTAGACCTTGTTCTATGCTCGAGTCTTGATTTAATTGTGTGATGGTTATTGAAAGAAAGAGAATTCTATGTTATATTGGAGTTGGGTATACTTTAAAGGTTATTTCACTTGTGCATGATTTGTGGTATCTTTCAAATGTTGTATAGAATATTGTGACACTTTGAGTATATACTTAGCTATTGTTCTGCTAATTTTAACAATTTGCCTTTTATCTATATATATTTCAAATCCAAAACTCAATATAATGTTCCAAAACTATTTTCTAAAAGTATATTTACTCTCAAACTATAAATGTGCGTATTTTACGGGGCATAGTAAGTCATACTTAGCTTTATGCTAATGTTGTGTTTTTGGCAATGTTTTCTTTGGTAATTTAATTTTTTTTTTTCAGGTTGCTCGTTCGTGACTCTTGAGAGCGGTAGAAGCTAGATCCTTTTATTATTATCTTTTGTAGGATCTCAGACTTCTTTATGTTTTTGGGATACTTTGTGGCTGTAATATTAAACATCTTACTCTAAATTTTGGATGTATGGTTTAGTCATACATGTGGTTTATGGGATTTATAGAACCCTATTATTTTGAATGGATTGTGGAAGCAGCCTTGCGTCTATGAGGTCGATATAGATGCGGCGGTGACACCCCTCTTGATACTTAAGTACTTATAGTTCTTAATGTTAGATTCGAAGTATTTAATGCTTAGTTGTTCCTTTTTTTGTTTTATAAGTTGTGATTAATGCCTAGTGTTATCTAGTTGTTGAAATTTGGGGTATTACAAATTGGTATCAGAGCCCTAGGTTATTGAATCCTAGGGTATTAAGAGTTGACTATAAGAGTATATGATGAGCCTAGGTTTACCTTAAGATATTGAAGCTTGACTGTAAGAGTTTAAGTTATGAGAACTTGGAAATGGAAGTTGATTAGGATTTTGAGAACTTTAGTATAAATAACTTAGGTTTGAAACTTTAGGAATTTGGAACTCTCTAGGAAGCTGTGGTGAGATGTTTGTTTCTTTATTTGCTTATGTGATAATTATTATTTGTGGCCTATGTAGTACTGCGTTTGGAAGCAGGTCTTTAATTTAGAATGTGTTTCCTTGATGGAATGTGTGGAAGTGTAAGTTCAAGCAGTGTGTTGTTTTAAGGATTACTGAGCAGTTTGTGAAATGTTGTTATTGTATCCTGATGGTGGGCATCTTCCTGGTAAGTTTCTATCTGCGAGGCAAGTAATTACTCGTTTTGGGTTCACTATGAGCTTATCTAAGACTAGGAAAAGTATTTGGATGTCTATTGATGCAAAGTAGTAAGGTGGTAGATTGTGCATCTAGACAATTGGACTACTCTACTCGTGGTTTATTTGTTATAAGGAATTGGTGTCAACATTTGTACGGTATTGTTTAGAAGATCTATGCTAAGTTGAGTCTGGAATTGTATCTTCACACAACTGAAGTTGTAATTGAGGCAATGAAGGCGGTTGGCACTTAGAGATTATGACTTGGAGATTTTCGATCGTGAAAAGAATGCAAGTGCATATGCTGATGCACTAAGAAGGAATTTTGGTGATAAGAATGAAACGAGAGGTAACTGAGCGTATGATCAGAAGATTGAATTGTCAAAAGGTTAAGGCCTCGATTCTTTAAAGTACCATAGGGGAAGTGGGATTGATTCACAAGGTCAATGAAGTCATATGGTAACAAGAATGGATAACAGATTTAATCTCAAGAAGGACAAAGAGTATTGCTAAGAATTTCATTACTAAAGGAATGATGAAGTTTGGAAAGAAGGATAAGTTAAACACGAGGTTTCTTGGACCATATGAGATCTTGGATTCAAGAATCGTAAGAAACAAGGAAGATAGCCATTAATTGGTCAGAGCCGAAGAAACAACTTAAAGTTGAGTTCCTTGTTTCCTCTCGAGACTAAGTCCCTCATTTTTCCTTGTGGAACCAAATATCCTTTTTGTTGAGGAATCATTTCTATCTTTTCAAACATTGTTCTTGTTTTCTTCTCGAAATGATTCTGTCCCAGGTGACAGTCTAATTTCTGAGGGTGCAATCTTGATAATCTTGACACTATTCTTGACCAGTATCGTTCATGAGTTTAAAATTAAAATCTCTCATTTTCTCCTTCCATGAAATTAAACTCTTTTAAATTAACCATGCTTTCTTAAATGTTTTTTTTTCTCCAACTTCCTATCTTGGTTTGACTTCCTATCCTCAAAGTGGTTTTAGCTTCGGGGACGAAACTTCTTTTAAGGTGGGTGGATTGTGACACCCTGATATTTTAAAACACATTATTTTAATATAATATTTTCAAAAATAAAATTTATATTTTAATCCTAAAAATTTTAGCCCGAATACTTTCAAAACAAATTATTTTGTCCCTAAACATAAATAAATTGTTTAATGACCCATGATTTACTACCCTAAACTTGACCCAAACCCATAACCCATTTGACTAACCCTGCCCATTTCAGATGACCCACCTAGGGTTCAATCGTTATACCCTACACCATGGCGCACATAGCACTCTGCGCCGCGCGCCTCCCAAAACGACGTCGTTTTGGGGTTGTTTTGGGAGGCGCGGTAGGAAGTTGCTGGGATTATGTGTATTTGTTCACACAGTTATGTGTATTTGTTCATACAGTTATGTGTATTGGTTCATACAGTTATGTACATTTTTTATACAATTATGTACATTCTTTTTATACAATTATGTACATCCGAATCAGAAAATTTGTGTGTATTATGTTAATGGTTGATGTGTATTATGTTAAAAGTTTATGTTTATTATATATTATGTTAGATTGTGTATTATCTTTTAAAAAGAGTATGTATATTTTGTTATATAATTATGTACATTCATGTATACAATTATGAGTATTCTAGTATAACATTATGTACATTCTTGAACAGCGGGTTTTTTTTTAAAGAAAAAACTACTGCCATTCACTGGAGCGGGAAATTTCAAAAAAAAAAAAATTAAAACGACGTCGTTTTGCATCTGGGCGCATAGTGCAACGCGCGCCGTGGTGTAGGATATAAATTGCGCCTAGGGTTTTGAAACAAGCCCACAAATAGAACTTTGTAGCTAAATCCTTCCCCATTTTTCCCCTACTGTTTCTCACGCCACTCTCCCACCCAAAATCTGAAGAAGCACAAACTATTTTATTAAGAAAATCTAAGGAGAAGGAGCTGAGATTCAAGAAGGCTAGGATTAGGGGGAATCATATTCTAGAAGTGCTTTGGAAGAAGGTATGGTTTATGGTTGCTCAATATGTGCCTAAATGTTGAAATACTTAGTTTGAAGACTTTAATGGTTGGTATTGGCTCAAATCCTTGCTGTGTATATATGTATTTCTATTTCATGAAATTAGTGTTGGAAAACTGAAGGTTGAGGAGTATTATGCACTGCCGTGTTACTCTGCTTCACTCTAAAGTTTCTGGACTGCTGCTTTGGACAGAACTGCTTCGGCAGTTCTGTTTACAAAAAAAAAAAAAAAAAAAAAAAAAAAAAAAAAAAAAAAAAAAAAAATATATATATATATATATATATATATATATATATATATATATATATATATATATATATATATATAAAATGTTTATAGCTTATGTACAGTACGTATATATATGTGAAAAATTATATAAATATATGTTATATATATATGTTTGTTATAAATATGTGTACAGTGCATGCTTCATATTTGGTGTTTTTATTCTATTTAAATATGAGTGCTATGAAGTTCATAATTTATTTGGTTGGGGGTGTTCTTCAGATGATATGTGTATGTATATTTAAACCAACACTTTTTTGGGTATATATAGTATATGATGAGAGTTTATATGGGATGTGTGGATATGATGGATGGTTGTGGATTTGTGGACTTTGGTCCTAGTGTGGGCTCCGACCCTATTTTGATGAGATTGTATCCGGTAGAAAACATCTTGGATACCTACTATATGTGGAGTAGCCTGGTAGAAAACATCCTGGGCTATATGGACTAGTTACTACTCTTTTGGGTGGGGGAAGCCCATTAGAGGGTGTGCACACTTAAGGTTTTAGTCCTTTATCCCATGAAAGGGACAAAATTGTGGAGTGGCCGGTAGAGTGGATTACCGTGTCACTAGGGTTTAGTTGATTTGAGACCCTTCGTCCCTTTCACTTTATATATATATATATATATATATATATATATATATATATATATATACATACATGCGTGTGTGTATTGGTACGAGATGGTGATTGATGGTGGTGGTTCTTATATATACATATATATACATTACTGTTGTGGGTCTATCATAAAGGTGTGGCTTGTGATTTCAGTTTATTCGCTTGTGTCCTAAGTTATACTATAATTGAGAGTATTTTATTTAAACTCATTTATGCAAGTACTATGAGATTGTAGACCTTGTTCTATGCTTGAGTCTTGATTTAATTGTGTGATGGTTATTGAAAGAAAGAGAATTCTATGTTATATTGGAGTTGGGTATACTTTAAAGGTTATTTCACTTATGCATGATTTGTGGTATCTTTCAAATGTTGTATAGAATATTGTGACACTTTGAGTATATACTTCTATTGTTCTGCTAATTTTAACAATTTGCCTTTTATCTATGTATTTCAAATCCAAAACTCTATAATGTTCCAAAACTATTTTCTAAAAGTATATTTACTCTCAAACTATAAATGTGCGTATTTTACGGGGCATAGTAAGTCATACTTAGCTTTATGCTAATGTTGTGTTTTTGGCAATGTTTTCTTTGGTAATTTAATTTTTTTTTTCAGATTGCTCGTTCGTGACTCTTGAGAGCGGTAGAAGCTAGATCCTTTTATTATTTTCTTTTGTAGGATCTCAGACTTCTTTATGTTTTTGGGATACTTTGTGGCTGTAATATTAAACATCTTACTCTAAATTTTGGATGTATGGTTTAGTCCTACATGTGGTTTATGGGATTTATAGAACCCTATTATTGTGAATGGATTGTGGAAGCAGCCTTGCGTCTATGAGGTCGATATAGATGCGGCGGTGACACCCCTCTTGAAACTTAAGTACTTATAGTTCTTAATGTTAGATTCGAAGTATTTATTGCTTAGTTGTTCCTTTTTTGTTTTATAAGTTGTGATTAATGCCTAGTGTTATCTAGTTGTTGAAATTTGGGGTGTTACATGCATGAAGGCCCAGCGTTCCAAGAAGAGCCAGGGTTTGACTGGTCGGCTTTGAAGGATAAACTAAGAGAGAGGTTCTACCCGTCGCACGTTAGAGCAGTCATGTAAGAAGAGTTCTTGCATCTCTAACAAGGGTCATCGATTGTGGTGGAATACCACAAACGTTTCCTTGAGTTGGCTCGCTTTGCACGGATGTTGGTTCCCACCGAGTTGGCTAAGGTGGAGAAGTTTGTTGCGGGGCTCAACTACGAAGTCAGGAAAGTTTTGACTGTGAGCAAGCCTAGGACGCTTAATGAGGCCTATCTGAGTGCAGCAGATCTGTATCGAGTGCAACAACTTCAAAGAGAATCCTTTGAGTTGTCCAAGAAGATAAGTGAAGGAAGTTGATCTCACAATTTCAAGAGGCCAAGACAAGATTTTAGAGTGAGACCCGCACCTCATTAGTCTCAAGGTTCGACTCGGATCGAATGTGGGGTAAAAGGGAAGCCCTTCGGTTGTAAGCGATGTGGTAAGGAGCACATCGGGAAGGTTTGCCAAGGCAGCGCTCCAGTGCTTCAAGTGTGGTAGGAGAGGCCACAAGGCTTTTGAATGTCACCTTCAGTCTGATCAGGGAGCCTTGCCATCTAGCACGAGACCCAGCGGACCATCAGGAGGGAGTTCCAATCGTGGCTCGGGCGGGACAAAGCCTTCGGGTAGAGTGTTTGTGATGAGCAGATCGTAGGCTGAGGCTAAGGGCTTAGTGGAGGAGGAGACTACATGTATCCTTCTTGAGACTACATTTTTACCTTGAGAGTGTACCCTTTTGTGTAATTCATGTACCTTTTGTGTGATTCTCCTTGTTACCTTTCTTTGAGTAAATTATCCCTGTGATTTGATTGTTTCTCTTGAGTCGATAATCTTAGTCTTAGATCCCGAGGTTTAAAAAAAAAAAAAAAAGAGAGAAGAGAAGAAGGATTTAGAAAGAAGCTTTGGGTCTACTTTGTTTTGGACATCTTGCATCATGCCTAGAAGTTTAGAGACCGCGAGAAGAGTGGAATGGGTGGATGCTCATTACTCAGTTTTGGAAGGTAAAGCTTTTGACCCCAACTCTTTTTCAAGTTCTTTGTTGGAATTGTTAAACTATCAAGGTTTGTTGGATGGGTATCTCGCAATTAGGATCGAGACTTACCCGAGTTTGGTGAAAGAATTTTATCGTCACATAAGTGTGATAAAGGACGGGGGAAAGTTGGAAATCACCTCTAATGTGGGAGGTATGGAAATTTCTTTGACTGAGAAACAGTTGGCTCAACTCTTGAGTTTGACGATCACTGGAGTCTCACAATACAGTGGTGACTCTTGGATTGAGACAAACAACATGAGTTATCAGAATTATTTGAGCTTTTTGTTGGGAAGGACAAGTGGCTTTACTCAGGCCACGAGGCCAGAAAGGAAATGGCTTTCTGCTGAGCAAAAGATTTTGGTCATGCTTGTTTCGGATTGCTTGTTGCCTAATAACAATAAAAGTATCTTGTTGGGTAAATTGGAGTGCACCTTTGCCTTTTGTCTGAAGTACAAAGTAAAGTTCAACCGGCCTTCTTTGATGTTGCAGCACATGGATTACTGTAGGAACCATAACCGTAAGAGCTTGCCCTATGGTATGGTTTTGAGTTGGATTTTCTTGAGAAAAGGAGTGAGAGTGGATGATTGTGTGCCTAAGCCTGTGGGAAAAATGATTTTGGATGCCGTGAATCTCTGGAGTTGCAATCTGTTCCAGTTGGATAATGGTGACTACATCACTCTAGAAGAAGTCGCCAAGAAACCCCTGCTGAGAGGAGTTCTTTGGTTGAGCAGCTTGAGATCCCCGTTGGGAAGCGGAATCAGGTGGTACAGAGTTTGGGAGGGAATGCTGAGGATGAAGAAGAATAAGAGGGAGGAGAAGAAGAAGAAGAGGAAGTTGAGGAAAGTGACCCCGAGAGCGAGGAGAGCTTAAGAAGGAAAGAGGTACGGACGAAGAAAGATCATGAAGCCATGACCACGAGGAAAGTGTGGTGGCCCTTCTCCGTCAGCAAAACTGGATGATTGAAGAAGGTTTCTCCTTCATGAAGACTCAACTGATTACCGTGAATCAGAGGCTGGATAGGTTGGAAGCTAATTCTAGCCGGGTGGAGCTGAGGAAGCTTCTGACGAGGATGCTGAGGATTCAGAGGATGATTCCTCTTAGGCCGAAGTTTAGGGTAAGCTCGTTTCCTTGTTTGTCGGCTTGGTGGTTGTTGCTTGTTTAGTTGTGCGTTTCGAGGTGCCCTCTTGTTTGCTTCGGTTGCTAGTTGCTGCTTTAGTTCTTTGTTCGGTTGCCTTGCTTTTTGAGTTAAGTTTGTTCGTGGTTTAAGATTAGTGTAGATGGATAATAGTTGTCCTAAAGGTTGTGTTAGTGGTGGTGTTGCTTGAGAAGTTTCCTCTGTTACTTTGAAACCTTGCATTTCTTGACCTGGGAAACCTTACATCTTTTTTTATCTTCGGAGCCTTGTTTATTTACATCTCGCGATCTTTTGTCGCATCTTTGAGTTGTTGCTAACTTTTGTTGAACCCGTCGAGCCCAAACTTCGGGGACGAAGCTTCTTGTTAGGGGGAGAGGATGTGACACCCCGTAAATCTAAATACTAATTGAAGATCAATTGAAGAATTAATCCAAACTTTATTTGCTAATCTATTTCTAAAAATCTTGAAATTTAATAGTCGAGGGACTAAAATTAGACTAGTCACTTAAGTCTGTTCAGTGTACCTTTTGCTTCATGGTTTGTACCCTTGCTCCCTTGCTCCCTTGTCTTTCCAACCTTAGTAAGGATAAAAGTGGCTTTTCACCCATGAATTGTTGTTCAAGCTACCCTAGCAAGACATTTCATTTCATTCATTCACCATTCAAGCCTAAGTCTCAAACACGAGTCTCTCTCTAAAATAAACTAGCTTATTCTTCAAGCAAGAAGGTGAACCTCCTAGCCGTGCAAGATCCTCCATCAAGATTCCTACTTTCTATTTCTTAGTGGTGGGTACTCGTAGTGGGCACCCGCACCCGGTGGGGTGGGGATGAGTTTTTAAAATGGTGGGTCGGGTGATGAATGTAGCCCCCCCTCCCCCCCTCCCCCCCTCCCGACCCATTGCCATCTCTAAACTCGTGTACGCAGGCACGACTCAGTATCATTTTCCCAACCCCCTTGAGGCCGAACTTTGAATTTAATCTCTTCGTAGTGGCCTGCTGTTTCAGATGTTACAAGTTGATTTTTAATCAGGTTAAATGCCATATATTGAATGCTATTCACTCCAACAGCCCTATATAAGAAGGGGTAGAGCAACAACATTTTTAACAAGAACAAGAAATCATAGTTTTCAGCTCCAAAATCTCTGCTTCTACTCCTTTCTTTAACCTACTGTATTCTAAGCCTTGCTCTTGTTCGCCGGGTTCAAAGTTTGGGTGCTCAAACGTTGAACCGTAGCACGTTTTATCCTCGGAAACCTAGGTTACAACGCTCTTAGTACTTTTGGAAGGTAGCAAATAAGATTTTAAGAAAAGAGTGATTCGCTCGACTCGTGCTAACAACCTACACCAAACTCGAGTTATATCTTTTCACCCTTTCCTTCCCAATTCTTCCATAAAATAATAATCTTTTCGTAAGATATTATTTGGTTTCTACCAACGAAATATCCAACAACAATACCTTTCTGCTAAGCCAAATGTCTATCTTTCCTTCATAACTTGTGACACCTTCCAACCAAGAATAATTTCCTTCTTTTTTTTTTTCTTCTTCCATTTTTAATTTTTATTTTTAGTATTATGATCGTTGATATGTCGATGGTAAGAAACTATACATTGAATTTTAGCTAACCTTCCATTTACATTAATATCTTATCCCATTCATTATTATTATATTACCACATTCAAACGTTTGATAACGTCATATTTCTCAAACAAAAAATCATTTCGTTAGTCATATTTACAGCAAATTCAACTAAAGAGTTTTATTTTTTTTTAAAAATAATATAATGGCCGTCGGTCTTTCGGTAGTAAGAAACTAAATTAAATTTTAGCTAACGCTCTATTTAGAACTATATCTCATCACATTCATTGTTATTATCACATTCAAATGTTTCATAACGTCATATTTCTAAAAAGAAATTGATTTCCTCAGTCATATTTATAAAAAATTGAAATAAATAGTTTTTCTTCTTTTTTTTTTTAAAAAAAAAATTATATTTTTGAAATATTAAAAATTTTAGGCCCTGTTTGGTAAAATAGTTAGTTTACCGGTCAATTTTGACTTATTTAACCACTATTAATTGTTGGACTTGATTAAAAAAATCAATATAAGTGTTTGGTTAATTAGCTTTTTGTAACTTCAAAATGCTAAAATTCAAAAAGTTACTTTTTGAGAAAAGAAATTATACCAAACACCTTGATAACTACTTTCTCAGCCTACTGAAGCATAAAGAGTTAATACTGCATCCACTGATACTCGAACCCACAAACCTCTCATATGGGAGAGAAACTTAATTGATTCCACTAAACCACAAGGTACTTGGCAATTTTATTTTTAATCCTTCAGCTATTATTTTATTCTTAAGCATATACTTGCGAAAGTATCATACTTTATTCCTCAATTATTTTACACAAGTTGTACTAATTGCTTCTAAATAATATAATTTGTTTAGGTATCAAAATATTTTATATTTTTAGTATTATTTTATTATCAAATTCAAACGTTTCATCACGTCATATTCCTCAAAAGAAAATTAATTTCAATAGCCATATGCCCATATCTACAACAATTTCAACTAAGGTTGCGTTTTGAAACCCGGAAAATGATTTTCGGAAAATGTTTTCCGAGTTTTTAGTGTTTGGAAAGAGAGGGGAAAATGAGGTCAATGGAAAATGATGCATTAGTCAAAGGAAAATTTGTATATTTTAGAGAAAAATGACTTTTTTTTGAGAACTCATTTTCTAATCCCCTATGTATAGTATATATAACTATATATATATATATATATATATATATATATATATATATATATATATATATATATATATATAGTGTGTGTGTGTGTGTGTAATATGGATTAGAGAAATTGTTTCATTTAGTTGTAACAGGAAAGAGATTACAAAGTATATCTATAATACAACGCTAACATCTCCTGACTAATAGCTAAGTCAACTAAACTAACACCACACAAATACAAAGTGTAACATAAAATAATAATAACATAGAATAATAATAATACTAACACACCCCCTCAAGTACAAGGTTGGTGAGCCACAACGTAACATTGACTTGTCCCGAAGAATAGCGAACCTCGGACCAAGCAATGGTTTGGTGAAGATGTCCGCAAGCTGGTCCTTAGTAGAAACAAAATTGACGACGAAGTCCCCGGAGGCCACTTTGTCACGGACGAAGTGATAATCAATTTCAACATGTTTGGTGCGCGCATGGAAGACCGGATTGGCACAAAGATACATTGCCCCGAGGTTGTCACACCACAAAGTTGACGGCTGGCCGGAGTGTAACCCAAGTTCCCGAAGTAAAGAAACGACCCAAGTGACATCAACGGAAACATCGGCGAGGGCTTTATATTCGGCTTCAGTAGATGAACAGGCGACAATGCGTTGTTTCGTACACAGCTGGGAGACAAGGTTAGACCCAGGTAAACAACATATCCACTCGTGCTTTTCCTACCAATCGGACAGTCGGCCCAGTCGGAGTCCGAATAGGCGTGAATGGTAGTTGACGAGGAAGGCGAGAGCCGTAGGCCGTAGTCTAGCTTGCCCTTGATGTAGCGTAATACAGGTTTCACTAGCCCCCAGTGGTCAACGGTCGGAGAGTGCACAAACTCACATAAGCGATTGGCTGCATACAAGACATCTGGTCGGGTGATAGTTATACTCACCCGCAGTATAATAAAAGAGCGAGACGTCTGTCTTTGATGATGAGAACCCTGCAGACAGTAAGAAATCATGAAGCCTTTTAAACCAAGCCCGCGGGGCTTGTTTCAGACCATATAGAGAACGCTGGAAGTGACAGACATGACCGGGGTTGGCCGGGTCTTCGTATCCTGGCGGTTGTCTCATGTACACAGTTTATGCTAAATGCCCATTTAGGAAAGCGTTGTGAACATCCAACTGGCGCAGGGTCCAGCCGTTTGACACAGCAAGAGAAAAAAGCATTCGAACCGTGGTCGGTTTGACGACAGGGCTAAAAGTGTCAAAGAAATCTTCTCCCGCTACCTGATTGAAACCTTTGGCCACAAGACGTGCTTTGTAGCGCTCTACTGAGCCATCAGCATTGCGCTTGGTGCGGAACACCCATTTGCACCCAATTATATTCATGTGCAATTCTGGTGGTACTAACCGCCAGGTGTTTTTGTGTAGCAGGGCATTGTACACCTGATCCATAGCCTCACGCCAGTGCGAGTGCCCTACAGCTTGGGAGTAGTAAGTAGGGTCCATGGTTGCACTCAAGGCATGAAAAGGCTCATTTGTGCCCTTAGTCATGTGACGGAGGCACATGACATGATCCCGTCCCTGTGGTTGGACGCGAGGCATGCGAGCCCGTACTGGGGCGGCGCTTTGAATGGCTAACTGAGGTGGCTCCTGTGCCAGCGGAATGGATTCAGGCCCAGAATGGGTTGGACCCGGACTAGGAGCTGCAGCTGATGATGTAATTAGCGGTACTATGGGCCTACCTGCCCACGGCACGGGCGTTGGTGTTGGAACCTGTGTCGAATGCCCTGTGGAAAACGGAAAAACAGACTCGTCAAATCGGACATGACGACAGATATAGGTTTTTCGTCTTATCAGATCAATGCATCTATATCCCCTAAAGGTGGAGGGTAACCTAGGAAGACACAAGGTGCAGAGCGGTATTCTATCTTATACCGATTATATGGGCGTAGATAAGGGTAACATCGGCAGCCGAAGACTCGGAGGAAGGTATATGGAGGTGAGATTTTATATAGACGAGTGTATGGACTTTCAAAGTTTATGGCCGATGATGGTAAGAAGTTTATGAGACAAGTTGCAGTTTCAAAGGCGTAGTCCTAAAATTGGAGGGGTACTTTGCCTTCTGCAAGTAAAGCAAGACCGGTTTCAACAATATGTCTATTACGGTGCTCAACTCTGCCGTTTTGTTCATGTGTGTAGGCACACGATTGCCGGTGATTTATACCAAGTGTTTGAAATATGGTGTGTAATTTGCGGTATTCACCCCCTAAATCTGAATGAATAGACTTGATAGAACGCGCAAATTAGCGCTCTACCAACACACGAAACGACTAGAATATTTTATAGATATTTGATTTAACCCGTAATGGGTAAAACCAACAAAACCTCGAATAGTCATATACAAAAAGCAAGAAATAACGATATCCACTAGTTGACATTATAGGAGCCAGTCCCCAAATATCTGTATACAATAAATCAAGAACATTATTGCTAGAATTTGGAGCCCCATCTAACTTAAACCGAGATGACTTGTCGAGGTGACAAGCGGTGCGTGACTCCAGGGTTGTGGTTTTATTTGGCGTGACCAGGCATGTGACACCCCGTAAATCTAAATACTAATTGAGGATTAATTGAAGAATTAATCCAAACTTTATTTGCTAATCCAATTCTAAAAATCCTGAAATTTAATAGTTGAGGGACTAAATGTAACACCCCCCAAAAACAAGACCTAAAAACAAGTCTTAACACATGCAGATTAACACAAACACTAGCACAGCGGAAGAAAACGGAAACTGGATAAAAGAAATCCAAAACAGGGGTGTTATGCCACGTCTACCACACCCGGTAAACGCTAAGGCGAACAATCTGCAAGTGTATCACTATCCCAAAACATCAAACTACAAACAGTCTAAAACCATTGGCACGCAGGCCACAAAAACACAATCTAAAGGTACAGGCGCTAAGCTACCGGCTCTAGACATCGCGCTCGACTACTCAACACCTGAAAGAACACAAAGATAAACATCGGGGCGACGCCCGGTCAGCGAAAGATGCTGGTAACCCACCAATACCGTTAAGTATCATAAATAGGTAGATATAAGATATAAAACCATTTTCGAAACGGAATACATATATATAAGTCAAAAGCCAAGTTCAGAAGACAACACAAGACTCACCACTCACAAGGATAACACCGGGAACACATCCCAACCACAAAGGTTAACCACACACAAGGATAAAGACTCACCCAACAGCAACACATGCCAAAACACCACAAGGCTCCGTGACTACACACGTCACGAGAGAAGAGAACTCACCACAACGGCTACACAAGCTCTCGTCACATCACCCATCACGAGTTGATATGCCTTCCTTATGTCCTGTTCCAACCTTATGGCTACCCCCAACCTTGTACCTTCAAAGCCAACCATTACCTCCAGAAAACCCCTGTACAGCCAAGTCCAACCTTATTCCGCCAGGACCGTCGTCCCCCACCTATAACCACCAACGAAAACCCACCAATCACGACAACACATGCCCGGATAACACAATGTTATCCCCCAATCACGTGGACTTAGCCACAACTCCATAATCACGTCACGGCCACCACGAGGACCGCTGCAATACCTTGGTGACTAGCGTCCCATGGATACCTACCATAAAGCTCTAGACCTACGAAACATCAAGAAGACACTCAAATAGTTCCACAAAGAACAACGGGAAGTCAAAAGATCAAACACCGAGACAAACGAATCACGGGGAACAAATCCCGAACCAACTCCACCGTGTTCCCCGCGGGTGGACCCACGGGTAGGCCCCTACCCGTGGTTCTGCCCGCGGGTACAACACCCACATTCCCGTGTACTGGCGGGTGGGCGGCGGGTAGGGCTCTCCCCGCCGTTCCGCCCGCGGGTACACGCTCCTGTGTCAAACAATCCCTTCGGGGATTTTCTTCTCCAAACACAAATTCAAGTCCAAAACACACCAAATCTCACCAAACACAACAAAATGACTTGAACCAAGGAAAATGCCAAGCAATGGCACAAAGGAACCCTAAACACAAGCTCTAGATATGCAATATCACAAGATAAATGCATAAACTCTCACATTTCATAGCAAAACACAAGTAGAAGCCAAGAAATCATATATAGGTAAGAAAAATAGGTTTTGTAGAGCATGGGTTACCTCTTGAAGACCAAAAGACTCTTCTTACACCACAACAAGCTCTCCACTAAGCTCACTAGCCAAACCCACTTCAAGATCAAACCAAAAGATCATAAAGATCCTACCTTTAAGAAAAGACAACTAAGATGGAACCAAAAAGACTAGACAAGCTTAGATCTTACCCTTCTAGATGCCCAAATAGAGGAAAGATTGAATCTTGGAAGCAAAACTTGGAATCTTGACAAAGGTCTCACTAGGCTTGAAGAACAAGCTACTCTTCTTTTCTAGAGAGAAGGTAGAGATAATTTCTAGGAATTGTAAGGGATGAAAAATGAAGAAGTCTTCTAGGTTTAGGTTACAAAACTAACTCTTGGTGAAAAGACAATGATACCCTTACTAACTCTTAGAAAGTGTAAGGAACAAGAGAACTCCTCTCAAAGCACAAGGTACAACACCACTTAAAGATTGACTAGTCAAATACTAGTCCTTGAGTATCAAAAAAATCAGGATTTTAGGAATCAATTCCTCAAGAGAAATAGAATCAATTACTCAATTAATTCATGGGTTGGAGTGTGGATTTTTGGGGTGTCACATCCTCTCTCCCTTCAAAGAAGTTTCGTCCCCGAAACTTGGGTACAACGAATTAAGAACGAAAGTAACAAGGAAACAAAATTGTGACAAGAAATTTCAAGAATATCCCTTTTGGTCAAAAACTACAAAAGTTCTCACAAGGGTTCCAAAGCAAAGAAGAAGACATTACGAATTCAAGGATTGGCAAGGGGTCAACAAACGGATAGATTGAGCATCAAGAACTCTATCCTCAACACAACAACCAACTTCTAGACAACAACCAAGAACCAACCCCACCAACTAACAAACTAGCTAAACAACAAGGCAACAAACAAAACAAGAAAGCACACAAAGCACACAACAACCTGAGAAAACAAGGTACATTCCGCAAACAACTCAGGGTACCGCTCACGCATCGATGCCTCCAGCTCCCAAGTAGCTTCCTCAACCCCATATCGATGCCTACGGTGTATATATTGATACATACTATATATAATGTGTATATATATATATTGTATATACTGTGTGTGATGTGTATACTGTGTATATATATATTTTGTACATTGTATACGCAGTATATATATACACTACACACAGCATATACACTACCCACAACACACGGTATACATAGTATATATATATATATATATACACACACATGGTGTATATATAGATACATACTATATATAATGTGTGTATATATATTGTATATACTGTGTGTGATGTGTATACACAGTACATATATACAATACACACAGCACACTATATACATAGTATATACGTACACTACACACAACACACGGTATACATAGTATATATATACACTATACACAGCACATCGTACTATATATATATATCGTAGTATATACGTAGTATATATATAGTACGATGTGCTGTGTATAGTACGATGTGCTGTGTATAGTGTATATATATACTATGTATACCGTGTGTTGTGTGTAGTGTACGTATATACTATGTATATGGTTTGTTGTGTGTAGTGTACATATATATTGTGTACACAGTATACACATCACACACAGTATATACAATATATATATATATATATATATATATATATATATATATATATATATATATATATATATATATATAGGGAAAGGTTCATGTGCGGGTATAGCTTCCCGTGCGGTTGTGCGGTTAGATTTGAGTCGTTGATCAAATCTAGATCAACGGCTCAAATTAATGAAAATTTTAAAAAAAAAAGTGTCTGATTAAGCACAAACTCACGCACATTAAGCACAATATCACGCAAATTAAGCACAAAACCCACGTATTTAAGTATTAACTCACAGACCTTAAGTTTCAACAACTACTGACATTAAGCACAAACTCACGCACATTAAGTACAAAACTCACGCACATTAAGCACAATCTCACGCACAATAAGCACAAAACCCACGCACTTTTAATATTAACTCACAGACTTTAAGTTTCAACAATTACTGACATTAATCACTAAGCTCACACACATTAAGCACAAACCCTACACAAATTAAGCACAAACTCCACTCACATTGAGAACAAATCTCACGCACCTTAAACACAAAAGCCCACACTTTAAGTTTTACCAACTACTCACATTAAGCACAACCCCACGCATATTAAACACAAAACAAACGCACCTTATGCACAAGACTCACGCGTCTTATATACAAAACTCACGCACATTAATCACAGAACCGCTCACATTAATTTTGACCTAGATTCAAAAATTATAAAATTGCCACCGCATTTTTTTAAAAAAATTTTGGTAATCCTGGACGTTGATTTAAGCGAGATGAATGGCTCATATTAAACCGCACAACCGCACCTAAGCACACTAACCGCACCAGAACCGAATTATATATATATATATATATATATATATATATATATATATATATATATATATATATATATATATATATATATATATATATATATTATCCATAAAGTTTATTGAGTGCGGTTCACAAAAGGATTTTATTCATTTTTTCAGAAAATGAACGAAACATAAAAGGCCATTTTTCGTTGTGCCGCCAAATACCATAAAGGAAAATATTTTTTAAAAAATGACTCATTTTCCAAAAAACATTTTCCAGAAGTCATTTTACTGCTTGCTAAACGAAACCTAAATTAAAGAGTTTTTACTTTGTGCCTTTTTTTTTTTTTTTTTCTCGATATTCTGTTGCGATATTCGCTTCCATCATAAAATTCCATCGATAGAAAACGACATAACAAATTTCCATCGAGATATTCTATCACAAAATTTTATCTTAAAAAATAACGCAACTAATTACTGTCGTGATTCCGTCGGATTTTAGGCGACAAAAATCTTTTCGTCACCAATTTCTTTACCAATATAATCATAACGTATATTCCATTGCAAAATCACATTTTGTCACGATTCTACTTAATTATTTTCAAATATTAGGTAATTAATAGTCCGTATTATTTTATTAAAATTCTAATGTTTGTATTTAAAGTGTTGTTATGCAATTATATTTAAAAACAAAAGCACTATTAAAACTAAAATACAATATAATTCATGTCTAAACAACAATATAATAATCCATAAAAAACATTAAATATCAAATTTAATCCCGTTATGATGAGAGTGATGATGAAGTACCAACTCTCTCACTCTCAAGAGCTTCTAATCTTTAATGCACAAGAAGCATAGCAGCCAATATATAGCATGTATGAATATATACTACATTGTAATAGAGTCAGTAGCATTCGGGAAAAAAAAAAACATGGAAGCCATCAAATTCCCTATCTCGTCTTGCATCTTTGTAGAATTAGCATTGTCTGATGACTGTTAGGTTGATGTTATATTCAAAGTGCAGTAAAAGACAACACATAAACGAAAACGGATAAATAAAATCATTGTCTTTGTTAGTGTTTTTATTTTGTTCAAAAACCCCAACGTATAATTGACAATATTATTATGGCAAATTAAGATAGGTTTTAGCTTGATGTTTGTGTACTCTTACCGAAGACTGATTGATCAGGTTCATCAACAGACGCACTGACACTGAAGGTCTGATAAAGGAAGATGTTTCCAAAAAGCTGAACGCGGTTTAAGAAGACTGTTTTGGAAAGAATATCAGCGGATCTGTTTTGGAAGGTATGGACCAAATCTTTAAGACTGCATTCTTTTCAAATTGTCCTACCATCTACAATCAAAGATATTTTTGGAGAGTGTTCTTACAAAGGAAGTATAGTATCCTCATTCGGTCAATAATTAGGGGACGGTTTTAAGAAGACGAAAACACTCCATGCTATACAGAGACACATATCTTTGATTATCATGCCTCTTCTCAAGACAATAAGTTCTTGGTGATTATGATGAAGAACTTGAGAAGAACTATCGTTGCTTAAACTAAAGGACGCGAAGATCACTCAGTTGTGGGGACAACGTGGGACTGCTTCATTGAAGTGGACTGCATCAGAGTTAGCTCTCCAATTGAAGGGATTTCATTGGACTTCTGCATGCGTGGCTCTCCGACTTCAACAATCCACTAAACCTTTGTAGACTGGGTACGTACCTTGTGTGGGGCACTTTGGTGAGATTGTTGTTTCTCTACCTTTGTACATTGGATTATGAGTTAGTGGATTGGACGCATTGGTGATCGTCCCCCAGGTGTAGATACACACTGTATCGAACTGGGTAAACATCGTATGTGTTGATTTATTATCCGCTCTAGTTTTTCCTCTACAAACTAATCTGCAATCTATCTAAGTGACTGACAATTCACGTCACCGTATCAGTTAGTCCAATACATCAGTCGATTATCTCTAATAATAATCTTAATATGAGGAAATGCAAAATTACATGTGGTATTAGAGCTTTTAAGTCTACACAGTGACTTGATCCTTACGGGAAGATTTTTTTTGCATTGTTCTCTCTTTAAGAAGTTGTTTACTTGGCTGTCTGTTGGCAGTGTGTTTGCTCTCTGCTTGTGTGTTTTGGCTGGTTGTCTTTTGATTCAGGATGGATGCAAGTATGAAACCACCAGAATTGGATGGTCACAACTATTCTTTCTGGAAGGTTCGAATGGAGATTTACCTTCAGGCACAAGGTACCAGAGTTTATCGTACTGTTCTCACCGGATGGAGTCCTCCGACTGTTCAGAATGCTGACGGAACTTTTGGGGCCAAACCTATAAAGACATGGACTGAAGATGAGATGTCGTCCTCTGATCTGAACAATAAAGCACTGAATTCTATTGTAGGATCTCTGCATGAATCAGTCTTTACCTTAGTAACCGGGATAAAAGAAGCAAAACGAGTATGGGAAATCCTTGAAACCAGATTCGAGGATACCAGTGATGTCAAGCAGTCAAAACTTCAGTTGGTACTGTCAGAGTTTGAAGCTCTCAGAATGGGTGAAGAGGAAACGATCTCAATTTTTCACAGTCGGGTTCAGAATTTGATGAATAGAGCTTCAATTCTTGGTGAACCTTTTACTGATGAAAGAGTGGTTAAAAAGATCCTTCGATCTCTACCAAAACGTTTTCGAATGAAAGTGACTGCAATTCAGGAACACACAGGCTGGGAGAAGAAGTGTGTGGGAGAACTTATGAGAAGCTTACATACTTATGAACTTGAAGTGCTGGCTGATGATGAACCTGCAGTCAGCAGAAAAGGCAAGTCAGTGGCCTTTGTTGCTGAAGCTGATCAAGAATCTAACACAGATAACATAGATGATGTGAACTTTGAACCAAAGCTTTGACCTTGCTAACAAAGAATTTTAAGAAAATATCGAAAGGCTTCAATTGAAGGAGTCAAGGACAACCTAACAGGACACAGTACAAAAGTGGAAACTCCTCATATCAGAAAACAGAAACACCCTCCTTCACTCAGAACAGTCAGTCCCAGAATGGCCGAACAAGACAAATCAAAAGTAATTCAACTGACACAGTTAGACCTCTGAACCGATCAGTGCAACGTCGAGAGTGTGAAGGATTCGGACATATACAATCTGAATGTGCAACTTATCTCAAAAGGAAGAAAACTATGTTTGTGGCGACCCTAAGTGATGATGAGGAGGAAGCATCAAATGACCAGTCTAATGACAATGTGGAAAATTTCGTGGCCTTCTTCACAGCTACAGAGAATCAATCAGAAGAGAATGAAACCAATGAAGAATCGTACATATCATCAGATGACTTTAAAGAGAGGCATACTCAACTAGAAATGGAATTTGCTAAACTAGTTGAAAGTTGGGAACAACTGGTGAAAGTCAATAAGAATCTGAATGAAGATCTGAAGCAGCGAGATGAACTCCTGAAGAAACTAAACACTGAACTTGTCACAAAAGAAGATCTTATTACTCAGATAAGATCTCGAGAGGGAAAATTGATAAAAGAACTGTATGATCTAAAGAAGAACATCAAGATGATGGATACCACTTCTACCTTAGACAAAATTCTGGATTCTGGTCGAAATCCCAATGATAAAAAGGGACTCAATTTTGAACGAGGAGAGTCCTCGAAGACAGCACCTGTGTTTATCAAAGAAGGTACATCAGTTGGTAAACCAGTTCATGGTTATGAACAAGGTCAGTCATCACGGTCAGTATAGATAAAGCAGAAAGGAACCATGCACACTCAGATTTATAAGACTAAGTCTGGCAGAGTCAAATTTCAATCTCAGTACTCAAGGTTCAAGACTAAATTTGTAAAAGTTAGACAATACGTACCCATCTGTCACTACTGTCAAACAAAAGGACACACCCGACCTGAATGTTACTTCTTCTACAAAGATCAAAAGATGGGGAAATATCAAAACAAGTCTATTACTCCCTTCACAAAACAGTTTGGGTAAGGAAATCAGAAGTAATATGCTATCCTACAATAGTTCTGACCGCTTCTATGACTAAAGCAAGATGGTATTTCGACAGTGGATATTCCAGACATATGACTGGGAACGTCAAGTGTATCATGGTTGTTCAACCTAGCAGTGGATCAGTTAAATTTGGGGACGGACAAAAAGGAAAGATAGTTAGAAAAGGTATCCTAAACGTACCAGGATTGCCACATTTGGACGAAGTTCTCTTAGTCAGTGGTCTGAAAGCAAATCTTATTAGCATCAGTCAGCTGTGTGATCAGAATTGGAATGTGTGCTTCAATCGTGACTGCTGCAGAGTCCGAGATAAAGTAGATCGAGTGGTGATGGAAGGGACACGATCTTCTGACAATTGTTATGTTCTGACAAATGAAACTGCTTGTCTAATAACTAAAACAGAAGAATCAAAATTGTGGCATCGACGATTGGGACACATAAACTTCAGAGTTGTGGACAAAATGATCAAATTAGATGCTGTATGTGGGATGCCTAAGTTCAAAATAGAACATGAATGAGTTTGTGGTGCATGTGCCATTGGAAAGCAAATAAGAACTCCTCACAAAGCAGTAAAGATAATCACTACTGAGAGATGTCTAGAACTGGTACATATAGACCTTATGGGACCAACCCAGACTGAAAGCATTGGCAGAAAGAAATACATCTTTGTGTGTGAAAATGATTTCTCTCGTTTCAGTTGGGTATACTTTCTGAGAGAAAAATCTGAGGCATTCAATGCCTTCAAAACTCTATGCATAAGAGTACAAAAAGAAAAAGACGAGCCCATTATAAAAATCCAAACACTGAGAAGTGATCATGGGAAAGAGTTTTAAAACTCCTTATACTCAGAATTCTGTTCTGAAAATGGGATAGCTCATGAGTTCTCGGCTCATAGAACATCACAACAGAATGGTGTGGTAGAAAGAAAGAATCGAACCTTGCAGGAAATGGCTAGAGTGATGTTACACGCATCGCATCTGCCACGGCGTTTTTGGGCTGAAGCAATGCACGCAGCATGTCATACAGTGAATAGAGTCTATCTCAGACCAAGTACGTCTAAGACACCATATGAGATATGGAAAGGGAAGAAGCCAAATTTGAAGTACTTTCATGTGTTTGGAACAAGATGCTATGTTCTAATCAATAGGGAACAAAGAGGAAAGTTTGAACCAAAGAGTGATGAAGGCATCTTTCTTGGATATTCTCCAAACAGTCGAGCTTATAGAGTTTACAACAAAAGAACTCAATCAGTCATGGAATAAGTGAATGTTGCTATAGATGATAATCCTGAAGAATCAGATGAAACGGTGGTGATTGATCCAGAGACAGATCTCCCTATTAGCAAGTCGTTAAAAACAGCTGATAAAACCAGACTGTCTGACACACAGGATTCATCAGAAGAAGAGAAATAAAGTCCTGAACAGGAGAACTCTCTCTCGGATGGTGATGGTAAGAATAAGCCCACCAGAACTCAAAAAAATCATCCATTAGACAACATAATTGGTAATCCGTCAAATGGAATGAACACCAGGAGTCGGATGAGAAGCAATCTGATAGAAATATCCGGATTTTCCTGCTACACCTCAAAAATCGAGCCAAAAAAAGTGAAGGAAGCCCTGCAGGATGACTTATGGGTTAAGGCAATGCAAGAGGAACTACATCAGTTTGAACGAAATCAGGTATGGGATCTGGTACCAAGACCTGACCGTGTTATCGTAATCGGAACAAAGTGGATCTTCAAAAATAAGACTGATGAAGCATGTAACATTGCAAGAAACAAGGCTCGTTTAGTTACTCAAGGATATACCCAAATAGAGGGAATTGACTATGATGAAACGTTTGCTCCTGTTGCAAGACTAGAGTCAATCAGAATCTTATAGGCAGTAGCGTGTATTCTGGGATTCACACTGTTTCAGATGGATGTTAAGATAGCATTCTTGAATGGGTACCTGCATGAAGATATTTATGTGGCACAACCCAAAGGATTTGAATACCCAGTTCATCCAACGCATGTCTACAAGCTCAGAAAGGCTCTCTATGGGCTCAAACAAGCTCCAAGGGCGTGGTACGAACGTCTGACACAGTATCTGTTGCATCATGGGTATAGTCGAGGGAGTGTCGATAAAACCTTGTTTGTTAAAACCACTGAAAGTCATGTCACTATAGCTCAGATTTATGTAGATGATATTATCTTCAGATCTACCCTACAGAAATATACAGATGACTTAGTGAAGGTCATGAAGGAAGAATTTGAAATGTCCATGGTTGGTCAACTGACTTATTTTCTAGGACTTCAAGTTAAACAAAGTCCTGAAGGCTACTTTATCTCACAAGAAAAGTATGCTAAGAATTTGGTCAAGAAGTTCGATCTGGAATCATGCAAAACACCCAGGACCCCTATTTCCACCTCTACAAAGGTATCAAAAGATGATACTGGTCCTTCAGTTGATAACACAGTTTATTGAAGTTTGATTGGAAGTCTGCTTTACTTAACCACCAGTCGACCAGATATAATGTTCAGTGTTGGAATGTGTGCAAGATATCAATCTGATCCCAAAGAGTCACATTTGATAGCTGCTAAACGGATCTTGAAATACATCAAGGGAACAATTCAATATGGGATATGGTATTCCAAGGATAGTGAACTCAGTCTGATTGCATACTGTGATGCTGATTGGGCAGGCAATATTGACGACAGAAAGAGTACATCAGGTGGATGCTTCTTTGTGGGAAAGAATTTAGTATCATAGCTAAGCAAGAAATAGAATTCAATATCTCTAAGTACTGCGGAGGCTGAATATATAGCAGCTGGAAGATGTTTCACTCAGCTGTTATGGATGAAGCAAATGCTTCAAGATTATGGTCTCACTCAAAGGACTATGACACTTTACTGTGACAGTGTCAGTGCAATAAATATCAAAGAACCCAGTTCAATACTCCAGAACGAAGCATATTGATATAAGGCATCACTATATCAGAGATTTGGTAGAATCAAAGGAGATAGAGTTGGAATATATTCAAACAGACAAGCAATTGGCAGACATACTGACTAAGCCTCTGGACACAAATCGGTTTGAGATTCTTAGATCTGCTCTGGGAATCTGCAGGATTGATTAGTAAGACATAATGATAATACAGAAGGAGAGTGTGTGATGGTCTTAATCTCGGGTCAAAATGAAATCTTTGACTTCCTTTTTAATCTCTCTTCTGTTTTTGTTAAGATAATATCTTAACCTTGGTTACCAAAATTAATTTGCCTCATTCAAATTTCAAATCTTCCGTTGAATCCCTGAAATGAAGCTATACCGTTGCGTTAATCACATCACAGCTGCATGTATTCTGACAGCCGCATTGTATAGTGTTCACCACCCTTGGGATTATATATTTCATCGGGTCAATATTGATGAGAGAAGTGTCCTAAACACTACATTGCTCTTTGTTAATCTCTTATGATTTTCTACCTAGGGTTTCTCTCTTCTCATTCCCAAATCTCACAACTATGGCGGATGTAGTGAGGAATATTATCATCAAGTTGGGAAGGTAAATCCATTCACCAGAAACCGCAACGAAGCATGTGAGAACACTCCTCCAACTCGCAATGAAAAAGAAGCTGAAACTAGACTCTGCTCTCCGCGACGAGATCATAGTCACGGTGATTTCAGACTACCCGGAGTTCTATGCGGACTGGTCGGACAATGATACAAGCAATCTTCTTATGTTGGCCTCTGAAGCGAGTGACGATGTTAGCCCTGCCTCTATTGCTGAACCTAAAGATGGGAACCGTGCTGGGGCTTTCCTCCAATATTTTTCCCAAAGAGCTTTGGAATCAGAAGAAGTCTCGCGTCGAATGGCAGAAGCTCGCCCTCTTTACCTTCAAGCTGCACAGGACGAAACCAAACATCGTCTTGAGATTCTACGAAACAGGTCTAGTACTTCTGAAACTCCTATTGAGATTTCCCCTGATAAGCCTGTTGATTTACTTTCTGATGATATTGAGTCTGCTCTGCCTGTTGCACAATCTGATAATGAGAATACGTCACTGTCTGCTAAGCCCTCTTTATCTGTTGATCCACACCATGTATCTTCTGACAAATTTGAGTTTGCAAAAGTTGTTCTTGACAGTGGGTCTAAGGGAAAAGTTTCAAAATTTTATAAGGTCGATAATTTGAGTCTGGTTGTTTACTCTGCTGATGTTGAGCGGTCTGCACTTTCTGTTGTTCCTGTGTCTGATGTTGTTAAGTCTCCGGTTGAGGTTTGCCCAGTTGATGATCCTCCTAACGTATCTGCTGAGATTGATGCTGAAAAATCTACAAGTCCTCGTCCATCTGATTCGATTAATGGTGTTCCAGTCTATACATCCACTACCTTGGCTGAAAGTCTTGATCACATTCGTTACTTTGCTGGTTTACCCTCTACCTCAGTACCTGAGCCATACAGAGTTATTCATCCTAATGACCCCTCTTTGTAAATAGATAGTGATGATGAGAAAATTCTGGCTGAAGTGTATGGTCCACAAGCCCCATCGTCTGACTCCATTAGACCCCTTACAATGGAAGAGACAGCACATCCAGAATCCACTATTTTCAAAATTAGAGAAGTCTCCAAACTTCTTGCGTCTTCATCTGCTCCTGTGTCTGAGACAAACAATTCGGTTTCACCAAGTCCTACTGATCATTCTCCTGCTAGAGAGACAAGGAAATCGAAACGCAAAGGTGTTCCAGAAAGAGTGGCTGTGGAAACTGGTGATGATAATATTAACACTGTTCAACCAGAGAAAAGACGAAGATCAGCTGAGTCGGTGAAGGCTGAAAGTGATCCACCTGTCCAACAAGTGTTTAAAACCTTGAGATCGTCTATTAAGAACAAGGCCCCTGCGACTGTTTTTACCACTGCTACTAGAAAGTTGAAAGCT
>NW_017616527.1:212472-224972 GCF_001879475.1 Ipomoea nil
ATCCCAGACCACATCTCATGTTTTCTTCATTTCAATTCTGTCGCAACGCTATCACCTTCTGTGTACCTAACTGAGATCGTTGGGCTCCTTCGCCAGAAGTCATTTTTTAGAAAATCAATTTGTATAGTGAAATGGAGGGGTGGCTGAACAGATCTTCCACCGTCAAGTTAGCTTCAAGATCCATGCCCAAATATAGAGATAAGTTGCCACCTTCAGTTACTTTCAAGATAATTATTAAATTTTATAGATTTAATAAGATTTAGGATTGTAGAAGATAGTTGGTACTTAGATTCTAGATATATGGTTTTTAAAATTGTTTTATAAATACTTGATACTACTGTTATAGAAATATTGTATTGCATGCTGATTTGTAGCTCAAAAGAATCCTAATTCAGTTTGAATAATTTTTTTCACACATGCAGATGGGTACTTTAATTTCTATCACATAAAATCAACCGATATATTCTTGTAGTTATGTAATAGAGTTTCAGATGTAGTCTTTCTAGTGTATTTTTGCACGAGAATTTTGTTGGTGATAATGAACCAAAATCGATTTAATATCGTAAAATAATATTTATATATACACACACAAGTATATAAAATATTATTTGATATTTGTCCGAAATATATATATACACACAAATATATATAAAACGGATCCAACGGTTATGTATATATATGTATATCTACGAAAAAGATATACCAATATATATCAACCAAAAATTGGAACAAATAATCCTCAGATTAAGAGTCCAATCCAACGGCAAAACAAATATGGAGAACGGATTTTGCTTAGAAGCACAATCCAAATCCGAAAGAAAGAAAAGATGGCTCGTGTATGGGTATAGGGTTTTTAGCGTGAGTCAAGAGACCACTTTTTCCTTAAAACCTTATTTGCCACCTCCCAAAAGTGCTTGGAGCGCCGTGGCCTAGGTTTCCCAGGATAAAACACGCTACGGTTCGACGTTTGAGCACCCAAACGAGCGAACCCGGCGAACTAGAGCAAAGGCTTGAACACAGCTAGGCAAAGAAAGGAGTAGAAGCAGAGTTTTTGAAGCTGGAAAAATATGATTTCGTATTGTGTGTTCTGCCACTTCGTGCTTAGAAAATCTGCTCCCTCTACCCCTTCTTATATAGGGAGTGGTGTACTAAATAGCATTAAAGAAGGCCATTAAACCTTGGCTTTGTAACATCTGAAACAGTCATCCATAACCCAGGATTTAAATTCAAAATTACATCTGAATTAAATGAAAATTAATTCTGTAAAAAAGAAATTTAATCCCACATTTCGTCTGTTGGCCTTCAGCCATGGACTGGCTTGGTTTCGGCCCCAGGCCGAAACCGTACTGTTTCTGTTTCGGCCAGGCCGAAACTAGACAAGTTTCAGCCTCGACCCAAGTGACTACTCATGTTGGAAAAATGATACCAAAAGTTCGCATAACTTAGCCCGACATTCGTGCCCGTAGGTGCCGGCGCACACGAGCTCGGGCTTGAATCAAGCGTCTTCGATCTCGTTTCTAGTTGGAATTTGATTTGTACCCCCCCCCCCCCCACCCCCCGCGCGAGAGAGCTTCTATGCTATACAATTCTACAAGCTCAAAAAGAGCTCTTGTATAAAAGGGGGGTCAAATCCTCTTTCCAAACCAATGTGGGACAAAAGCTCACTTTTTCCCTTCATTTTTCCAACTCAATGGGTCTACTTTGAGAATCAATATCTCATTCACCCATTGTCCGTTTTGAGCATACAATATATCAATCTCTTCGTCTCACTACGAAGAACCCGAATCCACTTTGACCCGACCCAAATCGGAAGTGAACCCCACTGATAATTGTACCACAAAATAGCCACTTAAAATGCCATTTTAATGCTATTTTTCCAACAATCCCCTACATGAATGAAAAATTGATTTTTGGAGTATTTTGAAATCGGAAACAACTGTGTTCAAAAGGTCGATCCCTGCATAGGATAGGTAGGGAGTCACTATACCCTTTGAACCTTCCCTTGTGAAGAAATGTTTACTCTACTGGCTGTTCGGTAGAACGCGATGTCTTTGAAACGACTGCCGTTTGTGTAGACGATGACATATCTCACACAGGAACCTCCCAACTATGCTCTGTTCTCATGAGTGTGCCCATTTTGGTCGTGGGTCACCGTTCCTGGTTTTGCGAGAGTTTCTAAAGAATTGTGCCCAACAATTCTCCTTTGAAGCGACCCTCACTTCTCTCTTACATAGGTGATTCTTTCTCGAGTATCCCGCATACTCAAGAATCATTAAAGCATCAACATGCTAGCCTCGTGCGGGAGTCACTGTTTCTAATGAGGAGTGGTAGGGAGTCCGAGACCCCCACAGTGACACGCTCCGTTCCATAATTTAGTTGTCCCATTGAACCTAGGTGAAGCTGGGTATCCACTATAGAACTTTTTAGTCCAAGGGCTTTAGACCCATTCCTTGTTCCAACTTCTCAACAACCATTTGCTTACCCTCGGGTTAGCGAGTTAGCGGCCGCTACGTTATCTTTTGACATCACGTAGTCAATAGAGATAACCCTCGGTTTGAGAAATTGTTTAATGGTATTATGTCAACGACTTATAAGTCTAGACTTACCATTCCACATCTAACTCTGTACTTAACCAATTTTGGCTTGACTCTCGCAACGCACACAAATTGGAGGTACGAGTTTACCTCTAGGAACATTCCCGAAAAAATGGCATAGCCATTCGGCGTACTCGTTCGCGACACGAGTGTAAGGCTCTCAGCTTAGATCCAGTCGGATCTTAGCTATCACAAATCATTTCGAGAATTTCCATCCAACCGACTGCACTTGCCTACGTAAAGACGTAGCCTTTGATGGATTTATCATCCTTTGATATCCCGTTAACGTGCTATACTTTCCAAGTATAACTTGATATCTACACGTAGTGCAGTCCAAATTCACGAGCATACCTCAAGTATCTCATAACTCTCACTATTGCCTTCTAGTGCGCATCACTAGGGCTACTCGTATGTCTACCGAGTTCGTTAACCGCAAAGGCAATATCCGGCCTAGTACAACCCATTTGATACAATTAAACTACCGATAATCTGAATGTATTCTCCGTGAGAAGTACAATCTCCGTGATTATTGGCTAGTTGTACGTTAGTATCTAACGGTGTCCAAACCACTTGATTATCATTCCTTTACAAGGATTCAATCAACTCGGCGAGATTGGCTAACACGAGACCATACAGTCTTCCCACGATTTTAATCTCGAAGATTAAATCTGCCAAACTCACACCTCTCATGTCAAATCTCGAATTTAACATGTTCCTGGTAGAATTGATCATTTGATCGTTACTACCCACGTTGAGTTTATCGTGTATAAACAAACAGTGATATCACCGTCTATCGTACGCAATACGTAGACCCACTAGTCACTTTTATTTATACTAAACTCGTTGGTCATCATTGCATGATCAAAACCTCACATGCCAAACACTAAGGCAATTGTTCCGAATCATACCATGACCTTACCAATTACACACTTTCTTTTCACATCGTGGAACCACAGACCCTCAGGTCGTTCCATGTCTACTAAGAAAGCGGCACATCCATTTTGATGAACTTCCAAGTCTCGCTAAACGACTTTGGCAAGTATCATTCTAATGGATTCCATTCTCATCACAAGAGAATATATATCGAAGTAACTGTGGCATTCGCGTTGCATGTAATCTACAATTACAAGCCTGGCCATTTTACTTCAATATAACCAACCGGTTTTATCTTCCGACTAGTGATCCACTTAGGATCCCGAGGTTTTACAACCTGGAGGAAGAACAACCAGTTCCAAGTATGATTTTGTAAGATAGAATCTACTTCACTCTCGATAGCCTCTCTCGGGTTGGTCCACCTGTAGAGGTAATGCTTCTACATTCGTTCGAGGCTCGTTTTCTAACAACCATGTCAGAAAATCCAATTTATTTTCTAGTAAACAAGTTAGAATATGCGCGTCACATTCTAGCATGTACATCAGAAAATCTGGACCAAAAGATTTTTCAATCCTAGCTCTCTTGCTATGTCTAGCTTTGAGCTCGGGTTCTCTTTCACACCCTTCAACCATAGCTACGCCGAAAGTTCCTTTCAACGTGCTAGGTCCTTTATTGATCCTTCACAAAAATACATCTTCCAAGAACGATGAATTTCTTGAATCAGTCTTTCGTGTTCTTATGTACATCCAAACTCTTGGACTCGTGTACTAAGAACCAATACACACCTTTGGCAAGACACCCCCACATTTCAGGCATTAGTAGGAAAACTTCCTACGTATCCACAATTCGTAAGAATTCCATGTGGGTAACCTTATTTAAAAGGTACTTACTTGTCCAAAGTATCGTCTCACCCCACATACCTTGAGGTAGACCCGAACTTATCAACGTCTTGATATTTATGTTCGGCAACAACGTTTGATTGAGGTGAATACCGTGTCGTACGCTCGAGTACGATACCAATGCTTGCGCCGAAATCACCAATAGGTGCTTCATTTTCACCACATCGATTGTTCGTAACCGCATTAATCCACGATTAATTTGGTTTTTCTCTTTATTCTTATAAAGAATAAACATGTGTTACACGCTAACACATCTCGTAGGTGCTAACAGATTAGCCCTCACGAATCCATTCGGTTTTTGACCGAAAGGCCACATACCTGAATCAATGCTTCCGAAATTGAAGCACGAATCAGTGCTTAGTAGTGAAGCACGAAACATGCTATACCAAGCACGAATCGTTGCTGCCAAACTAACGCACCGATTCCAAAGCAATCTCTATTGCTTTAAATTATAAACTCATAGCAACATTCGGTTGCTTAATTTATAATTTCAGTGCTACCTAGCACAAGGATTATTAACTAATTACACAATTAGCCAAGCCTCCTTTTGTGTTAATCACATAACACTTTTTGCAATGCTAAATTTAATTAGCCTCTTACATAATGCTAATTCAACATTTTGGACGTCCAGTGCTATTAAGCACCACAATTAGCATTTCAACAATGCCAAATTTAATTAGCATTTTCCATTAAGCTCAGGCTTAATTTGACGTCCCAACAATTTGTCTCAAATCATATTTCATACTAGCTAGTATAATTTGGAATTTTGATCAAGTTAAATATAACACAATTAACAAGAACAAATCAACCAATTTCCGACTAGTTGAATCAAACTCATATAATCGTTCTTAGAATATTATATAAAATATTCAACACTTGAGCTGTGAAGCTCACGATTATATAGTTATCCCAATTTTTTTTGACAAATTGATCCTTGAAATCCGTTATCGTTCTACATGAACTAGAACCGAAGTCCTTTTACGGGATTTCAAACATGTAACACGCTTGTTACATTTCGTTCCGGCCGTTAAGCCATTTTAGCATTTTCCACATAATGCTCCATGATGCATTACGCACCCATATTGAATCTTTTATATATTAAAATATCACACAAGATTATTTTTAAAATATACAAAGTTCAACACCCACAAATGGAACAATTTATTTTATTCAACAATAAAATGTATCACAAGGATACTACAACATTTATTCAAAATAAATAAATAGGAAAATTACATTGGAAATTAATTTCCATTATTCCTATTTCGTAGTAATCCTTCAACCCGTGTACCTTGTTCCATTTTCCAACCGTCCACTCCACGAAGGGTGGTCCATAGTGCACATCGGGGGTACCTCGGTTGTGACCTCACTCGTCCAACCATCCACATGTCTTAAACATAGCGAAGTTGTCCTCAACCTTTTCACCAGGATGACGGTTCGCTCCATAGTGGCATTTCTCCTTCTTCTCGTAATCTTCTTGAAAGCTAAGCTTCCGCTTGAGTTTCCTTCGATTACGGTTGAAGTCATTGGTAACACTACCATAGTCCTCAGACCATGTAGTCATTACACCATCATAGGATCCTTCGTGACTTTTAGCCGATCCATTAGGCAACACAATAGGTACCAATTGTGTGCCATTTGCCACAGGTCTACCGGATCGTGAACCAAAGTTCTCCGGAGCACCATCGTGTGTTTTTGCAACTCTCATGGAAATATTATTTCCAACGTTGCCGCCATCAACCGGCATCACAGAATGTTCAACATCGTTGCCATTCCTACCGTTTGAATGTGCACCTCCGGCAACATTCACGGATCCAATACTCTTGGAATCCAACGATTTATTCATTATCAAAGTATATAAGGTTTTGAGATTGTTGGTGATAATGAACCAAAATCGATTTAATATCGTAAACTAATATTTATATATACACACACAAGTATATAAAATATTATTTGATATTTGTCCGAAATATATATATATACACACAAATATATATAAAACGGATCCAACGGTTATGTATATATATGTATATCTACGAAAAAGATATACCAATATACATCAACAAAAAATTGGAACAAATAATCCTCAAATTAAGAGTCCAATCCAACGGCAAAACAAATATGGAGAACGGATTTTGCTTAGAAGCACAATCCAAAACCGAAAGAAAGAAAAGATGGCTCGTGTATGGGTATAGGGTTTTTAGCGTGAGTCAAGATACCACTTTTTCCTTAAAACCTTATTTGCCACCTCCCAAAAGTTCTAGGAGCGTCGTGGCCTAGGTTTCCCAGGATAAAACGCGCTACGGTTCGACGTTTGAGCACCCAAACGAGCAAACCCAGCGAACTAGAGCAAAGGCTTGAACACAGCTAGGCAAAGAAAGGAGTAGAAGCAGAGTTTTTGAAGCTGGAAAAATATGATTTCATGTTGTGTGTTCTGCCACTTCGTGCTTAGAAAATCTGCTCCCTCTACCCCTTCTTATATAGGGAGTGGTGTACTAAATAGCATTAAAGAAGGCCATTAAACCTTGGCTTTGTAACATCTGAAACAGTCATCCATAACCCAGGATTTAAATTCAAAATTACATCTGAATTAAATGAAAATTAATTCTGTAAAAGAGAAATTTAATCCCACATTTCGTCCGTTGGCCTTCAGCCAGCCAACATTCGGGCGCACACAAGCTCGGGCTTGAATATCTCGTTTCTAGTTGGAATTTGATTTGCATCCCTTCCCCCCCGCGCGAGAGAGCCTCTATGCTATACAATTCTACAAGCTCAAAAAGAGCTCTTGTATAAAAGGGGGGTCAAATCCTCTCTCCAAACCAATGTGGGACAAAAGCTCACTTTTTCCCTTCATTTTTCCAACTCAATGGGTCTACTTTGAGAATCAATATCTCATTCACCCATTATCCGTTTTGAGCATACAATATATCAATCTCTTCGTCTCACTACGAAGAACTCGAATCCACTTTGACCCGACCCAAATCGGATGTGAATCCCACTAATAATTGTACCACAAAATAGCCACTTAAAATGCCATTTTAATGCTATTTTTCCAACAATTTTTTGAAAACTATGTGATAGAATACCTCGCGGTGAGCACAAACAGTGACTGAATATGGCGATAACAAAAAAGTTAAAAAAAAAAAAACAGTAGTAAGGTAAATTGATAGAATTGTTTGTTGTGAATTGTTTCCTATTACTCTGGATTTCATGAGCTTCTTCATAGTAGTTCATTAGAGTTTATAATTTTCACTTGAAATATTTTTGAAAATGACAATGTTTTGAATTTCTACATTTTGATGGATATAAAGACACGTGAAGAACAATGTTTTTAAAAAGTAATAATTAAGAGTGATTTTTAATATTCTGGTGTGATAGACATTCATTAAATTTAGGTATGAGTACAATATGTCTTCAACAGAATATTTTTATATGATATTTGTATACTCTTTCTTCATATCTTATCTAAGATTTTTTAATATGTTTTCCTAAGATGGTGCAGTTGCCTTTGCAGGTTGGAAAGTATTACCACCTATCATAACTTCTATGAGATGGCAGTGAGCAAAAAAATTCCATAACGTATTGGGTTAACACAAAGAAACTTGGGAGATTTAGTTGAAGATGACGTACGGTATGCGAATTCTTTACTTGATGTTATTTTAACTTATATAATCATCTAGAATTTCAGCTATATGTTAGTTTGCATGTTTAGATGTAGAGTTTATAATGTTCGTTCTAAATTCCAGAACTGAAAACCTTTTTTAAATTTCACTAAATTTCTCTAAATTCCAAATCTCTTCTGTTGTACAGCTCTAATGACCTAGAATTTTCATTATCTTATTACAGTTACTCTTATCTTTATCAATCTCTTTTCATTTTTTGACATGCTATCCTTTGACCAATCTGAAATGGGTATTCTGTACCATATATAAATCTTGTGTTCTTCGTCCTATGAGTCTCTGTTTTACAATATGGTCAACATAGTTTGCACTCCTATTGTTGACACTGAAATTTTGATAAATATTGATTAGTTTTTAATATTAGTATATTTGAAATATCATGGATAAAATTGATATTATCTAAATTAGATAATATCAAAAGAGTTTGAACCTATCAAAACTCTTCTATCCTACCGCTATAAATAGGAGCTATCATTTCTATGTAATCACACATCCTAGGAAAAATCATAGAAAGAACCCTGAAGCTTATTCAGAGATCACAACAAAAATGTGATCCTGAAAGTAAAAGCTCCATCCTCCATATGTTGATCCAAACCTCTATTGAAGATCAAGTCATTTGAACTGGAAGCCCTTCAAGAAGAACAAGCTGCATATTAGCCGTTCTTTGAAGATCAAGCCACTTGAATTCCGGAGGCTCTTCAATGGTGAATTATTCAAGGCATCCAATTGAAGAATTAGAGGACCATCTAGAGATCTTGTACCCACACCGCATTGATACTTGATATGTAACCGGAATTTTGAATTTCTAAATTCAATTTTCTTTGTTTACAAATTGGCACGCCCAGTGGGACAGCTCTGCCTCTCATCTTCTCTTCATAGGCACTTTCAACCGATATGGGGGCAAACCCCATATGAAATTTGAAATGGAGGATGCTAAATGATACTCCTTGGAACGAGTTAAAACGGCCTCATATCCTTCAAGGCTCTTTGGCACGAATTAAAGCGGCCTCATATCCTTCAAGGCTCATTGACACGAGTTGAAAAGACCTCATATCCTTCAAGATACTCATTGGCACGAGTTGAAACGGCCTTATATCTTAAAGTTGTAGTGTCGAGACTTCCTTGCACTACACGCTTTCGAGTGGTATATACTCTCAAGTGTGGCGTACAAGAAAGTCTCGAGGGGGCATTTGTTGACACTGAAATTTTGATAAATATTTATTAGTTTTTAATATTAGTATATTTGAAATATTTTGGATAATATTGATATTATCTAATTTGTTAATTAGATAATATCAAAAGAGTTTGAACCTATCAAAACTCTTCTATCCTACCGCAATAAATAGGAGTTATCATTTCTATGTAATCACACATCCTAGGAAAAATCATAGAAAGAACTCTGAAGCTTATTCAGAGATCACAATAAAAATGTGATCCTGAAAGTAAAAGCCCCATCCTCCATATGTTGATGCATCTTGATCCAAACCTCTATTGAAAATCAAGCCATTTGAATTGGAAGCCCTTCAAGAAGAACAAGCTAAATATACAAGCCCTTCTTTGAAGATTAAGACACTAGAATTCCGGAGGCCCTTCAATGGTGGAGTGTTCAAGGCATCCAATTGAAGAATCAGAGGACCATCCAGAGATCTTGTACCTACACCGCATTGATACTTGATATGTAAACCAGAATTTTGAATTTCTAAATTCAATTTTCTTTGTTCACACCTATACATGTATTTAGCTATGAAATCTAACGAAAAACCTTATATGTACATACATGTTACTACTATTGAGAAAAGGGCCATGGTTGGTACCTTCGTTTTGAGAAAGATTTTAAAAGACTCAGATTAGTCTCAAAGTTTATATTAAAAAAAAAAAAAAAAAAAAAAAAAAAAAAAAAAAAGGCAAACATGTCTTCAATGTTTGAAGGGACCAGAATCAAAACACCAAAACAATGATTCAACTTAAAATTTCTTTAAAAGTCAAATTGCATCATCAACTGTGTTCTCCAACTTGTTCTCAATCGGTAGTTTCTTTGAAGAAGTCTTGCTTGAGGAAAACTAACTCATCTAATAGACAACACTTTGACAACTCCTCAAGTTTAGATCCTCAACATCCTTCACAGTCCTAATTAAGGTCAGGGGATCTTCATCCTCACCTTCTGAAAAAAAACTCTTGAAAAAGAAAGCTTTATTAATTTTAATATACGACTAAGACATAGATTTGAATTGATATAAGATAAAACTATTTCAATTTTACCTCATCTGATCAATTCAAATAGTCCTTGCTCCAGCTTAGAAGTTGGATCATTGTTAAAGTTTTCCAGTAATTCAGGATAGTAGGAATCAACCAATGAACGATTGTTAATAATATTCATAACAGCGAAGGCATTAGGAAGGTTATGAAACTGTTCTTTTCTCACGGAAATCTTAAAATCAGTGTCATGGAACACAATGATAAAATATCATTTGGGAGTAGTTGCTTATCCTATAAGTCAAGAATTAGATATAGTTAATAGTAAGCTTTAGGCCCTGTTTGGTAAAAAATTGGCCTATAGGCCAATTTTGACTTATTTGATCACTATTAATTGTTTGATTTAGTTAAAATATCAATATAAATGTTTGGTTAATTAGCTTTTTGCAACTCCAAAAGGCTAAAATTAAAAAAGCTACTCCTAGCAACTTTTTCAATTAGCTTTTTGAGAAAAGAAATTATACCAAACAGCTATCAGCAAACAGCTAATTCACCAAACACTTTTCTACAATCAGCTAATGTTATCAACTATTTATACTCTCTAATTAACACAATCAGCTAACAGCAAACAGCTACCAGCTAACAGCCATTTTACCAAACAGGGCCTTAGACTTTGAAAGTAAACTCATTTAATAAGTAATTGTGCATTACTTGTGGATATTTTCCTCTCAGTTCTATAGCCGACATGCCTATCAATTCCTTACACTCATTGTCGCATATAAAAGGAATGGTTGTCCCCTAAAAGGAATGGTGCATTACCATCCCTGTCAACAACTCTCACTTTAATTCTGTACCTCAAAATACCTTCTCTCCATGTTCTTTTACACTTGTAAGAGTCATAGAAGCCCTTCGTATTCAAGGAAAGTTTTTTGTTTGTGTTACATCCATGTGTCTTGCATGAGTTATAACACCAATCCAAACCACTTTCTATTCCAACAATCTTCGCGACAACCCAATAATCTCCAAACTGAATATCAATAAAAATAAAAAGTCAGTCTAGAAGACTATTGCTTATATTATAATAAGTAATAGACTTTAGAAAAATGATACATGTCTTTTGTCATACACATCACTTATGGTACTCATAATCATACACCCACGGTTGAATGTGTCAAAATTATTGGCAACAGACAGACTTGCATTAGAACAAATACTCTGCATAGGAGACTTCTCACCGCACATACTAAAGTGAACACAACAGAAAGTAAGAACAAAAAAAAAAAACTCACAAACTGAAAAAGTTTGAAGACTTAATGGTAGTATTTACCTTTCCCTAAAATCAATTATTTCAGGAATGTCTCATTTATAAATAATTGAGTCGCATCATATGAAGATGAAATTTTAGTTTCCCCAGCTATTGAAAAAGACAGAGTAATTTGTATTAATGAAATAATAAAAAACTACATAGGCTATAAAATCAAGTAGAGATGTGAACTTACTGTTGAAGCAGGTTTTTGCCCTACAAAATTGCATCAAAATAATGACAGGATCAGTGGCACTCTTTTTATACCAAGAATCGACCTTATCAACATGGTCGTCCCAGACAGTGCATTTCATTTACTCACCACCAAAGATACAAAAACAGTTCAGTATCTAAAAAAAAAAGAAAAAAGGATTATAATAAAATTGTGAACTAACACATAATATACATTTCATCCTCTATAAGAAAGTCTATCAACCGGGAAGGCCTTCCACCAATAACCTTTTCTATAGGAGAATATATTTCAATTATCCTTCCAATCACATCTAAAAAACGAAAAGTTACAAAGAATTAAATCCAATATAAATACGAATACAGTATAAAAAAATTTAATGAAATAGATTATTTACCAATAAGTTCCTTGTCGTCTATCTCAGTTGATTTCAAAGATTTAAAACTTCTCAAACGAAACATGTGCCTAGGAAAATATTGATTTTTGTACTCCTTGCCAATGGTAGAATAGTTTAACTTAGCCATAAATTTGTTATTGCTAGTCTTATAAGTATAAAAGTTTGTAATTACCAGAAAGTTTTTTAGACAATAAACTTTTCCTTCAACAAATCTTTTCTGGAATTTAACAACATGCTCGCGGAGTTTATGAGCATGTAAGACATTACCATGCAATTACATTAAAAAAATATTGTTGTGATTTTGCAAATTACCCTGCAATTGATGAATTTATTTTCACAGATTATATGCTTACCTCCCGATCATGGAACAC
>NW_017616527.1:229972-524814 GCF_001879475.1 Ipomoea nil
AATATTAATGGTGGCCATTATTTTGTAACATTTGTAACAGACATATTAATGTCTCATTATGTATGACATATTAATGCATATTGATGGTGCTAATTTTTATCATAAAATTATACGGCATGAGTCTTGAATCTTGAATATCTCAAATGTGAGTATTTGAACACAATAAAAGTGCATATTTTCAATATTGTTTTGCCCAGAAGGTAAACACTTAGAGCACTAATTTTATTTGACACCTTTTAGTCTAAACCATCGGTTATGAATATTTGATCGAAAAGATTCATAGAGCCTAAGTTGATCCCTGAAGGATCGTATGATCCTATGATCAATAAATTATTGTGATCCATTAATGTACAAAATGGACGCATGATCTTAGAAGTTAATTCTCGTGGGTCACCCGGAATTATTTGACAATTCAGAATTTACTTCTCTATGTTTAATTTTCTGGACGGGTTTTACTTCCCGGATGGTACCTTTTCAAATGGTACATGAATCCGTTGTATTCTAGTAGAAGTACATAACTAAAAATTATTTAAAATAGTGTGAGTCTCATTGTCATATGTAATAGTCACCTTGTACTCCTGTAGCAGTACATGACCAGATTATAATAAGTATTTTGAATGTCATTGTTTTTTTAAAAGACATCAAAATTTTAGTTTTTTTTTGTACTTTATGAGTTCCGAGCCTTTCCTACTTGGCAATATGCTTGGTCATCGGATCGTTTTTAATAAAGGTCTAGAATACCTCAAATGGGATTGATTTTTAAGGTGACTTATGACTCATGAATGAAGTTTGCAACTTCTACTTCTAATGCTATGCTACTGTCCAAAAGTCAAAATTGACTCACATCATGATGGTTTGCCTGAAGCAAACAAATTGTGAAATTTTTTTTTTCACATAGTAATCACTGTCTGAAAATTCTGACCGGCGCAGTTTAAAAATTAAATTCGTGAAAAATACTTCTTGAACTCCTTTTGGAATGAAATTTTTCCTGGAGAACCTAAACTTGTGTCATTTGATATCTATAAAAAGTTTTCGTTGAAAATATGCTCCAGTTATCCCAGAAAATTCTGTAAAGTTTTGGCAGTGTGTATCTGCCTGGAGCAATGTCGGGAAAAATACTTTTAGACCTTGGATTGGCATGAAATTTTTGTGTACGTTCTAGACTTGATGAACTACATATCTGAAAAATTTTGTGTCAAAATGTGTTACTGTTTTTCCCCAGAAAATTCAGCAATCCAGGACAAAATTCTGAAATTTTCTGCCGTTTTCAGCTTGTATATCTTGCTGTTTTGTGATATTTTCATACTTGTATGAAACATTGAAACTATGAAATAAAATGAGAGCTTGCTTGGAAAAGTACTGTTTTTGACTCCCTGAAATAAGGAATGAATGGGCCCGACAACGAACATGTGCTCATTATTCTTCGGCGAACGGTACTTCTCTTATTTTTTTAATAAACAATATCTCTTGTCATGTCATGCCTTGTGTGTACCAAACATGATACTCTTTATTTAATGGATGTGCATGACTCATTTGAGAGTTTGGTGTCCAAGACATAAGGGGCAATTATATCACATGCTATTGCATGTTCCTCTTTAATTGACAACTTTTAGCATATAATCCCTTGATTAGGCTCATATAAGAGCTTTTGTTATTTCTTGTTGGCAATTAATTATTTGCTATATGTCGTAGCTATTGAGATTCATCACCCAACTTATAAGTGTGGCAATAGCATGAATTCTCAATATGGTTAGGTTGCACCTGTCGTTGCTAACCTTAGCTTGCATGTGATAATAGTTAAAGGCTATGACATGTTCACAGTGCTAGTTTCTGCTATAGAAACTTTTTTTGACATGAGATTTTGGCATATGATATTTAAATTTATAGCCTTCATTATTTTGTATATTTATTTGCCCAGAAGGTAGATTAGGGATTTTAATTCTCTAAGTCATCCTTTAGGATGAATCTTGACAATGAATTCTTGACCAAAAATGGTCAACCTATCCCATTAATCCCCGAAGGATTGCTTGACGTTACTACGAGTCAAGTTTTTTTTACTAAGTCTAACTCACTGCGTATCACAAATCAATCCCTCAAGGATTGCTATACCCCCTTTTTCACCTAGTACGTGGTTTCAGAAGTAACATTTCCCTATCTGCGTTATTTTATTTGAGCAGTCTATTTTATATCACCACCACAACGTACCTCTAAAAGGGCTATCGAAGAAACCTTCGTCTATTGATTAAATACCGAAAGCCCATGATAGGGGATCAATACATATAATTGGGTACGTTGACTGCATTCATAATGAAGATTGTTTCTCGGCATTAGGGGGAGATAATATACTACTCCGTAGCTTTTTGGAATGCCAAGAAATTTCATAAGAATAAAAAAAATCTTCATTATTTAAATCCATTTACTAGTTAGATTGAACTGGAAGTTCAAAAGATAATCTATTTGCGATTTTAGCAAATAAATTTGCCAAATACATCTATTGATCATAATGATCATAAAAGAAGTGACTAGGTCCCATATCCTTGGACCAAACATATTTATCTATACTCCTTGACACTAGAAGTGTAGGAGATCTATTGGTGAAAGAGATATGGATCATAATACTAGATCTAGTAAAGAAATATTGTCACTCTTGAAATAGCTATGTCCTGCAGACATTCGTCCAGATGACGAAAAACCCTGGTAACACTTATGGGTGCACCAAACAAATGTAATACTAGGGATGCGGAACGACCAGATCAAAATATCTTTGGGAAATGTTTAGAATCTGGTTGTTTTAGAAATTGTCATTACTTTTACAAATATGGGAGTTTTACAAAAAGGTTATAGTTGTCGACAACACAATTGCCATTACAAATTGCTCGGTATATGATAATCTGGATCCAGAGTTAGGCACCAGAAGTGCCATGACTATTTAATATATAATGGAGCAATTAAGGCATAGCTCGACTCGCTAAAATAAATAAATTCTCTTTATAACGTTACACCATTGAGCGTTAACCCTAAAGGTTACAAATGGGTGTGTGCATGAAAGAGAAATAAGAATAATGAGGTGATAAGAAATGAAGCGAGTTTGTAGCCTATGGGTTCACGCAGAGACCCCTAATTGATTTTAGTCAAATATACTCTCCCACAGTAAATGACATTAAGTTCCGCTACACAATACAATTGGCAGAATACTAAATTTAGATATGCAGTTAAATTTATTTTGAGAAATCCCTGATGGATTCATGATTCTCAAAATGAGGATTTATTTAATTATTATTATGTGTCATTATTTACTCTTTAAAGGGTTGTGAATGGAGTTAATATCCTCATTGAAGGAATAATATGTACCATTGTGTGCTCGACAAAGGGTTGATAATGAACTTATTTATTATTTATTATCTCAGTCAAGATTGATGGTGTAAACATCAATGAAATATATAAAGAGCTTGATAATGTCTAAAGACTGAGACTTTTGAAATAAAAAGCTTGTGAAAGCTATAAGTATTATCTCGACTTGAAGATCGAGTTTTTCTTTGAAGATTTTTTTATACACCAGTCAGCCTACATCTAAAAATGCTTTTTAACGTGTCTATATGTATATAAGTATCATGTTTTTATCAAACTAAAGGTTGCCTAATAATCTCCTGAAGCAGATAAGGAACCTTTTTGGATTCGAAGTCCCTTACTTCATTATTGTTGGAGCACCATTATAGAACCAGAAGTTCCATAATCGCAACATATTTGCGATGAAATTGCTAGCAAAATCTAATGCTCCCCTACAAATGAAGTACTTGAATAATGATTAACATATCCTCCGGTATCTTCGAGATACAAAGACATGACATTTATCTAAGAAACCATGATACGGTTTTAATAGGCTACTTGGGTACTGGTTGTTTTGTTTGATCCCCGCAATGCCAAGTCCAAACTGGTTATACAATGAATTTCCCTAAATGTTCAAAATGAGGACAATAACACTTGTGTTGCACAAATGTTATATGAGCTCTAGAAGAGCCATAAGATTATTGTACACTACTCTAGTGACAATCCAGAAGATTTGTCCAATCCATCTCTTCAAATTTTGAAATATATGTAGAACTTGAAGATTGTTATCTTCAGGGGGAGACGGGAAGTACATTTACTTGAATCAATCCGGAAGATTGAACGTAAAATCCTGAAAATTAAGTCATAAAAGACTAACAGTTGCGCACTATTTGCAACGCATAAATACATAAATATCATGTACTCTTTTCCTCACTAGTTTTCTCTCATTGGGTTTTCTAGTGTGGTTTTTAACGAGGCATGAGTATGATATAGTAATGACAATGGGGAAAAGTTGCAAAATAATTGCTTAAATGGACAAACCTCAAAATCCTGAAGATTATGCAGTTTGCGCCCTGAAGGCTTATGGTTGTACTCTTTTTCCCTTAACTAAGTTTTTCCCACAGGGTTTTCTTAAGTTAAGGTTTTTAATGAGGCGACCAATACAATATATGTTTTTACATATATCATGTACTCTTTTCTTCAACTAGGTTTTTTCCCACGTGGTTTTCCTAGTGAAGTTTTTAAGATCATGGACAAATAATGTCCAAGGGGGAGTGTTATAAATATTAATGGTGGCCATTATTTTGTAACATTTGTAACAGACATATTAATGTCTCATTATGTATGCCATTATTCGGTATTATATATATGTATTGTATGTATAATGGAAGTTGGACAGATGAATGAAAGATCAGCCTTCCCTCTCCATTCTCTATTCCTTCTTCTCCTTACTTGCGTTTATATTATTTTATTCAACATATTTATAATTAAAATATTATGTACTTACAGTTTTAATTTATTATGTACTTAAAATTTATTTCTAATTGTAAAATATATTAAATGACGATACATTATATGTTAACTTTATAGTTTATACACATAACTTGAAATTATTTTAGACTAAGGATCTACAATATTTTTTTGTTTGGTCCGTGACTAAGGATCTACGTGGATCAATGTCTATTGTATAATTTATGGTTGTTATTAGTTACGTGTTGTGTTGTATGTTGCCCCACATCTTCTCTATTTAGAACATTCCGAACATAGTATCATTACCTGAATTGGGTTGTCAATTATGTATTGCGATTTCTGTCCTTCCCGAGTACTCCGGGCTACTTTTTCTCTATTTCACTCTTTTTTGAATTTATACTTTTAGTTTTGAATTTTGTTTAAAAAAAGTAAACTAATAGCTCCATCTCTCGCACCATTATTGATTTTAAAAGGAATAAGGGTCAAATAGACCATCCAACTACACACCAAAATGCAATTATGCCACTGAACTTAAAAAATCTACAATTAAGTCCCTGAACTATACAAATTCATTCAATTTAACCTAAAATGACTTGTTTACTTGTTAATGTGATGACGTGTCGGTTTTATTTAAAATTAATTTTTAAAATTTTATTTTAATAATTATAAATAAAATAATTATTTTAAATTTAAAAAATAAAAAAATTAAAAAAAAAAAAAAAAAGAAAGAAGTTCGCCGGAGACGAAGGGAACCCTTCGTCTCCGGGCAGCCAGCCAGGGAGACGAAGTCCCCTTCGTCTCCGGCCGCCATGGAGACGAAGGGGATCGTCTCCATGGCCGGTTGGAGACAAAGGAGACTTCGTCTCCGGCTAGCCATGGAGACGGAACCCTTCGTCTCCGGGCAGCCAGGCCATGGAGACGATCCCCTTCGTCTCCAAGGCGGCCGGAGACGAAGGGGACCCTTCGACTCCCTGGCTGGCTGCCCGGAGACGAAGGGTTCCCTCGTCTCCGGCGGGCTGTTTCTTTTTTTTTTTTTTTTTTTTTTTTAAGTTTAAAATAATTATTTTATTTATAATTATTAAAATAAAATTTTAAAAATTAATTTTAAATAAAAAAACCGACACGTCATCACATTAACAAGTAAACAAGTCATTTTAGGTTAAATTGAATGAATTTGTGTAGTTCAGGGACCTAATGGTAGGTTTTTTGAGTTCAGTGGCCTAATTGCATTTTGGTGTGTAGTTGGATGGCCTATTTGACCCTTATTCCATTTTAAAATGAGTAATACTAGAGATTTAAAGGTGTGTTTGGTTCCCACATGAGAATCAGAATTGGAATGGAATCAAATACTTGGTAATGGTATGGATTTTGGTAAAAATATTTTGCATGTTTGATAGTACGGTGGAATTGGAATGATTATGTACAAATATTGATGTTTGTTTATGAATGACCCTATAATGGGAATAAATGTTTTAAAAATATAAAAACAAAAAATCATGACAATTGATCCTAATATAATGACATCCAAAGCACCAATATGAACAAAAAAAATTAAAACAAAAATCTAAAAACACTAATTCAAACTCAAAAATCATATTACTAATAAGATGGAATCATACATTTTTTAATTAGGAAATGAGTTTTTAATTTAAGGGATAATCAAATCACATGGTTGTGTTTTAAAAAAGTTGTCAACCAAACACTCTATAATTTTGATTCTCATTCCTAGTATGTAAACTCATGAACCAACCACACCCTTAATATCTTTTCACATCAAATCCAACCTTCCTCACGTGTGACAATATCTAATTAGTAACTTAATTCTATTATCAATTAGTAGTGAGGACAATCAATTTATGAAAATTAATGAATGGAAGCCACATCAAAAAGTAAAAATTTTAGAAGGGAAGAAAGCATTTTCCTTTTAAAATAGTGTGGTTATTAGATTAATGATAAACATAAATTTTTACTTTTTGATGGATGCATGTGCTTTATGTACTCCTATTTTTGTTTGTATCTTAAAGTAATTGCATTGAAAAATCTCATCTAATTGAGGTGCTTTTAATTGTAGGTAAGGAAGATCAAATAAAGGCATAAATAGCATGGATGGGGGCTATTTGCAGGAGAAAACAAGTCAATGAAGTGCAAAACGAAGGAACATGAGCATGACGGGAAACAAGGGACAAAGTTGAAGCATAAAGATGGAGTCGGGGAGCGCTCATGGTGTAGGTCACACCGTGAGCACCACGTGACCATATATGGTTGAGAGGTTTTAGATCCTCAAACTCAAACTGCTACTTACACCAAGAGTGACAGCGTGATGAGGTAAGGATCAGAGAGCTATATCTGGCCCCGCCCTCACGGCATGAGGTCCACCGTGGGCTCAATCTGCTACTCACACCATGAGAGCAGTGTGACTTCAAGAATTCGCACCATGGTCTAGGATGTCACCATCTACCTCATAACGTGAGGTCCTGTGTTCCTACTACTTGAGTGTGTAGTCACGGTTGGGGTCACGACGTAAGTCCCACCGTGACCATGCGTCTAGAATGCTTCCTTGCAGGTAGTTATTTTTGCCCCGGATTGAAGTTTTAAATCAGTCGTTATATTATAGACCGTGGTGCATGTGCACCGCGGTAAAAAACGGCGCCGTTAGAGTTAACGGAGTCCGCTTGTTTAGTGTATTAAACACCAACTGACACTATAATATATCTAAACCGACACTGCAGTTATATCAAAATGATACTGTAGTTATAGTGAAATGAAATTATAGTGTATATAAAATGAAACTGAATAACATTTCACATATTTGAGTGTATATTGTACAATGAAGCTGTAATTATATCAAAATAATCATGTAGTTGTGTTTTAATGAAACTATAGTGTATATAAAATAAAATTAAATAACATTTTCACATATTTGAGTCTATAAATATCAAATGAAACTATAGTTATATCGAAATGAAACTGTAGTTGTGTTGAACTGAAACTGCAGTGTATACAAAATGACACTGAATAACAGAGTTACTTTTTGCAAAAGGGTGCGAAACGGCGGAAACTAACACGGTTTATTTTCATTTTAAAAAAAAAAAAAGACGCGCGGTGCATAATATAATTTGCCGTTTTAAATAGCCCAAGGCATTATTTTTAGAGTATTACTTTTCATTTTTTACTTCTCTCTAGGTTTTACATGGGAAAAAACCTCTCAAAACACTTCTCTTTTGTAATAATCCATCCAACATTGTTGAATATTTGAAGATCAATTCAGCTTGTAATCAATTCCAATAGCAATTTCCAGATTTCATCTTTTATAGTTCTATATCAATGTTAATGTCTACGAGATTGGCATTGACACCTAGTAGCGGCTTTCTAGCCCCTTTGTTGAAGCATTACACTGTTTTAATCCTAGGAACACTAGCATTTATGCAAAGTTAGCTTGGTCCAAATCATGCCTTCTCCATTTGTTTGTCAACTTGGTTGTTCATTTGTTGATTTTACTTTACTCACATGAATCCTCTCTCTCCCTGTCTCCCCCCCCCAGGAGGCTTTTAACGTCCGCTAAATATGACCTTTAACGTCGGTTAAAAAGCGAAGTTGTTCTGGACGACGTTGTATATAAATGATACGACGTCGGCTAAATAAATAACCGACGTCGTGTATATATATATATATATATATATATATATATATATATATATTAAATATAGATACAACGACCAAATAGCCGACGTTGTATCTATATTAAAAAAAAATACATACAACGTCGGCTAATTAGTATTAGCCGACGTTGTATCTATATTTAAAAAAAAATACATACAACGTCGGCTAATTAGTATTAGCCGACGTTGTATCTATATTTAAAAAAAAAATACATACAACGTCGGCTAATTAGTATTAGCCGACGTTGTATATATATATATATATAAAAAAAAATACATACAACGTCGGCTAATTGGTATTAGCCGACGTTTTTTTTTTAATATAAAATTTATTTTATCAATTTATACCCAAAACCTGCTGCTCAAATATCGCATCACAACAGCAAAACACATAGAATCTAATATTTATAATCTCAAAATTAATAAATGTAATAAATCTCACAATTTGATACTAATTAACAATACAATTTAAAATTATCAAGCTAAGATCAAATTATATTAATTAATTCACATATTTAACCATACATCAATAAAGAAATCAACTCATACGTTTCTAACTTGATCAATCTCTTGTTGATAGTAGCTCCATCCACTAACTCTCTCAACGATCTACAAAATTAATAATTAATAAATAATTAGTAAGCTAGTATTTTCCAAAAAGTATAGCACTCAATGAAAACAAAAGGCTTTTTTCTTAGAAAACTCCAGCAAGATTTCTGACTTTTCAAATGCATAAAGTCACCGTTGAAATGCACATGAAATAATCACAAACATCATAGTAAGAGGCATCTACTACATGAACCTCTGTAAATTCACGATAAGTGCATTACATTCACCAAAAGTATAAAGTATTCATACCTTGTATTCAAGCATGTCAAATCCCTTGCAAATAAACTCAAATAGAGTTTTCAAATTCTCCTGGCTTGGTGCAGTTACAAGAATATTAGAATACCTGAAAAATAATGTCCTTCATGCCTTTATCAGATATTTGTTAACTATGTTAACTACAAGATCAATGAGGTTAAACTCATAGAGCAAAAATATGACCTGGTCCAAAGTAACGCACTTGCGGATCAGAGGACCAGCAGGGAAGTCATCATTCAATTGTTTTTGTGGAAATGATGCCAATCATAGTTCCAAATGGTGGAAACACGCATTAGAACAAATTTACTTGTACTATTTCAAGATTAGTAATAGTTCATGGGAAGAAGCTTACCTCTTGAACTGCGACTGGTTTAATTGACATCATATGTGATGAGATTGGTAGATTGTTTAATTCATCATCCATGAACATCTTTCACGAACATCCTACAAATCAACATCCATGAATTCCAAGAGCAAGCACTTAAATATTGAAATCAGCATGCACATAAATCCAGCCACCAGAATGTCAGTGGTACTTTGATTAAATTTAGTAATGAAGCCTCAAAGGTTATCAGTTTAATAACATATATGACAACAATATTTTAGCTACCTATCAAAAGCATCTAATTATGCAGTATACTGATCTACAGAGTATTGATGTTAGGACTGATAATCACTGGGTTCGTCGACAATGGCTGCATGTTGGTTGGAACCTGAGATGATGTTAGCTTAGGTGAAAAGGTGCCATTTGTTCGATTTGAGGCACATCATGTCAGTTCAAATTGATCAGAATGTGGAGGAGGAGACTTAACAGCTGAAGTTTTCTCATCAAGATTCCCTGAAGTGGTTGTGTGTTTCTTGCTTTTCTGCTTTGAAGATGCAGCCATGTGGATTGTATGCTGACCAGCATTCTCATCAGCCAAAGGATATGACAGAAATAACTCCTCTCCTTCTGCATCTTTGTCTGTTCTGCAACATTCTCAGGATTTGTTAAGCAGAACCGAAATGAAGGCCTTCAAAACCGTAAAAAAAAAAAAAAAAAAGCATCTTGGGATCAAGAAACACAAGTACTGTAATGCTGAATACCTGTAATACTTCTGAAGGAGGTCCAAGTTCTTGTAATTGGTTTCCCTCTGAACCAGGTCATTGGGGAAACCGGCCATAAACAGGAGCGTGATGCCTAGCGCCTTAAAGAAGAAGCTCCCACAACGAACGTAGACTAGCATTGCCATTCTACATATTACTGGCCCGAAAGACTTCAACTTATTTCTTCCCATTCTCTGACTCACATATCTAGGAAAATGGAATAGACCATAAAGATGAGACAAGAAAATTTGATTCAGGAAAGAAATGGAACAGTACTTACTCATTTTGGGGGAGATTTCTTGTCCTTCCTCCATATTTGATGCACCGAAAGAGGCACAGTATGAATTCCCCTAGTAATGGATCAAGGGTAAAGCCATTAACTCCAGATCCAGTGCTCAACACAAACTGCAAATTAAATCACTGAAATATCATGACGAGACAGACAATAGAGCCTTAACCCTTGTATGCAAAACATTTTTCTTATCAGTTTGTATCCTATAACACCAGCACTTGTGTGTGCCTTACTAATAGAGCCAATCCATTAGACCATTAGTTAGCTTTTTCATATCTGAACAATTTGCAATTTCTATGTGATCAATATGAATCCCAGTGTCCAACGACCTTCTTTAACATAGTGAGAAGATTTATGAATCAAACATGAGCAGAACAACAAAGTAGCAGTCATATCTATGTAAATACTCACAAAAGTTGTTCTGAACAAGCTTTTTCAACTAAAATATAACAATAACAATAATGCCTAAAATTCGAAATAAATTAATAATAATTCAAAATATAATATTAATAAATCCTAAAATACAAATATATCAACCTAATAATTCCAAATATATAACCAATAACATATAAAATTCAAAATATGTACCTAATAATTCCTAAAATTCAAAATACATTAATAAATAATTCAAATATAATTATTGTAAGAGAAAATGACACTTTTTCCCCCTGAGTTATATACCTATAGCATTTTTTCTCCCTAAATTATTGAAGTGGCTGTTTTTCCCCCTGAAATATTAAATGGACATATTTACCCTTAAACTAAATATTTAATTTTTTTTCCAACAAATTATGACCATAATTTGGTTCAAACTAAACAAACACTATAGCAACCAAACCGAAATATTCCAATTACAATTTAGAATCGAAATTCGATATTTAGAGTTTATTAAAATCGTGAACCGGAGCGGACGGTTCATGTTCCGAACTAAAAAAATAAAATACATTTATTGTTGAATTTAGACTATTTTAAAATAAAAAATAAAATTTTAAAATAAAGACGGTTCAAAATTGCGAATCAGATCCGGAACCGCCGGTTCACGGTTCAAGATTCAATTTTTTTGATACATAATTTTAATAAATTGACATTTAAATATTGGGTTCTAGATCTGAATTATAACCGTAAACTATTAATTCGATTGCTTTAGTATCCGGTTCAATTCAAACCGAACCGTGGTCATCCCTACGTATACGCAATAATTTGTTGAAGTAATAAAATAAATAAAATGTTTACTTTAAGGGTATAAATGTCAATTTAATATATTAGGGGGAAAAGGCACCACTTTTAGAATAATTGAGGGGGCTAATGTGCTTACCTAAATAATTGAGGGGGGAAAAGTGCTATAAGTATATAACTCAGGGGTAAAAAGTGTCATTTTCCCTTATTGTAACTCTAATAATTCAGAAATTGAAATAATAATTAAAAAATAATAAAAAACTTACGGCGGGAAGGCGGTGCTCCGGTGCGTTGTAGGCTGTGCTGGGTCTGGCGGAGCGTTGGAGCAAAGGAACCGGCGGAGGCGATGTGGCGGAGCGTCGGCGGAGGCTGGTGTGGCAGTGGGCGATGGCGGAGGCTGGTGTGGCTGTACGGTGTGGCGATGGCGGAGGCGAGTGTGGCTGGGCAGCGGAGAAGGAGCGGCGTGACGGTGGCTGTGCGGTGTGGCGGTGGGCGACAACGGCTGCGGCGGTGGGTGGTGGAGAGACGACGGCTGCTGGCTTCCATTTAAATCGCGATCTCTTCTGCGCTGTGCGAAATGAATTGAGGACGCCGGGCCAGATCAGATCTAGATTTTATCTTAAAAAATAAATAGAAATATATTATACGACGTCGGCTATTTATTTAGCCGACGTCGTATATTAAAATATTATTTTAAAAAAAATTAAAAATGCCTACAACGTCGGCTATAAAGATAGCTGACATTGTAAGTATTTTATTTTTTATTATTTTTTTATTTTTTCTTTATAACGTCGGCTATTAGTATATAGCCGACATTAAAGGTTTTATTTAAAAAATAAAAATTACAAAAATGATTTAACGTCGGCTAAGTATTTAGCCGACGTTAAAAGGGCGACGTTGTATGTGAATTTTGTAGTAGTGTCCCCTTCTTTCTGAGTTAGTTTCAAAGCACTCTACGCTCTCGTACTTAACCACTCACCGTACTATTCAATCAAATTTGATCTACTCCTTGAGGACGACATCTTTTCATTCCCTTACTACTTTTTACACAAACATAATGCATTTATTAATATAAATTTTTTTTTAAAAAAATAGAAATGAACATGTTAAGGTAAAAATAAAAAAGAATAAAAAACCAAAGAGTTGTACGTACACTTCAATTATATTACACGATGAAATATCCATATAAAATAAATTGTACTGTTTTACCATCGATCAAGGTTGCATTGTGAATCTTGATCTCAATAAAAACATTAAAGATTAGATGTCTGCAACTAACATATTATAAGACTTTAATTAGTAACTTATGTATTTACTATAATTAATATATTATGTATTTGCAATTAAAATATTATGTGATTACAGTTAACATATTATGTACTTAATATCTACTATACTAATAAGAGCCCAAAAGAGTTAGGCCTATAATGGATAGAAAAAATGGCGGTCAAATTTTTTAATCAAATGAATGGCCCAGATTGATCAGATTTTAATTTTTCCTTCAGATTTCCTAATTTATCCTTAATAAATATGATTATCCATTAACTAATTTTTCCTTCAGATTTCCTAATTTATCCTTAATGAATATGATTATTCATTAACTTTTCCGTTAAATATTATCTTTTCCGTTAGTTTCTGTTAGTTCACGATTAACTTACTCATTGATTTTAATAAGAAAGGTCTCAGGTTTGAACCCCATCCCAATCAAATTAAAGTTGGCATAATTAGTACTCTATTTTACTCTTATTAAACTACTAATTAATAATTTAATAGCTACAACAAAAAATAATACATATGCATTTCTTTAATTTAGAATTATGTGTGTACAATGTCTTTATTCAAAAAAAAAAAATTATTCATTATCAATAAATAAATTAAATAAGAGAAATAATTTCATTAGTTATATTGTCTTTATTTTTCTCCAATGTAAAAATTCTTTACATTCAAATTAATCAATTAATTATATTCACTACATGGTCTATTATCGTTTTTGTCCACTATTTTTTAATTAAATATCAAAATTATAATACAGAATAATGCTATATATTTATTTACCAAGTATTTTATTAATACCATAAAAAAATTAAAAAAACATAATTAATAAAGCCCGTCATATTAACTACTTGAGGGATTTGTTGACAAAGAGAGTTTCAAATCACACAACAAATTGAAGTGAGAACTACATCGCAATGTCCTTGTTTGATAATCAGCAGTTAGCGAATTTGACCAGCGAATTATATCAACGGTTGGTAAAAAGATATTTGAAAAAATTAGCCGTTTAGATTAACACGTAAAATGACCTAAGGGTATACATATACTTCATAATAATAATAATAATAATAATAATAATAATAATAATAATAATAATAATAATAATAATAATAATAATAATAATAATAATAATAGTTATTATTATTATTATTATTATAAAAATATAAATAAAAAGTATAATTAAGCCAATCATATTAACTATTTGGGGGATTTATTGACAAAAAGAGTATTCAAATCACACAACAAATTGAATTGGGAAACTATCTCGTAATGTCTTTGTTTGGCAATCAGCAGTTAGCTCTTCAATATTAGGATATATTTAATATTTTATGCCCTAATTTTTATTTGTTCTCCCTTATTTCCCGTATTTGGTTTCAACAATACCCACACAATTATTTTATTGACAGTTATAATCAATCTTGACTATATTATCTTGCATTTGTAAACTTAGAATTACTTATTTAAATACGCAAATTCAACATTCAATTATCTATGTATGAACAATTCCAATATAATCTTGCATTAATATATTTTATAGTACTTATTTAAAAAAAAAAATATATTAGGCATTATCTCAATTGCGTAATGCGCGTAAAAAAACTAGTTTATTTATAGTTGCATAATCTATTAAATGAAGATACATAATATGTTAATTATATACACATAATTTAAAATTATTTTAGACTAAGTATCTACAATACAACGTGGATCATTATCTATTGTATAATTTATTTATTTTAGTTGGTTACGTGTTGTGTTGTATGTTGCCCCACATCTCTATTTAGAACATTCCGAACATAGTATCATTACCTCAATTGGATTGTCAATTAAGTACAGCCGTTTCTGCCCTTCCGGAGTAGTCCGGACTACTTTTTCCCTATTTCACTTTTTTATTTTATTTTTTTATTTTTTTTATTTAAACTTTTAGTTTTGAATTTTGTTTAAATAAAGTAAACTAACAATTCCATCTGTCCACGACTGATTTTAAAATGAGTAATGCTAATAATTCATTCTGCGTGACATAACCACATCTAATTGATAGCTTAATTCTATTTTCAATTAACCGTGGATCAGCTAATTAATAGCAACCAATAAATGGAAGAAAGCATTTTCCTATTAAAATAGAATTAAGCGACCAATTAGATGTGGTTACGCCACGAAAAATAAATTGTTAGCGTTACACATTATGTGTCGTCGTCTATGAAATTTTAAAGAAATTTCTCTATATTTATTGATTATTAGTGAATTAATCAATCATGTGAATTAATCAAATAAATAATGTAACACTTGTCACTTGAATTGATTTATATGGGAGGTTATGAGTTCGAGCATCAGTGGAGACGTTATTGACTCTTTGTACTTCAGTAGATCGAAAAAGTAGTTATGAACATATACTACATTGTAATAGAAGCATAAAAAAAAAAAAAGCAGAATAAAAATTTTAGGCTAAAGTGTCATCTAGCACCATGAACCATATTCGATTATTCATCCCGCACCCTCAACTTTCATATCATATATATCAATCCACAAACCAAAAAATAAAATTCACCTATAACTTTTAGCAGGTTTCCCTTCTTCCTGCTGACATGGCACATGATGTGGCATTTCTCTTAACCTTATATTGTCCATGTAAGCATTTACATATTTAAAATTTAAAAAACCAAAATTATTATATAAAAAACCATAATTTTCTTCTCTTTATTTTCATAATTTATACTTTTTCAATTTTTCAATTCTAATGTTTCAATTTTTTTTTTTTTTCAAAATTTTTATTTTTTGCATAATTTTTTGTTTAATATTTTTCCAGGTTTCCTAATTTATAGAAATGCTATTTTTTTTTTGTTTAGCATTTTTGCACATAAATATATCCACCAAGTGAAATTAAAATGGAAATCAAGTTACTAATATAAATTGTAAAAAGAAAAACCAATATATATTATTGCTAATAACAAAACAAAATAAATTCTCAATTCATAATCCACTAGCTAGTTAAAAGACAAAATCGTACATACACAGTAGCTATAAACACCAGCTAGTTAATAATAAAAATAAATAAAAATAATGAGAAAAAAAGTGACTTCATCCATCTCATCTGCCTTCATGGTCCCATTGAGCTTCACTCTGTGGCTACACAAAAGAAGAAAGCATTGTCAATTAATCATAAACTACTAACAATCATCTACATGAATTATTTAAATCTGCATTATGTTCAATTTATTTACCTGACATTCCAACAAAGCTTTCCTGAGACAAGTTTGTCCCTCTTCCACTTCCTCTCCCTTTTCCTCTAAAAGCAGTCGATGGTCTTCCTCTTCCTCTAACAGTAGAAGAACCGGCAGATTCTACTTGTTGGCTTGACAATGTAGGACAAAATCGTTTGTTATATCCCTTTCCCTTGCATAATTGACATGTCATAATTCTTCCTTTTCTAGACAACTTTCTAACCTCTTCACTCATTTTTTGTTTGTTTTTTTCATTTTCTTCAAGCTTTCTTTTCTTCTTTGGCCTACCAGTCATCTTCCTTGGAACAAGAGCAAGTATTTCATCACCTTCAGTCCTTGGACAAAAGATTTCCCCATTCAATGACTGGATTACATGCTCATATGTCTTCAAGTATAGCTCCTTACTATAGCATTCATGTATGTAATCTTCAGGCTGATGTCCTTTGTGAAATATTGCACAAATACCATGACGACATGAGATACCAGTCAACTGCCAAAGCCTACAAGAACAGGTCATGAATTGTAAATTTACATTGCATTGAAATCTGCCTTTTTTAATCTCATACCCCTCAACTCCATTGAATGCCACTTCCCAACCTGCACTCCCAAGTATGCTTTCATTCAGTTTCTTCATGACCAATAACCCACAATTCCCTCTCCAATTTTGAGCCCATGCTTTTTTCTTTGCAACCTTCTTCATTGTTGCTACCCGTATATCCTCAAGCATTGGAATTATGAATTTTGACCTTGCATTCAACAAAGTTTTGTTGAATTCCTAACTCAAGTTGTTATCTACCATGTCACACTTCACATCTTTCTTGAAGTAAGCCTTGCACCAAAATTGCATAGGATATTTGTCAAGAGCAACGCGAGCAGCAACATCTATCTTCTCTAAAGCCTTCAAATTTTCAGCAAGTTGTGCTTCATTTGGGTTCTTTGCAATCTGCCAGAAATGAGTCTTTAGTACCTTCCCTCGATGGCTCTTACTCCAATTGGCATGCACATGCCTAACACAGTTTCTATGTTGAATTCCAGGGAATACATCTTTAATGACATTGGATAATCCTACAAAAGATATGGCACAAAACAAAGCAAACTAAATTTAAATACTTACAAACAAATTCAGAAAGTACAAAGAAATAGATTGAGAAAATGAAATTAGATTATTTACCTTTTGTTGATCACTCATTAGAGTCCATTCACTATGTCCCTAATGTCCAAGTCTGTCTTTAGAAGCCCCAAAAACCATCACCATGAAGAGTTATATATATAATAAAGTTCAAATGCGGCGGGGTCTTCCCGTGCTGCGGTGCGGCGGAATTCCAGAATACACCAACAGTGTAATAAAAACACACCCCAATGAAATGCAGTAAAACATCACAAAATACACAACAGACTCAAAAAAATACACCATATAACTCACCACTCCTAATGGTGTATTTCCGAACAGTGTATGGTGTTTTTACTCACACCTAATGGTGTGTGTTTGGTGATGCGGGGCTCTATTTATTGTTTTGTGTGGTGTATTTTCCTAATGCTGATGGTGCATATTTGTTGAACTATTGGTGTTGCCGCACCGTAAGACACTGCCACACCTGAACTCGCCTATATATATATATATATAGGGTCAGGTTCCTGTGAGGTCAGGTCTTCCCGTGCGGTCAGTGCGGCATACACCATTAGGTATGCATAAATGCACCATACAGTGTTCGTAAATACACCATTATGTGTGGTGTATTTTTTTGTTGTGTGGTGTATTTTTTGGCATTTCATTCTGGTGTATTTTCGAACACTGTATGGTGCATTTATGCATACCTAATGGTGTATGCCGCACTGACCGCACGAGAAGACATGACCTCACAGGAACCAAAATCTATATATATATATATATATATATATATATATATATATATATATATATATATATATACATATATATATATATATATATATATATATATATATATGTATATATATATCTATATATGTATATATATATATATATGTATATATGTATATATATATATATATATATATATATATATATATATATATATATATATATATATATATATATATAAAGTGAAAGGTTCCCGTGCGGTTGAATGCTTCTCGTGCGGTTGTGCGGTTATTAATGTGCGTGAGATTTGTACTCAATGTGCGTGAGTGTTGTGTCTAATGTGCCTGAGATTTTTACTTAATGCGCGTGAATGTGTAAAATGCAGCAGAAAATATGGTTATCAGCTTCTTCCCCATCCCCAGCACTGCTTCCCAAAGTGAATAGTGTGTTGCTCTGCTTTTACTGATGTTTACAATGAAATAAAAGCTTCCCAAAGTGAATACACAAATTCTATCCTTATCAATGGTCTATGCAGACCGATCTTGGTGCGAGAATCTAGAACTTCTGTTGTTTGCTTCAATTCCATCATGTCAGATTTGTTTATTTATTTATTTATTAATTGATTTATTCTGCTATGGTGAAGGTGAGTATGGAGGACATAGAAACACTAGTGGAAAGAAACAGAAAATTTTGATCTACTGGTGATTGGTCTGCAAGAGGTTCCTCGAATTAATGTTTCCAGATTGTTGAAAATTCTCTTATTACTCACACACATTAAGCACAAATCTCACGCATATTAAGCACAATACTCTGGCACATTAAGTACAAAACTCACGCATATTAACATGACGCACATTAAGTACAAATCTCAAGCATATTGAGCCTAACACTCACGCACATTAAGTATAAATCTCACGCATATTAATCCACCGCACAACCGCACGGGAAGCAACAAATGCACCTGATCCCTTCCATATATATATATATATATATATATATATATATATATATATATATATATATATATATATATATATATATATATATATATATATATATATATATATATATACACACACACACACACACACTTATAACTCTATCTTTTTTTTTTTTTCTTTTTTTTTTTTTTACAATTGGCCCCCAAAGGGCCCAATTTGGGGGCCGGAAAAAATTATATACATATATTATAGTTAATTCTATTTTTTATCCTAGATTTATTGGTCTCAGTCTATTTTAAGTCATTTTTTTAAAATATCCACTTTTGGTCCTAGTATTATTGTGACATGATCATTTTTTATCCGTTATTAACAAAATAGTTTAAATATCATTAAATACAAGGACATTTCGGTCTTTAATTATAAATGTTTTGATAAAAATAAACATAAAAAATATAGCGCTTTAACCTACTTTGTATAAAAAAGATTGAAATGTCTTTGTATTTAACGATATTTCAACAATTTTGTTGATGGAGAACTAAAACTGGTCATGCCACAACAATACTATAACCAAATGAGGATGTTCTAATAAAAAAATGACCAAAAATAAATTGTCACCTGTAAATCTAGGATACAAAATGGAATTAACTCCATACATTATATGAGATTATGAGGCTAGAGCGCAGTAACCGCGGACTCACATGTAGGAATGAAGCATCAACATATATAATCTTCTATTACTATAATATTTTGAATATTCAATCCCTAATCTCTATTTTCCCTAATCCCTTTTCCTATTCCTTAATCTCTATTTCCCTAATCTCTTTTCCTATTCCCTAATGTCTAGCCTCTAGGTCAATAGGTCATAATAATCAATAGTTACTTACCCTCATTGAGTTATTTCCCTCAAGTTCTTCATCAGACATATGGTAATTATTAATTAAAACTTATTAACTTAACTGTACATATTATTTGATTTATTTCACAATTATTATTTATTGACATGAATTATTGACTTAATAATTTAAAATATTGAATAATATATTCAAGAGTTTGTTTCTCGATAAATTGTTTATTGATAGAGATTCTAAACATTTTTTTCTAAGGATTTAATAAATTATGTTTTATAGAAAATATTCATCTGGTATGAGAAGCGTAAAAAGAAAAGAAGAATTGAGCAATTAACTCAATCTAAAAAGGGAGCTCTTGAAAAAGTCATTGCAAAAGAATATCAGATAGATGAGCAAAAGGATAATGTCAATGAAAATTTGTTACATGCTAATCTTCATAAAAAAAGATCAAGGTGATTGTGAGATCAGACTGGAAAAAATTTAAATGATAGTGTTCACAACAATGATAAGTATCACTGTGACGATGAAAAAGATAAGAAGGGTTTGATGGGTGTTTAGATGATGGTGGTCACAATGACAAACCAAATAATTTTTTTTTTTTATTTGGCATATATGATCCAATAAATTGGGATGCAAGATTAATAGATATTCTTGTGAAAAGAGGTCCAAATTCATATGTCGCACATGACCTCTGATCCATTTTTATTGGAACGGCCCTGATGAAACAACATTATATATAAAATAACATTGAATAATAGTTTCACATATTTGAGTGTAGACAATGAATAAAATAACAGGGCTCACTAGCTCGACAATGAATTAGAATTATACTTTAGTGGTGTTGTAATAACTAGAGTGTTCATAAAATGAAATTCAATAACTAGTCTGACATATTGATTGTCCAATGGCAATTGAAACTGTTGTTGAATTAAGATGATACTTTAGTTGCGTTGTAATGAAACTACAATGTGTGTGTGCACGCGTATATATATATATATATATATATATATATATATATATATATATATATATATATATATATATATATGTATGTATAGGGTCTCACTCCTGTGCGAATAGGCGCCCAGGAGAGAAATACGAATGCATGCTAGCCATCCACGTGTCCAGATCAAAGAATTAGATGTAATTTTTAAAAAACAACACGGTGGCATTTTCGTAAATAACTCAAACTTTGGTGCATGTAAATGTGTTATAAGTGCAAGTAGTTGGTGCACCTTTGCAATTAAAAAGTGCAGGTAAATTCACTTAGAAGTGCACCTACTTTCACCTATAAGTGCAAGTAAATTTAGCTTGTTAACATTCGTGCACTAGGTGCAACTACTTATAGCTATAGATGTACCTAGTTATAACGTCAGGTGCACTTAGTATTGATGCTCAGTGTAAATTTTACTTGCACCTATAATACATTTTACATGCATTTGTAATACATATTACTTGCATGTAATTTTGTCTTGTTAACATTCATTGATCGGGTACACCTACTTTCACCTAGAAGTGAACATATTTCCACTTACAAGTGCATGTAAGTTTACCTTGTTAACATTCATTGATCGGGTGCACTTATTTTCACCTAGGTGCACCTAGTTATAACTATAAGAAAACATAGATTTGAGCACGTGGCGCGCGCTGAGTTATTCGCATTTCGCTCCTGGACGCGACATTCGCACCTGAACACAACTCTCTCTCTCTCTCTCTCTCTCTCTCTCTCTATATATATATATATATATATATATATATATATATATATATATATATATTAAACAACAATATTACAGATTCACACTTTCCCTCTCTCCCTGGTATCTAGGGTTTTCTCTTGCTTTGCATGCTACTTCATGGTCTCTTTTTCTGTTCTTACCGATCTTGTTTGGCGGTTAGCTGGTTACGCAGAGCCCTAGCATGGACGTTCAGGACATTATTACTAGCACAACGAAAATCCATTTGGAGGATGAAGAGGCTGGTGAGGATGATCCAGTGACGGATCTTGCGCGGGAGGCGTCCCGACAATATTGGATTCTCGTTGGAAGGTTCGTGATCGATAGGAACGTCAAGTTTGATATGATGAGGCAGGTCTTGCCGACTGTATGGCGGCCGTTGACAGGTATTCAGGTAGCGGATGTGCAACCAAACCTTTTTATGTTTGTTTTCTTTCATGAGTCGGACATGAGACGAGTGCTAAATGATGGTCCCTGGGTTTTTGAGAATGCAACACTGATATGCCAGCCTTTACAACCCAACGAACACCCCTTCCAGGTTCCTCTGAACACGATTGATTACTGGGTTCAGGTTTATGACATCCCGGTGGAGTATCGTACCGATAAGGTTTTGGAGAAGATTGGTGATTATGTTGGTGTTTTTTCAGTTAGACGAGAGGAATTTCTTACGGCCATGGATGACCTTCTATCGTATTAGAGTAACGGTTGAGGTGTCCAAACCCCTCAAGAGACGTAAAATGGTCAAACACGATAAAATGGTCAAACGCTGTGAGAGGGCGGGATGTTGTGCATGATGACCGTCCTGGGGCTTTTCCCGTCACTAATACACTGCTTAATGCCCAGGTTCACTCTGCTAGGGTGGATCAGCAGATAGAGGTTGATGAAGGGGTGCGTGTGGACCCTAAAAGAAGGAGGGGGGCGAGTGGTTTGGCTGCTGGTAGGGTGGAGGAAAGAAGCAATGAGGTGCAGGTTGACGATAATTTTTTGTGTATGGCGAGTCTTGTTGCGCAGGCCCGCCCTACCCAATGAGTACCCTAAGTTAGAACTGCCGTGGCTTGGGCAATCCACGGACAGTTCGTGAGGTAGTGGACCTTGTGTCCAAGAAGAAGACCGAGTTTGTGTTCTTGATGGAGACAAAAGTTGTTAGGAGTCATGCTGAGAGGCTGCGTGTGAAGTTGGGGTGGGAAGGGTGCTTTTGTGTTGATAGTGTTGGGATATAGGGTGGTCTGTGTTTGCTCTGGGCTAAGAATAATTGTGCTTGTCTGCTCAGTTTCTCCCATAATCATATTGACCTGGTGGTGACACTTCCCAATAGACACCATTGGAGGCTTACGTGTTATTACGGTTACCTGGAGAGCTCGAGACGGCGAGAGGCTTGGAATTTTCTAAAGTCACTCAAGGGGGAATCTAATTTACCCTGGGTGGTTTTGGGTGATTTCAATGACTTGTTAACGCAGGCTGATAAGAGAAGTCGTTTGCCCCACCCGAATGGTTTGATTGGGGGCTTCAGGGAGACCTTGGCGGATTGTGGTTTGTCGACTTTACCCATGCTTGGCTACCCGTTTACATGGGAGAAAAGCATGGGTTCTATGGATTGGGTGGAGGAGAGGCTTGACAGAGTGGTAACGGATGAGGAATGGTTAGCTGTGAATGACAAGGCTAGATTGTATAATATCCAAACTCTAAATTCGGATCACACAGCTCTTTTTTTGGATATTTACGGTTTAAATGGGGCAGTGCAGGCTCGTAGCTTCCGGTTCGAGAATGCTTGGTTAATGGATGATGGTTGTAGGGAAGTGGTGGTAAGGGAATGTGCCCGTTCTTCCGATCAACATTTGCAGGATATTCTTTTGAGTTGTGGTCGTGGCCTTAAGAATTTGGGGGGGGGGGGGGGGGGCACTTTCATAAGTTTGGCTCCAGGATTGAAGCGTTGAAAAGAGAGCTCAATGTGCTTAGAGGTCATTACGGTGTGGAGTCCCTCGCCAGGGTTAAGTAACTTGACAGCCAGCTAAATTCTATCCTTAGTCAGGAGGAGGCCTTTTGGAAGCAAAGGGCAAAGCAGCACTAGCTTCAGGGGGCGGATCGGAACACCAAGTTCTTTCACAGGTATGCCTCTTACCGCAGGAAAAAGAATGTTATTTTAAAGCTTAAAAATGATGAAGGGGATTGGGTTGAAGCTAATGGTTTGTCTGCTATTGTCACTGATTATTTCAGTAAAATCTTTAGTACTGGGGGGTAACTCGGGTAGTTTTCACGTGGATTCCTTGCAACCCCGTGTGACTTTAGAGCAGAATGAATCCCTTCTTCGCCCTTTTGAACCATCTGAGGTGAAGCAGACTTTATTCTCTATGGGTAAGGATAAGTCCCCTGGACCGGATGGAATAAACCCTGGCTTTTACCAGTCATTTTGGGATGTTGTGGGAACGGATGTCACGAACTTTGTCCTTGATTGTTTATCTCAGTCCACTTTTCCACCTGGTCTAAATGATGCGAACATTATTCTGATCCCCAAAAAGGTCACCCCGGAATTAGTATATGATTTGAGACCAATAGCCCTGTGTAATGTGTTGTATAAGGTTATGGCCATGCAAATCATTGAAACCCCCTCCTTGAATCTATTATTTCAGATTCCTAGAGTGCCTTCCTTCCGGGGATATTGATTTCAGATAATATCTTGATTGCCTCTGAAGTTGGTCACATGTATTAGTCGAAATGCTAATCTGGCTGCTCATACTTTAGCTAAACATGATAGTGCGTCGTTAGCTCAGTCTGTCTGGAGGGATGTTCCCCCTTCGTTTTTGGACCCAACAATGATCTAATATATTCTCCGCTTTGGTGGCTTTCAATATATATATATATATATATATATATATATATATATATATATATATATATATAGAATAAAGTTCTGGTGCACCCCATTCTTAAAGTGTGTACCGTGTGCATTCATCACAACCGCACAGTTTAAAATGATCAATGGTTGTTAGTGAGGGTGCATAGGCTAGTGTGTACCGCGTTTAAGAATAAAGTTCTTCCTATTTTTCAATTGCGGATGCGATAACAGGGGAATAGAATTCTAATTGGGTTTTATCTCATCTTCAACCTCCAGTAGCTCGTTCTCTCTCTATTCCTCTCTCTATTGCAGGTTGATTGTCGAGAGCTAATGGCCCGTCCAAGTGGATATCGTCGAGTGAAGAGTGATAGGGCTGGGCGTCCGGTCACGCCGGCAACGCCGCCGGCAGCTGGGTCGCACAGGGTTGCGGTGGGGAATTGGATCTTTAAGCGACGATCAGGCCATCGTCCGTCGTGTTCGGCTGCTCGTGGGTTCTGCGATCGTCTAGCTCCCGGGGTGGCGTCTAGGGTCGTTGCAAGGAGTCGATTGGCGCAGTGGGGTTAGTTCCATTTCGTTTGCGTTGTTTCCCCATTTCTTTCTATTTTTTATTCCTTGTTGGGGGGGGGGGGGGGTAGCTTGGCTAGAATGGATGGGATAAAATATCCCTTCGTTGAATTAGGGGGGTTGGGGGTGATGCACACATAATGGGAATTCACCCACTCCCCTTTTCCACCAATTAAAGTAACAACATTGAAGACTGCGAACCAAAATCCAGAACTACCACATTTGCATGATTACCTAATGTGCTCAAATTCGAAAATGGTGTTAAACAAATAGGTGAATGTATACTGCACTAATCTATGGTACCTAGAACTGCACTAGATTAGGGGGTACAAGTTTAGACAGTGTAGGTATGTAATAGCAGAAAACAAATGGTGTTAAACAAATAGGTGAATGTATACTGCACTAATCTATGGTACCTAGAACTGCACTAGATTAGGGGGTACAAGTTTAGAAAATGTAGGTATGTAATAGCAGAAAACAGTTGTATGTTGGGCAAATTTAGGTGAGTGTCATTAGCAATAACAGATAGATTAGCAATAACAGATTGTTATGCATTATAATGATACTATGTTCATAGTTTTTTTATTTCCTTGTTATCTTGCCACTTTTGTGTCCCCCCTGCCCCGTGGCGAGTATTGCAGAAATAGAATGAAACTGCGCACTAGACTAGGGGGTGCAAGTGCTGATTTAGACAGTGTAGATTTTTAATATTTGAAAACAGTTGTATGTTGGGCAAGTTTAGGTAAGTGTCATTTGAATAGATTAGCAATAACAGATTGTTATGCATTATAATGATATGTATTTATATACTTTTAGTTGGAAGCGAATTAAGTTGGCATAGTGTTATACAGATTGTGTATATTTGGATATGTGTAGAAGTGTGGTATTATATATATATTCGAGTTTGGTGGGGTAAACAAATTATTTGTTGTAAAAATAATGTTTAATTAAATTTGGTCATGGAGGATTTATTACATATAAAAATTATATTTAATTAACGTTGGTCTGCTCTGGGTTGTCTCAGGTCGGGATGCACCGCAGGTGGGTTTATTAACTAATGACGGGGGTGTGTCTGGTGAGGACTTCTACACCCCGCCGCAGGTCCTCAAAGATGTGGAGTATGAAGGATCTTTGTGGGCTGGGACTGGACATGTGGACTGCCCGTTTCCCTAGATCAACACGCGGGGGATGCCCAAGGAACTCGTGTGGGTTGTCGGTTCATTAACACAACGGTAGATGGAGGATGTCAACAGTATTGGGTTGGGGAGCCTTCTAGGGTTGCGTATCAAGGAGTTACCACTTCGCCTTGGATATTGGTTGGTGTCTTGTTTCAACCCTTCGGTAATGGAGTTGGACTTGGGCGGTGGGAGATGCATCAAAATTACCAAGGAGGACGTTGCAGCTGTATTGGGACTCCCAAATGGTACAATACTCGTCACAGAGCGTGGTACACAAGTTGTAAGCCCTGACCTGTACCAATGGAGGGCCGAGGTGAAGCAACAAAGAGGGAGGGTCACAATTAAGGCATTGAGCACATTGCTGTTAGGTCTGAAAGAAGGTGGGGTTTGGTTTAAATGTCACTTTAGTGTGGTCGCTGTAAGCACTCTAGTTTCAAGCACCCCTAATGGCTATGTAAATCAGAAGATTGTGCACATGTTCAGCGACGTAACCAAGATCAAGGATTTGGATTTGTGCGGGTATCTGTTGCACTCGTTGGTTACCACACATGCTAGCTGGTTGGAGAACACCGCTCGCAAATTCACGGGACCATTGCTCTTTCTAACGGTAAGTGTTATTTTCTGATAGAACGTATGTGGGAATGTACGTTGTTAATTATTAGTTGGTAATGTGTGGGTAATCTGGTTGGTGCAGCTCTTATATGTCGATAGGGTGGTAGTCACCGCACAGGATGTGCCGAGGACAATCCCAGCGTTGGACGGGTGGACCACGGAGCATATTACAGCACGGGAGTGCCGAGAGGTTAGTTTAGGGGCGTTTGGGACTAGCCGGGTGGAAGCACCTTTGCGTGCATCAAGCTTTCCAACGACAATGGGGTCGGCCAGGACGAGGACATGGGTAGTCCAACCGAGAGGGCAACGGAACAACAGTATGCAGTCGGTGCACCCTGTGCCTGCGTTGGCGCATAAACAAGTATGCCAAGAATATTCTAGCCATCTAGCCATCAAGTTGTATTTTATGTTGGAAAACGGTTTCAAGATAGTTTAATTCCACGTTTGTTGTAGGGCTTTGACGAAGAGTTTGCATCCGTCACCGGAGACTTACTCTCAGTTGCTTCATTGGTGGTTGATCGGGTCGGTGCTGCAGTGGAGTTGTTGCTTGGGATAATTCACGAGCCCAATCCTAGGGAGACACCTCAACCCCCCACCCCGGCAGTGGTTGACCACGAGGAAGCGATGTGGCATGACCCTGAATTCTTCAGGGAGTTGGATCGTCTCGAGAAAGAGGCAATAGAGTCTATCGGGGGGGGGGGGGGGGGCGGGGGGGGGGGGGGGGGTTGATGCTCCTAGTTTTAGCCTAGGACTGACCCAAGAGCTGTCCACGCAGAATCTGGAAAAAAACAGGGCGCGGGCGCGAGGTGTTGGCACATCGTCTCCCCAGGTTTGTGACTAAACTTTCTAATTGTCGTGTGCTACTAGGTTACTTACGTGTATCATGAAATCCGGTGCAGGTACATCTACAGATGCAGCAGATGCAGCCATCCCCCCAATGTGTAGGCCCGGTGTGGGGGGATGTGGCTGTTTGCAAAGGGAGGGGTCCGATCGTTCAGGAGGAGTATCAGGTTTAGCATGGTTTTTAGCACCACTGACGGTTACCCTACCATTCCTCTTCCACCCGTGTATGTTGTTTGGCTGTGGGTGTTCAGCTGCCCGCACGGTGACAGGTAAGCGGGGTTCTTGGATCTGAATACTCGTTTTGTCATTTTGTTTGCGGTGGATGTGCTTGCCATGGGTAGGGTCTCATGTGCGGCATAATTGGTGCTAGGAATTCAAGGGGGTCAAATGTGTGTAAAATATATGCTGCGTGTAAATATAATTGTGATCTGTTGTGTGTAAAACACACTATAGGTTATCGCACTTGTAGATATCATAAAGTGCGCAAGTTAGAATGATGGACTGCAGCCACTCTTTTAGTTAGTTTCTAGGCTGTCATCATGTTTATTTCTTACTTTACAAGGATTTACGGAGTGAGTCAATTTGTGTTGCAATATTCAGTCAACTGAGCCCAACAAGATCTGTGTAGTGTTGATTCGTATGGGGCTCAATATGGCAGTGCAAGCTACGGTGTGCAGTAGAGACCACCATCAGGGTATTGCACTATTAGATGTCATAGAATGCACTATTTAGTATTGCAGGGTGCAACCATCATTTTTAAAAATACCAAGGCTCTTATCATACTGGATCCTAGTAGTGCTCTAATGTATTTGGCATGCTACAGAACCCATCAAGTATTATGTTGTGTCTAAAAATAAAAATGTGGACCAAGATTAAATAATTAAGTATATACTACTGCTTGTTTTTATTTTCCTGCTGTTATCCCAGTACCGTTTTAAATTTTTCTGCACAACAATAAATGCCATGAAGCAGTCAACTGCTATTTTTTTTTTTATTAACAATCTGGGTTATCTGTGTAGCAATGAGGTGCTCTTCCAACATATCAAGCGGAAAGCAAGATGGTCAGATTTCAAAACTTTGAGGGAAAGGACTAACGTGGCAAAGGTTGTAGTGGATGCATGGTGCAGCGTGCTCAATCTCCGCGAAAAAAACAAGCGGGATGATGAACCTTCCCGCATATTTTTCACGACTAGTACCACGGTGAGTATTTTAACCCCTATCTCATGAGCCCATTGCCCTGGTCAATGGTATAAACTACTGGAGTATAACATATCTTGTTGTAGATTGGCATCGTCGTTACCACTTCTGCCAGCCAAGATGAGAGAGTAAGATGGTTTACGAGGCATCTAGATGAGGAACTGAAGGCTACGAACCATGTAGAGATGGCGACTATAGATATGGTAATCGTCTAGAAACTTTAAAATAATGTTTGCACAACGATGTGTATCATGGAACACCGCGATAACTAACGCGATCGAGTTGCTATTGTATAGTTTATTTTCCCAATAATGCACAAGGGCCGGTATTACATGATGAGCATAAGTTTCAAGCACTCCAGGTTTGATATTATCGACAGCTCGTCCACGAACAGACCGAACCAAGAGTTGTATGGCAGTGCACCACAAGAGTTGGTACGTGATTAACTGAATGGCCTTTCTGAATTGGTGAAATTTAGCTTACCAAATTATTTTTTTTTTTGGGCAGATTGATTTACTGAGCACATACCTAGATAGCAAACAACAGACGCTTCGTGCATTCCGACTAGAAAGCATGAAACCAAAAAGGATGTAGATGGCATGGAGAGACACCACGTCTACCCTCGACTCTGCGGTGTTTACAATGCGACACATGGAGTCATACATTGGGCAAAGGTGCAGAGACTGGAACTGTGGGTTGCAGCGGGATAACAGCCAGAAACTCCTGGATCTACGCAAGCGTTTCATGCACAACATACTTATGTGCGGGGTCAATGAACACATGGTGGATATAGTCTCTCGTGTTGGCCAATATGATATCCAGGGGTTGGCACAACTCTAGCAATAGTTAGGGAGTACAACTGTTGCGTCATTAGTTAGTACAATTTTTATAAGCAACATTGCTGCATTTTTGGTTTGGTCACAATTGGTTTACACAGTATTGGGTGTTATTTAGCTAACTATTATGGGTGCAATAAGGATGTGGTTTGGTTCATCCTTTTTCTACTCACACGGGCTGGATTGTGTAGGGAGTAAGGGTTCATTTTTATTGTCAATCTAGTGGTGACTCAAGCCATACAAATGAAATAGTAAGGAGTGCTGAGTGATATGACCAAAGTGTCATAACACTAACATACATTAACCTCTAAAACAACCATATATCTATGCTATTAAAATCTTTCGATTATAATGACCCAACCAGATCACAAATTGTTGCCTTTTGGGGAACCAAATCGGAAATACATACATGCCTTACACCAAATTAGACAAGAGGTGACAAGCGGCTCACACAATAATAAGTTTATTAATATTCCCTTTGGGACATTCATAGTAACTTGAACCAGAATATCTTGGATTCCGTATCAATAAAAAACATCAACTTAAACTACTCCTAATGCCTCTTTGACAACGTTATATGTACTAGGTAAGGAGAACAAAATGAAATAACTCAAAACCAATTAAACTAAAATGGATCAAACATTGCATTGTACACTGGGCATTTTCAGTTGTCTGTGCAAAACCTGTGTGCACTGCGCAAGACAAATTAAGCTAAATCAACTAAGCTAGAATGCAACAAGCACTGCGTAAGACAAATTAAGCTAAATCAACTAAGCTAAAATGCAACAAGCACGAAGACAAAAAAATCAAATTTATGCTAGATCAACTAAGCTGAATCGTATTGGAAGGACAACTACGGGCATTATGTCGGCCGTACTCACCGCGCAGCCCACACTTTCAGCCAACTTTGGAACTGTTCTCTATGGCTATCTCTCGGCTGCTTTTAAGACGCTTCCCACTCCCTTTGTTCTTAGCTTGGGCCGGTGCTTTAATAGTTATGAATGCCGGTGGCTGTACCCCACATAACGCCTCGATCGCAGCACTGTTACCCTTTGCCGTCCCGGTGCTTGAACCGTCACTTGCAAATTCCACACTAAGCTCTTTCAATACCTACACCATTCGGGCTTGTCATGTTGTGCTCTCCCCCACTAGCCCTACGCATGTGTTTATCTCATACCACAATTCTGTTGCGTTTGTTTTGGGGGCGTGCCCGGTTGGGTGTGGCCCTCTACAGAAACCGCAACTCAGGTGTTTGCGCCAACGGTCTACGATGTACTGGGCTGATAACTGCTTGAGTTGTGCACTCTTGAACACCAAAAACATATTTCGGCAAATCAACCCCATTCGTTGGAACATCTTGCAGCTGCAAAAAGTACTACACCCATCCGGCGTGTAGCGTACGGTGTACTTGGCAGGGGAGTCATTTGTAATGTCGTAAAAAATGTCCCCACCAACCTCGCGAATACCCACAACTTGGCAATTGAAACATGCCGCTTCAATCTCTTCTTGCATATCGTAGAAAATAGCGAGTGTGAACAACTGTGCGGCGTTCCGCTCTAATGCCAAAGGAGTTTTAAACTCAGGCAAGTACCCCTCGCACTTGGTATCTAATTTCGTTTGATTATGGTGCTGAGTTTCAAGGACACTCTCAAATTGAATGTAGAACTGAACCAAACTGGAGCAGGGACGGGTGAATTTCCCATAAACGCTGTTCTGTGCCTCAGACCGGGATGTGGTGCGTACCAAACCACTCAATGGCAAATCAGAAAAAAACGCAGGAATCCAATGCTCTCTTTCTACAAACAATTTACGAAACCACCGGTGCTCAGTCAGGTTGTATTTCTCCATTAGCAATTGCCATTGTGCTTCGAAATCGCTGCTGGAGATTCGTTCGTTCCAGACAATATCATTCAAACTCTTGCGGAACACCTCATTCTGTGCTAATCCAGGCCCAACTTTTTCACTAACCTTTGTCATAATGTGCCACATATAGTAGCGGTGACGACACTCAGGTATAACCTGGTCTATAGCAATCTTCATAGCTGGGTCTTGGTCGGTGACAACACATAGTGGAGACCATGTCGTTGCACTGATGAGTCTCTCCAATAGCCAGCTATATGACTCCACATCCTCTCTAGTGATTAACCCGGCGGCGTAAGTAATGGAACGCTTGTGGTTGTCCACTCCAGTAAATGGCACAAACACCAAATTATATCTGCATTACGGAACAAAAATTAATAGTTCAGATATCCAAAAACAAAAAAAAAAACACATAACAAAAGGGGGGATAACACACCTGTTCGTGCTGTACGTGGCATCAAACGAGATCACATCACCATAACAAGAAAAACTACCCCTACCGATAGGGTCCGCCCAAAAGAGTCGTGAAAGTCGATTTTCTTCGTTGAGGTGGTAATCGAAAAAGAAACTGTCACAGAGTTTACGTTTTGTTTTCAACCGCTCGATAATCAGTTCACCGTCAACCACGTCAACATATTTTTGCAAGTCCCGCTTAAAATTGTGGAACTCCATCTCGGTTGCACCAACGTTCTCAAACGAACCGGCCACCTCCTTACATAACTTAAACCCGGCTGAAGAACCAACGTTTACCTTAACACAGTTTGCTAAAAATGCTTGTTGGGCCACATTAAGCTTCCGGTTACACCGCAAAAATAATTTAGCACCCTCCGAGCACAAACTATGGTTGTGTTCCTCGATAAATATAGACACCATAAACTCCCCGGTACTCACTCTCTTGAATCCCAGCTTAGCGCGACACCCCACTCTGTTAGAAATCCGTCTCCTTCGTTGCTTCTTGTTATCATTGCCGACACTAACTTCTAGTATGGGTTTGCTCTGGCCACCTCCTTTGGCTCCTTGTCTGCTACATACTAAATGACGGGAAATGATTTGATTATCACGATTTCGCTTAACATTATTGTACCTGATGTGGAATCCACCTGCTCGTCCGTAGGTCTTGTAGAATTTGATTCCTTCGTCTAGGGTGTTAAAACGCTGCTCGACGGTGGGCAACAAGTTAGCGTCAACATTCGGTATCCAATATTGTTTAAACGTAGTATTAATCCTCGTGCTGTGCGTTGCATCCCCGATGCCTGAATCACTTCTAAGTAACCCTACAGTTGGTGCACAATAACTGTGTTAATCAACATGCATTAAAGGTGGATAAAAATGCATTCTGTACATTTCGGGTTCGGCTAATAGCATGAAAAAAAAAAAGCACCAACATGCATGAACCATAGCAAAGCTTGAGGCATGTGTATGTGTGTAGATTATAAATGGTATTAAGGGGAGAATGCCTTGGGATGCAGTGATCCGAACAACAAAAACAGGGGGCAGAAGAAAAAAAAAAAAAACATGCATGAACCATAGCAAAGCTTGAGGCATGGGTATGTGTGTAGATTATAAATTATTGCCTTTTGTCTATTTTCACGCCTGCAAAGAACTATAGACGCACGCATACGGGCATTTAACTAACAGAAGAAAAAAAAAACACGGCAACCTCCGGAGCATACCTCGGCAGTTCACGGAAGGGATACGAAATCACAGCAAGATAAAAATAACAATACAAACATAAAATGAAAAGGGGGGGGGGGGGGGGGGAGTATGGAACCTGTATCCGCCGTCATTCCTGCCGCGGCAATCGCCGGAGGTGCTGCACCGTGCGTAGCCATTGTTCTGAAGTTGGGGAGGAGGTTGGGAGCGTAGAGACGTGTTAGCCGAGGAACTAATGTCGGTGAAAGGTTTCAATTGGTCTGAAGTTGGGGAAGATGTTGGTTCGTAGAGTTGTGATAGAGAGAAACTAACATAAGTGGTAGAATTCAAATCCTTCGCACCTGAGTGCACCGTAAGGGAATGTGCGCTTATTTGTGGGCTGTCAGATGCACAAAATCAATGCTCCAGATGAATGCGCAGAGTACACACTTTAAGAATGGAGTGCACCAGAAAATTAGCAAATATATATATATATATATATATATATATATATATATATATATATAGATAGAGAGAGAGAGAGAGAGAGAGAGAGAGAATTGCACTCAGGTGCGAATGAAGCCCCCATGAGGGAATATGCGAACGAATCAGTGCACGACACGTGTCCAGATTTAATAGATTAAAAAACACGCGGTGACATTTTCGTAAGTAATTGAACATCGAAGTGCAAGTAAAATGTATTACATGTGCATGTAAAATGTATTATAGGTGCAAGTAAAATTTACACTGAGCATCAATACTAAGTGCACCTATAGTTATAAGTAGTTGCATAGTTATAAGTAGGTTCACCTAGATGCATGAATGTTTGCGGGAAGTGAATGCTAACAAGGCAAAATTACATGCACTTATAGGTGAAGTAGGTGCACCTATAGTTATAAGTAGTTGCACCTATAGTTATAAGTAGGTGCACGTAGGTGCATGAATGTTTGCGGGAAGTGAATGTTAACGAGGCAAAATTACATGCACTTATAGGTGAAAGTAGGTGCACTTGTTAGTGATTTTACTTGCACTTTGATGTTCAATTATTTACGAAATGCCACCACATTTTTTTAATCTATTAGATCTGGACGCGCACTGATTCTTTCGCATATTCCCTCCTGAGCATTTATTCGCACCTAAGTACATCCCTATATATATATATATATATATATATATATATATATATATATATATATATATATAAAGAAACTAAATACGTCATAACAACATAATTAGTTGGACAGAGCGGGTGCCATTTCTATTCATTAAAATAAACAACACTGTTTTGGATCATGGTACAAAGTAAAATTTGCCGGGGTTAAATGAGTCAAGTTGGAGAAATCTCGGAACGTATGCTGTGCAACCGTGTGCACCATGCAAGGTGGGCACGGTTTCAATTCATAATTTCTATACTGTATATTCATAATTTCTATACTGTAGATTAATAAAATCTATACTGTAGATTCATAATTTCTAAACTGTAAATTCATAATTTAACTACAGTAGATTCATAATTTCCATACAGTAGATTCATAATCTCTGTTCTGCAGATTCATAATTTCTGTATTGTAGATTCATAATTTCTAAACTGTATAGTTATCAAATTATGAACATATAGTTTTGTGATTTGTGAATACAGAGTTCAACAATTGGGAATATGAACATCAAAAGTTATGAACATATAGCTCTATAATTATGAACATATATTTATAAAATTCTGAACATATAGCTCTATCACATGTTCACAAATCTAATACTGTAGATTCATAATTTCAATAGAATGTTTGAATGCGAAAGGAAACCGCCTAATGCCTTAACGGCAATGGAAAATATATATATATATATATATATATATATATATATATATATATATATATATATATATATATATATATATATATATATATATATATATATATAATTTGGAACGACATCGTTTTGCAACTTTGTACACCATGCATGGTGCACACAATTACACATCATAATTTGTCATGAGAGAAAATTTCAATTTTGGTCCACTGACTATTGGAGTTGTGTTAATTGCAACACTTGACTTTCAAAATTGTTAATTTAGTACCTTGACTATGCAATTTCTATCAATTTTGGTCACACCGGTCAAATTACCGGTCAAATCTCACCGAAAAAATTTAATAGGTCAAATAATGAAGGTATTTTAGTCATTTTACTCATCTTTTCTTTCTTCTCCACTGAGCTTTTCCATTTCCGACTACGTTCTTCTTCGATTCTCTTAAAACGGTCGGAAAAGGTCTTGAAAAGTCTCTCAATGAGCTTTCTATCTATGATGCTGTCATCAACAGCTAGAACATGGAACTGTGGCTCTACTGCTGCCATGCCCATATTCATAAGTTCTTCAAATTCCCAACACCAATATCAACAGCCAAGAAACAAGGGTGAAAAGAATTGATGAAACGTTGTGTTCTTTGGAGTGGTGAGGTGAAATGAGACGATAAAGAGAGAAGAGGAGCTCTCAGATTTGTATATTGTTCCAAGACCCACTAAATTCCACAACCTCCAAAGTAAGATCTATCCACTTCTCATCCAAAGATCTCAGATTTTCAAACGGATTTTGAATTGCAAGAGAAGCAAATGGGAAAGGAAATTAGGCAAGAAAGATAGTGAACAACTAGGCAATTAGGCATCCGAACGTGGAACCAAATTCCGGCCGTTTTAAGAGAATCATAGAATCCGAAAGAAAAGATGAGTAAAATGACTAAAATACCCTCATTATTTGACTTATTAAATTTTTCTGGTGAGATTTGACTGGTAATTTGGCCGGCGTGACCAAAATTGATAGAAATTACATAGTCAAGGTACTAAATTAACATTTTTGAAAGTCAAGTGTTGCAATTAACACAACTCCAATAGTCAGTGGACCAAAATTGAAATTTTCACTTTGTCATGATATCTCCAAACTCACCCGTCTAAAATCAGAGTTAAACATGTCTAAACCGGCGGGTTGAGACATTTTTGACAGCTCTAGACTCTAGAATGTGATTAGAATATTTTCACTCTACATCAAACCAATTTCGGCTATTGCCACATCATCATCAATTCATCATCATCCACTTATTTAAATAATATATTAAAGAAAGAAAAGAAAAAATAAAATAGAAAGAGAAGGCCGGGTAGACGTCTACACTTTTGAATCGCGTGCATAACACGCACTTGTTAAGTGCAACGTGCCTTGTATTTTCGTTCAATATCTTTAAACTTATCATTAATTTTAATTATAATATTAATAAAGATATATGAAGTTGAAGTTTCGTGTAGCATTGAAAATTTGTTTCAATGTCTAAATGTAAAAATATTTTATCATTCCATTGATCTTATTGTAATTTTTTTCATCGTATAATTAATGAATTAGCTCTTTTATTAAAAAAAAAAAAAAAAAAAAAAAAAAAAAAAAAAAAAAAAAAAAAAACGTACCAAAGACCTTGTGTTTCAATGGTACCAAGGTGCTGGGTTTGGAGGATTACATTTACATCCCCTTCCCTTATAATAATAATAAAAAAAAAAAAAAAGACATTCCAATCACCAACTTCAAAACTAGAATATCTTATCCTAACAAACTAGCAGCTTAGAAAAAAAAATTCTCACCATATATAGCATAAATTGGCAAGCAATACAGCACGGCTAAGCCAATGCAAATGTCTTTCCTTCATAATTTGTGACACCTTCCAACCCATAATATATATTCCACTCTCGTGCATCACCATTTAGCCCATTTCAACTCCATCAATACCATCAGAGCACTGTGCTAAGATTATCCTTGGAGCTATGGTGGTTTTGCCCCAACAAATTCTTGAAAACCTATCTCAGGTCAAAGCATGCAACCCTACTACTTCGGCTGCCACCGTTATTCCGGTGATAGACCTGTTGGATCCCACGGCCAGAGACCAGATAGTAAAGGCCTGCTATGAGTTCGGATTCTTTAAGGTTGTCAACCATGGTGTCCCCTTGGAAGCCATGACAAAATTAGACGAAGAAGCTGTGAAGTTCTTCAACTTGCCTCAGCTTGAAAAGGAACAAGTTGGCCATCCCAACCCCTTTGGCTATGGCCACAAGAAAATCGGCCCTAATGGTGATGTGGGTTGGGTTGAATACCTTTTCCTCTCCACCCACAACTCCATCACCATTCCTGGCAACTCTCAACTTTTCAGGTAATTAACAAATCTTTCTTAAACTATCTTAGCTTCATTTATTTAATTTATAGAAATATTTGTTGGGCGGAGGCCCGTAAAGGCCAAGTTCAGCACTATCGTCTCGAAAATATGTGGGTGTATATGAAAATAAAGTTGGTAATTCGCTAATAGCAGCTATACCTTTTGACTTAGTTGTAAGTGTTTGATACTAAAATTGATTATGCAAATTGCATAAATAGGTGCCTTGTGAAGGAGTATGTTGGGGCTGTGAGAAACACTGCGTGTGAGGTTTTGGAGATGATAGCTGAGGGGTTGAAGATTGAGCCAAAGGATGTGTTAAGCAGGCTAATAAGGGATGAGAACAGTGATTGTTGGTTTAGGTTAAACCATTATCCGCCATGCCCGGAGCTCCAAACTGCAGGAGGGATAATGAACGGTGGAGATCTGATTGGGTTTGGAGAGCATACAGACCCACAAGTGATCTCTGTTGTGAGATCAAACAACACATCAGGACTGCAAATCTCAGTTGGAGATGGGACATGGCTTTCTGTCCCACCTGATCACCACTCCCTTTTCATCAACGTTGGTGATTCTTTGCAGGTATGCAATTTTTTTTTTCTTTTTTTTTTTTTTAGTTTCAGAAGAACCAAACAATTTTTATTTATTTATTTATTTTTTTAAAAAAGGAAATCTTGCTTATCATTCTTTTTCACTTCAACAGGAAATATTCTTTTCCTTGATAATATGCTATATTAAGGATATTCAATTTACAACAAATTATTATTCCTTGTTAGATTTGGGAAACACACCAGTTGTCCTATCTATAACCATACTACCATTATGACATTATCCCTAATTTGTGATATTGAGTATTTCAAATTTTATGAATAATGCATCTAACTTATTGCTAAGTATGTTATGAAAATTGACAATATCATTGCCAATTAACACTACAAAAATACACTCATATATATATTAGAGATCATATGAGAACCAATCTCCCCATGTGTCTATAAAAATCAATTTAATCCATTAAAAAAATAAATATATGAATGAGATAAATCAAGAAATTAAAAATGCATGTGTGCATATTAAGCATGTCCTATGTTGCACAGAACACATGCTTAATATACAAACAACCTTATTATGCAGTTATGCATACATCATAATGCGTAATATGCACACATGCTTTTTTATTGCTAAGTATGTTATGAAAATTGACAATATCATTGCCAATTAACACCACAAAAATACACTCATATATATATATTAGAGATCATATGAGAACCAACCTCCCCATGTGTCTATAAAAATCAATTTAATCCATTAAAAAATAAATATATGAATGAGATAAATCAAGAAATTAAAAATGCATTTGTGCATATTAAGCATGTCCTATGTTGCACAGAACACATGCTTAATATACAAACAACTTATTATGCAGTTATGCATACATCATAATGCGTAATATGCACACATGCTTTTTTAATCCTCAATTAATCTAATAAGAACCTCATCCTATATATATATATATATATATATATATATATATATATATATATATATATATGTATGTATGTATGTATGTATGTATGTATGTATGTATGTATGTGTGTATGTATGTGTGTGTGTATGTGTATGTATGTATGTATGGATGCATGCATGCATGCATGCATGTATGCATGTATGTATTTATGTATGTATGTATGCATGCATGTATGTATGTATGCATGCATGCATGTAACAAAATAAAAACATATAACAGTGTTAATTCAATTCCTAGTTCTTTTTTTCCTTTTTTTTTTTGTATTTTTATTATTTTTATTTTTATTTTTAGTATTATGATTGTCGGTGGTAAGAAATTAAACTATGTATTGAATTTTAGCTAACTCGCTCTACATTTATATCAATATCTTATATCACTCATTATTATTATTATCACATTCAAACGTTTGAAAACGTCATATTCTTCAAAAGAAAATTCATTTCATTAATTAGTCATATTTACAACAATTTCAACAAAAGAGCTTTTTTTTTTTTAATTTTTATTTTATTTTATTATGACTGTCGAACTGTTGGTGGTAAGAAACTTTATTAAATTTTAGCTAACGCTCCATTTACAACAATATCTTATCCCATTCATTGTTATTATCACATTCAAACATTTCATAACGTCATATTTTTCAAAAGAAAATTCATTCCGTTAGTCATATCTACAACAATTTCAAGTAAAGAGTTTTTTCAATCTATTTTTTATAAATTTTATAATAATTGCAGGTCTATCAGTGGTAAGAAACTATATTGAATTTGAGCTAAAACTCCATTTACAACAATATCTTATCTCATTAACTATTATTATCACATTCAAACGTTTCATAATGTCATATTCTTAAAACGGAAATTCATTCCGTTACTCATATCTACAACAATTTGAAATGAAGAGTTTTTTAATTTTTTTTTTTTTTATAATTTTGCAGAAATATTAGAAAGTCCTATCTATCACATCTTGATGAATACTTATAAATCTCAAATCAAAACCCCTGCTTGTCCATAATGTGTCCCAAACTACAATTAATTTTTTTTTAATCCTTTAGATATTATTTTATTCTTAAGCACATACTTAGTAAAATAGCATACTTTATTCCCCAATTATTTTACACAATTATACTAATTTATTTTTCTAAATAATGTAATTCGTTTATGTATCAAAATATTTTTTTATTTAATTACTACTTGCAAATTAGCAAAACATGACCTATTATGAATTAATCAAATAAAGCCAATTCAACCATTTGGAAAAAAAAAATTTATTTTAAATTCTTTCTTCTGGGTATTAAATTAGTTTATATACAAATTAAAAGTGATAGATTATGACATCACATTTATTTAATTAGTAATTGAATTTTGGTGGAATTGAAGGTGATGAGTAATGGGAGATTTAAGAGTGTAAAGCACAGAGTGTTGGCAGACAGTATGGAACCTAGGTTGTCTATGATCTACTTTGGAGGACCACCTCTGAGTGAAAAGATAGCACCATTATCTTGTTTCATGGAGGAAGGAGAAGAAAGCTTGTACAATGAGTTCACATGGGGTGAATTCATGAAGTCAGCTTACAAGAACAAGTTGGGTGTAAACAGGCTGCTGCCCTTTGAGAAGAAGAAATCCGTGGTATAATTAATTACTCAAATGTTGCATTTGATGAATTGGCACAAATGTTATGTTTTTGATGTTATGTATCAAGATGATGGAAAACTTTCAAGAGCTTTAAATAGCTTCAACATAATATAATAAAATGTTTGGGAACAATAATATAATAAAATGTTTATGATGAAATTAAAACTTTGGACTTCGTGCAGTACTTATGTGCATTTTTGTTATATTACGTATTTTTAAATTATTTATATGTACTATTCAAATAAATGAGTTAAATACACATATGTAGAAATTCAACGATTCAACATAGAAATTAAAGAAAAAAACCATTCCAACTAGATCATTTACTACTACTATTGCGTATTTCTTACCATTTACACTTAGACTTACAAGATCAACAGGACCAAATAAGTATAAGTATATATATATATATATATATATATATATATATATATATATATATATATATATATATATATATATATATATATAAACTTAGTGGACATGATCAGGGGCGGAGCTAGGATTTGTTGGTGCGGGAGGCCGAGTTCACCGCCACTCCCGATAAAAACCAACCGTCACTGCTTGTAGCCGGTAGCCTGAGTTCACTGCGATTGCTGTCGTGAGTCGTCAACTGAGGAAACGAAAGAGAAGATTTAGTCCGAGTTCACCGCGATTGTTGTGACTTGTGAAGATGATGAATCCATCTCCAATAAACAATAATTCATAAAAGATGAATCCATCTCCATTCACCGCAATTAGGAATTTGGATGGTTTGTGTATTATACTTACTCTGGAAACTTTCTTTTAGGGGGAGAAATATTTGGTGATGGTGATGGGGCCACACAATGACACAATAGCTATTAAGCCTATTAGCCTATTATAATATTAATAATTTTATTTTATTTTTTTGGAGGGGGGGCAAGCCCCAATGGCCATGCTGTGTAGCCTGTGATGCTCCATACTAACACAAAAAAACTTTTCTTTTTTTTGGGGGGGGGGGGGGGGGGGGGGAAGGTCCCCTCCTACCATAAGGTGGCTCCGCCACTGGACATGATGTTGATTTATTCTTTTTTGACAAGCATCACAAATTTGGACATGATGTTGATTTATTCTTTTTTGACAAGCATCACAAATTTGGACATGATGTTGATTTATTAGACTGGACATGATGTTGATTTATTAGACTGGACATGATGTTGATTTATTAGACTGGACATGATGTTGATTTATTAGACTGGACATGATGTTGATTTATTAGACTTGGATTTGAACGGTGATTTCAGCATTACAAATTTGATCATTCATTCTTCCAAAAGGCTGAACCCCCCACACCCCAGCCCGACAGAGCGGTGAGAGGTTGTAAATCATGGTGATTCAGCATCACAAATTTGATCATTCATTCTTCCAAAAGGCTGAACCCCCCACACCCCGGCCCGACAGAGCGGTGAGAGGTTGTAAATCATGGTGACTCAACTGAACATTAATCACAGAGGCTAGACCGGTGCTCCCACATTGCCACTGGTGAGACTCGATCCCTGGTCATTCTTCCAGGGTTTCACCTCTATGACCAGTTGAGCTACCCATGCGGGCCAAATTTGGTCATTCATTTTACTACATTTGGTAGTCCTTCAAGCAATTGTACGTTTCCTTGTGTTAGTATTTATTATTGTAAACCCTATTTTATGATTGGCTATATTGTGGCAAATTAGATATGTGTAGGTTGTATGTTGCTGAAGAAGCCTATCTGTAACAACCCAAAATTTCATTTTATAAATCCGGTATTAAGAAATTTCAAAACAATCTTTTTCAGTCCATTAAAAATTTTTGCGATCAATCGGTGCTTGAATAAAATATTTTCATCACACTTTAAATTAATTCGACACCAAAATTTATTCTATTTCGAAAATTCCTAAATTTCGGGTACTTTGCGTACCAAGATTTTAATCGAGAAATTTATCTGAGTGAGACCAGGAGTATTCGAAAAGATTTTAAACAAAGGTTCATCTAAATAGCTTTTCGAGAAAATTCATTTTCAACCCCAAAGTATTTAAAATAGCATTTCTAGTCTATGGTTCATGTTGCATGGTGGACCACTAGACATCCAAAATCCCTTTCCTGATTCATCTTCTAGCTTATGAAATTACTCCTTTGCCCTCAACCAATCATTGATGATCAACCTAGGGTTTTGGACCCTATATAAACTCCATTATTCCATCTTGATTCCCTGATCTCTTTCTTTGCCTCTCCACACAATTTGTCTGCCAAGAAAAAAAGGGAGAAAACAACATCACAGTAAGCTCATCTCCTTCTTCAATCAAAGCTTTCATTTTTCTTCTAGTTTCTTTTAATTTTTGAGACTCTAGGCTAAGGTTGTATGGTGTTTGGGAAGTGTAGGTGGTGAAGGAGGCCCAAGCTAGATAGAGAGGAAGAAGAGATCCAAGCTAGAAGAAAGTCTACAAGAGGTATAACCCCATGGATTCCTCTTTAAAATGTGGCTCCGTGAAGCCTTAGCTTTGAGTAGAAATTATGAGATTTTGTTGTGTTTATGCTTGGAAGTGATTTAGTATTTGTTTGTGAATTGTTGAGATTGTTTTGGACTTGTTTGGATTTGTTTTTTGCAGATGGAAAATCACCGGGTGCACAACACCGTGTGCACTAGATCAGAGTCACGGCCCTAGCCGCGGCCCATCAGGAGAGCCGTTGGCTAGAGCTGTGCTTGCATGGGACTAGGGCACGGCCCTAGGGGAGGGCCGCTGCCTAGTCCCTGTGGAGCGACGGGATACAAGGGGCGGACTCTGAGGAGTCCTGCTCCAGTTCCCTGACTTTGATTCTGAGAAGATTCTGTGCAGTGGCCGGGCCCTTGTGGCTCAGCTACGTGTCGTTTCGGGCCGAGTGTTATGGGCCCTTAGGCTCGGCTCTTCGGGACCGTCTTGACACACGTTTTGGCTTTAATTTCGTTGAATTTAGATCTAAAATGAGTATGTTATGAAGGAAAATGTGAAGCAATACTACACAGAGTATATATTTTGTTATGTACTGTATATGAGGAATTTTTAGCCCATTTGTGATTTGTTTGATAGTTTTATTAAGTATAGAAGCATGATCATTTGACAATGTGATTAACTTTTATTGCATGATTAATTTGTATTATTTGATCCAAGAGAATAGAAGTATATTTGTTAAGGTGAAATGTATAGAAGTTGCCTATTTGCAAATCGAGCATGACATTGTATTTTGAATACTTTATGGCATTTTATACATGATTTAGAAGCATGTTATAGAGCATTTTGACATATGTCATATTTCAAAAATGCATAAGGGGCCAACGTGAGCCCGAATATTATTTTCGAAAACCATGAGCATGTATATAGCATTCTTTGATGCATTTGAGAAGTAGTAAAGTTGTTGCTTGCATGAGATGGATGCATGAGAGATATATCTATTTATTATCTATATTTGTGAGGTTTTGGAGGATACCGTTTGGACTATGTCCTCTCGGGAGATATTTATGGACATTGCGGTCCTAGAACATATAACGCGGTGTATTCCCATGTTACGAGGTTGGAAACTGCCGCCAGGCTTGAAATCCTGGTTGGGGTTGTGCACACTGAAAGTTCGATACCTGATTCCACAGCGCATGAACCACGAGATTGGTTCCGTAGACGGTAGAAGATATTGGGTCGAACTTACGCCGTTCCCAATGGGGCAACTCACGCTATGGTGAAACCCTGAGCCGTCTACGAGCGAAAAGAGAAAGAAAGCGAGTCTAGATAGACTCAAGAGAAAGAAAGCGAGTCTAGATAGACTCAAGAGAAAGAAAGCGAGTCTAGATAGACTCAAGAGAAAGAAAGTGAGTAGAGACTCAATAGACCTCCACATAAAGTACTCTATTTTTACAACGAGTGTACATGAGTATATATATATGTATATTGTTGCACGAGATTGCATATGAGTATGAGTATATTGTTGCATGAGATTGCATATGAGTATGAGTATATTGTTGCATGAGATTGCATATGAGTATGCGTATATTGTTGCACGAGATTGCATATGAGTATGAGTATATTGTTACATGAGATTGCATATGAGTATGAGTATATTGTTTCATGAGATTGCATATGAGTATGAGTATATTGTTGCATGAGATTGCATATGAGTATGAGTATATTGTTGCATGAGATTGCATATAAGTATGAGTATATTGTTGCACGAGGTTGCATATGAGTATGAGTATATTGTGGCACAAGATTGCATTCGAGTAAAGTATCGCATGAGAGTACATAATGTGAATGTTGATTTATAATCGGTTGTTGTATTGGAAGTCTTGTTTATCGAATTATGAGATGAGATTATGAAAGCATGAGTATACCCGTTATATGGTTTATTAGTATGATCATATCTGTAAGTATGAATTGTTTGATAAGTATTTGAGGAATTATAATGTTGTTGAATCTAAGTGTATAGTCTTATGTAGGAGCACGCTAGTTGATGTTATAGGGTGCAAGCATCTAGAAAGTATATGATAGATCTAAAGATGAGTATGAGATGAGTTTGTTGTACACATGTGCAATCAAATGTTTTCAAAGTATACTCTATAGTACTTTACAGGGTTGAGTTTGGTTATACTTAGCTTCGTGCTAGCGGGTGTTTTCCTATTTGTCTATGTGTTGCTTGCAAAACCCCTTTCAGGTGGACCCAACAGTGTGAAGAAGTCGAGTTAGATTAGTCTCGTAGATAGAGATATCTAAACTCTAGTTTTATTGATGATCTTTGTTATGGATTTAGACTTATTTTGATATTATGGTTTCGAGGATGATGTAGACAATTGGGGTGATGTTTTTCCCCTTATGTTTTTGGTTTTTATGATGGATGCTAGACTTTTACTTTATTTCTAGTTTTACCACTTAGCCTGTGCAATCACCACGGAGTGGTGGTTGTGGCGGTGACACTCCCACTATTTATTTATTAGTTATTTCCGTTGCTTAGTTTATGTTAATGACTGTTTAGAGTTATAATTAAGAGTTAGAAAAGTTGGGTGTTACAAATTGGTATCAGAGCGGTACGAACCGCGGGAGACTTAGAAAGTTTGACCATTAAGATTGAGTATAGAAGCTCTAAGTAAAAGTCCTAGGAAGGACTAGTTAAAGAAAGACCTCTAAGTCAAAGTTTTAAGAAAGACAAGATAAGAAGGGAACTTTAAGTGGAAATCCTAGGAAGGATCAGATTAGGGAAAAAGCCCTAAGTTATGAATTTGAGATAAGAAAGACTCTAAGTCCAGTGACTAAGTACGAGAATCAGAGTTAAGAGAAACTCTAAGTAACAGTTAGGAACGCGGTGAGGCCGTGAGTTCCTTTGTGTTTGCTCATATGTTTTGTGCTTTATCAATGTTTTTAAAGTACTTTTATAGATCTTTTGAAAGTGAAGCAGAGAGGTTTTCAGTGAAAAGTTAAAGTGAAAGTTAAAAGTTGAGATATTTGAATGTTAAAGTTCGAAAATGAAAGCCTTGTAAAGAGTGTAAGAGTTTATACTTGTGCCTTGCTTATGTGATTTACCAATGTGCTTGTTATGCCTTGTTATCTGTTTCGAGTAAAGTAGAGAAGTAAAGTGAGAAGTTGAAAGAGAAAAACCAAGAGTTTGCGAGTTAAAGCTTAGAAGAGAATTCGTTCTTGATAAGTTGTTAAAGTAGATGAGAAGAGATGCCATGTTGCCTTGTGTGGTTTGCTTGTTGAAAGTTTGTCTTAAGAATAGAGAAGTTAGAACCAGCTAAATTATTAGTTGTGCTAACAAGAATGATCTGTTCTGGTTATGTACCAAGGGTTTCGCGATGCCGCCGCGAAGAGTCAGAGAGGAATCTCCTCGCTCCTCAGGACCTGGAGCGTCGTCATCTACGGATTTGACTGAGAGTCTGCGCCAGCTCACCCAGTTGACCCAGACCATAGGAGCTGCCGTACTCAATGGGAATAACGGTGGCGGTGATGTGTCCAGAAAGATCGCGGGGCGCAATCCACCATGTTTCTTGGGTCAGGAGGTTCCGGAAGTTCTTGAGAGTTGGATCCACACGTTAGACAAGTTGTTTAACGTGGTAGGATGCCCAGAGGATCAGCGAGTATAGGCTGCCGTATACTATCTACAGGGAGAAGCTGACCATTGGTGGGTCATGGAGGGACCGGCTGTCCAAGCAAGGGAAGGTTTTGACTGGGGGATGTTCAAGATGGTGTTGAGAGAGAGATTCTACCCATAGCATGTCAAGGCTGCCAAGTATGAGGAATTCTTGCATCTCGAGCAAGGTAGCTTGACCGTTGAGGAGTATCATGCCCGCTTTGTGGCACTGTCTCGATTTGCTCCTACCTTGGTACCTGATGAGGCGAGTACGGCTCGCAAGTTCATCCGAGGATTGCACTTCGATGCTCAGAAATCCTTCCCAGCGGCGAGATTTGCTACATTGAATGAAGCTTATGAGGCAGCTGCTGGTTACTCTAGGATTCAACAGTTGCATCGCGACGCCATGCAAGGGATGAAGAAAAAGAATGAAGGGATGGAAACATAGTCGAACAAGGGACACAGGTTCAATCCGACGAGCAGGTTTGACCATAGACGTGGGGAAAGGAGGAACATGACCATGAGATAGTGAGCTGGATCTGGAGGACCGCCGAGAGAGGGGACCTCGGTATGTCTGAGATGTGGCAAGGATCATCCTAAGACTACTTGTGGAGGATCGCCTATAGTTTGCTTCCAGTGTGGGAAGCCGAGTGATAGAGTTGCTATGTGCAGTTCTGTAACACCCTGTGTTACGACCTCTAACCCAAACTAATTATTTAATTACTTACCCTAAAAAGAGAATTAAAACCCATTAATTAACTAAGAAGGGTCCACCATAGTCCATGGACCCTTATCCCTAAAACCAATCCCTTAGTCCTATAAGGAATAGAATTAGCAAACTCATACCATTTAGACCCTAATTGGGACTCTTAGATATATAAATAGGGGCATAGGAGGCACCTAGAATCCACACCACAATAACTTTCACCACACAAGAATTCCCAAGAATTTCCATAGGAGAAATCAAGAAAGAAGAGATTATCTTAAAGAAAGACCCTTCATAGCCAAGGAATTTAATTAAGGCTAAGAGGTAACCCATGTCTCAACAAAACCTATTTTCTTTGCTATAATCTTCTCCTTTGGCTCCTTCTATATGCTTGTGTCTTGATGAAATCTTCTATGATAAATATGATATGATCTTGATAATTGATGAGATGATTTTATGTGTGATCTTGATGATGATAAGAGGATCTTGATGATTGTGTGATGTTCTTGATAAATCTTGATGTTTCTTGATATTAAAAGATGAACTATGATCTTGATGATTTAAATATGATTAGAGCCCTAGGTTGAATCGTGAATTTCGTATTGGGATATTCTTGGTATATTTGGATGGGATTTCACATGTTCGGGTGTTGATTATGTTTAGAAGTCATGATAGGTTGTGTTCTATGTGATTCTTGCTTTTGATCCGTTAATTGTCTACGTGGTGTCGTCATTTGCGTTTAAAAGTGTCTAAGCATGGTTTCGGGTTCCATGGACGATCCCGGGACTTATATTTTGGAAAAAGAGTCAGTGGGGGGTAGGTGGGGGTAGGGGGACCCGCCACCTACCCGCTGTCCGAAGTAACGCCACTGGCAGCGGGCAGACGACTTCCCGCCGGGCACCCGCTGCCCGGAGGTCTATCGTCGGCGGGTGGCCGCCGGCCACCCGCTACAATTTTGTGTACCGTTGGTAGGATAAAAGTGTCTTTGCATGCTAGTTGAATCGGTAACCCGTTGGCCTAGGAGGAAGATGTATGAACCCCTTAGGACTATTATTAGTATGTGGATACTCACGCATAAGTTTATTTATATGCTTTCCCCCTCCCCAATGTGTTAATATATGTTTACTATGTGTTATGTGTGCATGATAACCCAATTTGGTTGCGATCAAATTGGTTATACACGAGCTGCGGTTTGTTATCTTGGCTGCGGTCAAACTGGTTACTCATGAGCTGAGATTCATTCTCCTGGCTGCGGTCAGTGACTCACTTCTAGGGCTGCGGTCCACATGGGCCTCGTGTGCTATAGTGCACCGACTGGACGCGCCAGGCGGTGTGTGGGCCACTAGCCCGAGGAAGGCCATAGTCCACCGAATGAGTTGTCAGGCGGTGTGTAGGGCTATGGTCGGCTGGGATCCACCGAGTGTATGTGCCAGCGGTGTGTAGGGTCGTAGTCCCCAAAGATCATTGCCAACCGAATGAGTCCCTCCGGCGGTGTGTAGGACTTTGATCAGCTACGACCCACCGACTGAGCTCGTCAAGCGGTGTGTAGGGTCGCAGTCCCCAAAACAGGATCACAGTCCACCGACTGAGCGCGTCAGCGGTGTGTAGGGCTGTGATCCACCGTTGAAACTATTGACGACCTATACAATTGGCTACTGTCAATTCCTTCATGCTGCGGTATGAGGTAGGGTTCTGCGGGGCCGTGTTAATGCTAAATGCTCTAACCCTCATGTTTGGGGTCCCGTGGCGCCACCAAAGTGTGCTTGTGTGACAAGGATGTTGATTGAATGATGATGTGAATGATCTGAAAGTGAACTGTGACCTTAGATACATGTTTTTATGAGGTTGTCTCTATATAATTGATTATCATTGCTTAATGTGTTTATCCCTGCCTGTCGAGTCTATTCCTGGTTTTAAAAGCTAGAGTCTCCTAAGTATATATCTTCCTACTTCAAAATGGTTTTCCTATATATATATATATATATATATATATATATATATATATATATATATATATATATATATATATATATATGTATGTATATATATATATATACATATATATATATACATATACATATATATATATATATACATATATATATATATATACATATATATGTATATATATATGTATATATATATATATATATATACATATATATGTATATATATATACATATATATGTATATATATATACATATATATGTATATATATATATACATATATATGTATATATATATATATATATATATATATATATATATATACATATATATATATATATATATATATATATATATATATATATATATATATACATATATATGTATATATATATATATGTATATATATATATATATATACATATATATATATATGTATATATATATACATATATATATATATATATATACATATATATATATATATACATATATATATATATATATATATATATATATATATATACCTATATTGTAGTTCAATGCGTTGGAGTGGGTTACCAGCATTATTCGCTGAACAGATATATTTGGCTTTCAGGCACAGATGAGTAGACTACGGAGCGCGCTAGAGATTCGAAGCATAGATAGTTTTCTTTTCGGCCTGCGTGCCATGATGATGTATTGACATTGCTTTGAGGATATTTAGTTAGTATAGCCTGTGCATCCGAGTTCTCCAGCTCAGATGTGGCATAGCACCCCGAACACTTATGTTTAGTAATGCTCTGTTTTGGGATTTAATGAGAAATAACCTTTATTATATAAGTTTTAAAAGTTTCAAAAAATCTGGGGTGTTACAGATGGTATCAGAGCCTAAGTTTGACCCTAGGACAAGACTGTTAAGACCAGACTTTAGGACATTAGGCTTAAACTCTAGGTGTTCCAAAACATAGGATTTAGGAATCATATGACGCGCGGTGAGATTGTGAGCCCCTAATCTTCCCCTCACTCTAAATCACATTTAATTTAATGAACCCCCCCCCCCCCCCCCCTCCGCTTATCACATCAAGATAAGGGTGTAACACTCTAACTCGATATTACTATAAACATTGGCTCAGTAGATCAGCAGCATGGCACAAAACAGAAGAAAATCAAGAACTCCGAAACCCGCCACACACGATCCCCTGGCTCAAACTCTACAGCAACTAACCCAAGTCGCCCAAGTACTGAGTGACGTAGCTCTCCGCAACAACAGACCACCACCACCTCCACCAAACTCAGAAATGGCCCGACAAGTTTCAAATCATCGACCACCCACTTTCTCGGGAGAAGAAGATCCCGCAATCCTTGAGGAATGGATTCGGATCTTCGACAAGATTCTGGGATTGGTAGAATGCCCAGAAGAACGTCGTGTAGAGATAGCCTCATTCTACTTCGGGCACGAGGTAGACCTTTGGTGGATCCACGAGGGACCCACTTACAGACAGGAACTAGGGTTCAACTAGGAAAACCTAAAAACACGACTGCGAGAACGTTTCTACCCAGCACACATAAAAGCATCCATGCACGAAGAGTTCCTCCAGCTGAAACAAGGAACGACTACCATCATGGAATACCATAAATGGTTCCTCGAACTGGCACGCTTCACACTAGAATTGGTCCCCACAGAGGCAGTCAAAATAGAAAAGGCCTCAACTTCGAAGCCAGGAAAGCACTAGTAGTAAGCGGACCCCAGACCCTCAACGAGGCGTACTCTAGTGCCGCCAATCTCTATCGAATCCAACAACTACAACGTGGGGTTCAGGAACAGATTCGAAAAAGGAACAAAGGAGGTGGGGCACCACCTATGAAAAGAACGAGAAACGACGCTAACACAAGACCAAGCAATCCAGCTGGCCAAAGGCCACCCCTGGAAAACAACGAAGCTAATACGAGGAGCTTCCCTTGCCAAAGATGCAACAAAGACCATAGAGGCAAAGACTGCATGGAAAACCCCTGGTGATGCTTCAACTGCGGAGGAGTAGGACACAAATCCTTCCAGTGCACTCAACCCCCGAACTCGCGCCCTACAAACATGGGCCAACGCGGAGGTACTAACAATCAAGGGAATTACGGTGCTCCCGGAAAGGTGTTCGTCATGGCCGCACCCAAGCCAAACTCGAGAACGAGGGCAACCTCGACGAAGAGAACATGGCCCCAGGAGACGAAGATCTCGCAAACCAACTAGAAGAAAACCAAGGAGACGAGTTCTGTTTAGGATAACTAGCAAATCCACCCTCGTAGTAGAATTACTTGTTTAGATTAGCTACTTCAGAATTATTATAAATAAAGAAGCAAAATCAAAATAATTTAGCATAAAGAAAAAGGAATAGACTACCCCGAAAACCCGTATCAACAACAAGAAGGACCGACCAAATCTTCTACCACTAGAAGACAAAAGAAGGAAAAAGCCAAGGAATGCACAACAAAGAATACTAATGTTAACAATAGGAATTAAACCCTTAACCTTCCACTTATAAGACCAAGTCCATAACCACTAAGCTATGAGTGTTTCTTGAAATATCAACGGAACACTCCCTTCTTAAACCCCTACAAACCCCTAAAATCCACAAAATCCCCAAATCAAAAACCCTTCTTCTTCCTCCACACTCCCTCACACACTTTCTCTCCTCCTCTCTCCCCTCTCCACGCCGCCGTCAGCTACCCGAAGCATCTCGACAGCTCACCCCGCCGGTGACCGCTATCAACAGCCGCCGCCCGCCACCCGGTCAGCACCACCACCCCGTGCGCCTGCCGTCGACGCCCCGGAGACCGTCGACGCCTCACCCGGCCGCACCCCGCTGCCACGCAGCACCCGTAGCTCGGCCGACTGCGCCTGTAACACCACGTGTTACGGCCTCTAAACCAATTAATTATTTAATCATTTACCCAAAAGAAAGAATTAAATTCCATTAATTAATTAGGAAGAGTCCACCTTAAGCCCATGGATCCTTATCCCTAAAACTAATCCCTTAGTCCTATATGAAATAGAATTAGCAAACCCATACCATTTAGACCCTGATTGGGACTCTTAGATATATAAATAGGGACATAGGAAGCACTTAGAACTCACACCACAATAACTTTCACCACACAAGAATTCCCAAGAACTCCCATAGGAGAAATCAAGAAAGAAGAGATCTTAAGACCCATCATAGCCAAAGAATTTAATTAAGGCTAAGAGGTAACCCATGTCTCAACAAAACCTATTTTCTTTGCTATAACCTTCATCTTTGGCTTCCTCTATATGCATGTGTCTTGATATGATAATTGTGATGTAATCTTGATAATTGATGAGATGATTTTATGTGTGATCTTGATAATCTTGATGATGATAAGAGGATCTTGATGATTGTGTGATATTCTTGATAAGTCTTGATGATTCTTGATATTAAAAATGAACTATGATCTTGTAGGTTTAAATATGATTAGAGCACTAGGTTGAGTCATGAATTTCGTATTGGGATTTTCTTGGTATATTTAGGTGGGAATTCACATGCTCGGGTGTTGATTATGTTTAGAAGTCATGATAGGATGTGTCCTATGTGATCCTTGCTTTTGATCCATTAATTGTCTACGTGGTGTCATTATTTGCGTTTAAAGGTGTCTAAGCATGGTTTCGGGTTCCACGAAGGATCCCGGGACATTTATTTAGATAAAGAGTAAGTGGGGGGTAGGTGGGGGTAGGGGAACCCGCTACCTACCGCTGCCCAAAGAGACGCCACCGGCAGCGGGCAGCCGACTGCCCCCCGGGCACCCACTGCCCGGAAGTTTATCACCGGCGGCCACCAGCTACCCGCTGGTTGTTGCCCACCTCGGGACTTTGGCTTCCCCGTTTGATGTTCCCCAATCCCTGTGGTGTCCCAACGGACTCTGTTTATTGTGCATGAGTCTAGTTGATGTTTCGGGTACCGTTTGTAGGATAAAAGAGTCTCGTTTATTGCATGCTAGTTGAATCGGTAACCCGTTAGCCTAGGAGGAAGACGTATGAACCACTTAGGACTATTCTAAGTATGTGGATAATCACGAATAAGTTTATTTATACGCTTTCCCCCTTCCCAATGTGTTAATATGTGTTTACTATGTGTTTTGTGTGTATGATACCATAATTTGGTTGCGATCAAATTGGTTATACACAAGCTGCGGTTCGTTATCTTGGCTGCGGTCAAACTGGTTACTCATGAGCTGCGGTTCATTCTCCTGGCTGCGGTCAGTGACTCACTTCTTGGGCTGCGGTCCACATGGGCCTCGTGTGCTATGGTCCACCGACTGGACGCGCCAGGCGGTGTGTAGGGCCACTAGCTCGAGGAAGGCCATAGTCCACCGAATGAGTGATCAAGCGGTGTGTAGGGCTATGGTCGAGCTGTCTAGATATATTAATTGCATCAAATTCAACAAGTCATATTACAAACTTAGCAAAATGTACTAAAATGTTAAGCATCTTCATGGTCCTATCATGTTATTTACTCTAGCTCTTAGCTTAATGAAATTACCTTTGCAATTAGCATGATAATATAATTGCTTCACTTGTCCTTTAAGATAGCATGAAAAAGCTCCACGTACATCTCCCTTGCTTGTTGGAAAAACATTTCGAGTGTACCACTTGGCACATTCGAATATGCCCCTTCCTTCCTTTAGTTCGTCCACATCTGGTACTAGAGCTGCAAAGGATGCAATGACATCTTCATTTGGTGAACTTCCTTCCCCCTGAAGGTATGCACCGCTCGAACTGCTCGAGCCTTGTCCACCAAATCCACCACCAAAATGAGAGCCACCAAAATGAGAGGGTTGTTCTCTTTCCCCTTTTTTGGTGTCATCAAAAATCATCTTGACCATGTCAGTGCCCTTCTTGGATAAAGTCACAATTTCCTTGACCACCGAGTCGGTACGCAAAGTCGTGCTAGCCATTCCTTGGAGAAAATCCTTAATTGTGGATAACTCCTTCTTAATTATTCGAATTTCTTCTCCATGGGTGTCAATCTCTTCAATTGTTTTTCGTAGATCTTCAACCTCCATCCACACTTTGAAAAGCAGCTTCTCATGCCGAATTTTGTGCATCATATTCTCGGCATGGTGATACTTCTCAAGATTGGCTTGAGCACTTCTTTCCTCTTCAAGAGCTATAGTTAACCTGTCAACAAAAGAATTCAAAAACTCAACAATTGTTGGGTTAGAATTTTCAACACGTGCTTCAATGGCCTTCGTTAGTTCCTTCAAGGCCTTGATCACCTCAACATTAGAACCTTTTTCTTCACCACTTTTGTTGATTTCCTCATCTTCATTCGAATGTTCATCCAAAATCTCAACAACAATATGCTCATCACCATCTTTTTGGACTTCATCTTCCTTTGCTTGGTTGTTCAAGTCAACATCTTCTTGTTGTTCTCCTTCCTTGGCCTCTGGATCAGCCCCTAAATCAGCTGGTAACACTGGTTCATCATCCACCATAAAATCAGTGTTCAAATCTGCCACACAGTGAGTATCCAAATCAGCAATAAGGTCATCCCCTGTGTTGTCTCTCTAGTCATCCCTTGTATTATCCCCTGTGTTTTCTTCTTGAACTGCTTCAACTTCTTCTGTCTGGATGGTGTTGGAAGTGTCCAAGACCTCATTCTGTTCCTCAACAGCAACTGTATTATCTCCAGCAGTCACATCTTCGTCTCTAATCTCAACTCTTGGTGTTCTTTTCTTTCTAAACACTCGGCTCAAAGGAATGTCATCATCCATTTGTTCTTCTTCACTTTCATGTTCATAAACTCTTTCTCTTTTGACATTAACCCGAAACAAGTACTTGCTAGAAAGAATTGACTTTCTATCCTTCATTTGGATGTCTTTCCTCCTCAAGAGTTCACCAATCATGAGACCATAACTAGGCTTGTCTTCTTTATTCACCATGGTAACCAATCGGCTGAAAATTATCTTGCTCCAATCCAACTTCTTTCCATGAACTACAGCATGCATCATACTTGCTATTTGCAATGTAGACTTATCAAATCCACCTAATTTACACAAAACACACTTGGCAAGAACTTCAACAAGTTTACTAAATTCCCATTTGAACAATTCGGACTTCCTCCCAGAAAATTTGGGTACATTCAAACTGTCATTAATTCGAATTTTTGTCCAAAACTCAAACTGATCAAAATAATAATTAGCTAGAGTAATATCATTCTTAGAGAAATCAAATAACTCCCTAATACCATTTTGACTAATAGAGACCCGTACGCCATTAACAGTAGATTTAATCACATTGTTCTTCATTTTAGCATGCTTGGAAAAATCAAAGGCTTCATCATAAAAAATACCCATATAACAAAACATGCAAACCTTTTGTAGACCACATTTCTCCAATCCATCCAAAATCTCTTGAGCAAGAATTGGATTTCTAGAAACTCCCTTAAAATCGGCTGGGTCGAGGAGATGTCCCGTGTTGACTTTCTCTGTGGGTTGTGTGTTCTTGGATGATTTTCTACTTGAGGATGCCATTTGTGAAGTTATTTTGGAGTGGGTATCAAAGTGAAGTGAGAATGAGAGGATTTGAGAGGTTTCGGCTATGGTGTTCTCGTAAAAGAGAGAGAAGAAAAGTTTTGAAATTGGGTTTATTTGGGAAGAGGAAGGGTCGTGTAAGACTTTTAGGGCTAGAGGGACAAAAATGCCCTTAATGATAGGCTTAGTGGGTCTTGAAAATTGAGGGTAATTTGGTCAAATTATTGAGTATGGAAAATGTTCAGCTCAAGGATATCTCAGATGAATTAGATAAATGCATAAAAGATACATGCAAAAATATTTTGTCAAAAAGAGATAATGATTAATTCAACCAAATTCAATGGGGTAGATGCACATTAAATTTCATTCTCTGACACAATATACATGTGTTATGCAAACAAGACCAACCTTTTTCCAAGGTAAATTTCTATGTGCCAGGTAAAAACTCTATGACTTACAGATGGCTATTCTAGTGAGTAGGGTAAAAAAAAAATTATAAAACCATACATTAGACACGTATAAGTCATGTAAAATCACATAAGACACATACTTAAGATCTAAGAAATATAAGACAACAAATTTTTTTTAAATTAAGAAATTGCATTTTAATTAACACAAAATCACATAGCATGCAAAAACACAATTGACACAAATAATTATGCAATTAGCAATCATAGGTACGTGACAAATAAAATAAACACAATAACCAAAATTAAATTGAACAAATTGAGCTTAAGGATAGAGAACGTGATACTTAGCTCATTTCGATCATGCCCAACTCATACCTTAGAGTGATAAATCGTGATTCGCACAAAGGCTTTGTCAGAATATCTGCTAGTTGATTTTATGTTGGTACGTGAACGATTTTGATGTCTTTCTTCTCAACATGATCTCGTATGAAATGGTGTCGGACATCAATGTGCTTTGTTCTTGAATGAAGTACTGGGTTTTGAGAAATTGCTATGGCGCTAGTATTATCACAGAAAATACTAACTTCATTGCAATTAACTCCATAATATTTTAATTGTTGCTTTATCCATAGAATTTGTGCGCAACAACTCCCTACAGCGATATATTCGGCTTCGGCTGTGCTCGTTGCAATGGAGTTTTGCTTCTTGCTAAACCATGAGACTAACCTTCCCCTTAAGAACTAGCACGTTCCTGAGGTAACTTTTCTATCAATTTTGCAACCTGCAAAATCTTCATCTGAAAAACCGGTTAGTTCAAAATTTCCGTCTTTAGGATACCATAATCAAACATTAATGGTTCCTTTAAGATATCGTATAATCTTCTTGACAGCAAGTAGATGACTTTCTTTTGGCTTAGATTGGAATCTTGCACATACACCCACTGAGTAAGATATATCGGGTCTACTCGCAGTGAGATATAATAAAGATCCAATCATTCCTCGATATTGTGTCTCATCAACATCTTTGCCTTCATCGTCTTTGTCTAATTTGACTGATGTGCTCATTGGAATTTTTGCTGAACTCTTTCCTTCTTGACCGAATCTTTTAATAAGATCTTTGGTGTATTTGGCCTGATTTATGAGAATTCCCTCCTTCAGTTGTTTTACTTGCAGTCCAAGAAAGTAGTTTAGCTCTCCCATCATGCTCATTTCAAACTTGTTCTGCATGAGCTTAGAAAATTTCTCACATAACAATTTATTAGTACTTCCAAAAATTATATTATCAACATAAATTTGTACTAATAATATATGATCATTTTCTTGAATTTTAAATAAGGTTTTGTCAACAAGGCCTTTGGTAAACCCACAACTAATTAAGAACATTGATAGGCTATCATATCAAGCTCTCGGTGCTTGTTTTAACCCATATAATGCCTTCTTAAGTTTATAGACCTTATTAACATTACCTTTTACCTCGAAACCTGGGGGTTGCTCAACATATACTTCTTCTTCGAGTAGGCCATTTAAGAATGCACTTTTTACGTCCATTTGATAGACTGTAAAATTCTTGTAAGCTGCAAAGGCTAGAAAAATTCTTATTGCCTCCAATCTTGCAACCGGGGCAAATGTCTCATCAAAATCTGTTCCTTCTTCCTGTGAGTAGCCCTTTGCGACTAGCCTTTCTTTATTCCTAACAACGATTCCATCTTCATTTGCTTTATTTCTAAAGACCCATTTTGTTCCAATCACGTTGTGATTAGATGGTCTTGAAACAAGCTCCCAAACATCGTTGCGTTCAAACTGATTTAGCTCTTCTTGCATTGCTTCAATCCAACTAGGATCTTTTAAAGCTTCATCTATGTCCTTCGGTTCAACCTGAGAAAGAAAACATGAAAATAGGGTTTCTTGTAATGTGGATCTAGTTCTCACGCTATCATGAATTTCTCCAATGATTTGATCTTGTGGATGATTTCTTAGCCACTTCAAATCCGGTTGAAAATTGCTTTGAGAAGTAGAGGGTTCGTGTGAAGTGGAGGGATTTGGATTTGCGGTTTGATCCATTCGTTGATCCTCACTATTAGTTCCAACTCCAACCCCAACACATTCCCTTACTTCTTCCCTTATTTCATCTTCCACATCGGTTTCTATTCCGGAGCAGTTTAGATTGCTATTTTCCTGCAAAATATCTTCAGAAATTTCATTAGCATTATCTACGTGTTTAGGAACATTGATACCAAATGTTGGAGATTCCTTGCTTTTCGAGAACTCATCAAATACGACATGAATGGATTCTTCAACCATCATTGTTGATTTATTTAATACTCTGAATGCTCTGCTGGTGGAAGAATATGCTAAGAATATTGCTTCATCTGCACGTTGATCAAATGTTCTTATATAGATTTTGCCATTATTAAGAACAAAACATTTGCAACCAAATGAATGAAAATAATTAAGGTTAGGTTTTCTCCCTTTCTACAATTCATAAGGTGTCTTGTCGTGCAGCTTGTAGATTAGACTTCTGTTTTGGGTATAGCAAGCAGTATTGATTACTTTGGCCCAAAAGCGTTTAGGTAGCTCGGCTGCAGCTATCATTACTCGTGCAGCTTCTTTTAGCGTACGATTCCTCCTTTCGGCAACTCCGTTTTGTTGTGGAGTTCTTGTGACTGATAGTTGATGCATAATTCCTTGAGTATTGCAGTAATTTTGAATTACGCTATTCACAAACTCTGTTCCTCTATCAGTGCAAATTTTGACAATATTGACTTCCTTTTCATTTTGAAGTTGTTTGAGAAGTTCTGGTAGCTTCTTCTCTACTTCATTTTTCTTGCAGAGAAATATTGTCCATGTGTACCTGGAAAAATCATCAACAACAACAAGAGTATATTTCTTACCACTCATACTTACTGGCTCCACTGGACCAAACAGATCCATATGTAGTAGACTAAGAGGTCTTTGACTTGATTCGTGTGTTTTTGTCTTGAAGGATGATTTGATTTGTTTTCCCTTTTGATATGCATCGCAAATCTGATCCTTTCTGTAGGTGGTGTTGGGTAGTCCTTTGACTAGATTTCTCGTCACGAGCTTGTTAATGGTTTTGAAGTTGAGATGACTCAACTTTTTGTGCCATTCCCAACTCACATTGCTTGAGTTTTTTGCAACAAGACACACAGAGTTTTTGGTTGTGCTCCAGTCTACAACATACATATTTTTCTTTCTGATTCCTTCTAGAACAATCTCGCCTGTGGATCCGTTCTTCACTTGACACTTGTCTTTGAAAAACTCTACAAGATAGCCTTTATCGCAAAATTGACTTGTGCTCAGCAAGTTGAATTTTAATCCTTCAACATAGGATACGTCTTCTATTTTTAGACCATTGCGGGATACTGTTCCTATTCCTTTGGTTGTACCATATCGATCATTTCCTCCAAACACAACTTTTGGTCCTTCGATATTTTTAAAGTCCACAAGACTAGATTTATTTCCAATCATGTGTCGAGAGCATCCACTATCGAAGTACCAAATTTCCTGCAAACAGTTTACGCATTTTTAGGTACCCAACTTAATTTGGGTCCTTGAGTGTTAGTCCTTTTTAGTATCCAAATCCACCTAGTTCTTATTGATCCAAGATTAGGTGATTCGTAAGCATTGAAAACATTATAATCATACCTAATTTTCAAAAAAGGTTTTGGTGCTGGGTTTTGAAAATTGACTCGATCTTTTGGCACTTGGGAAGAGATTTGTTTGAGCCTATGAAAGGCATTAAATCTGGACTTAGTCCATGGTTTAATATCATCAAACCAATCTTGTTCAGAGGGATATAATCTCCCTGCCCCAATCCTCGGAGTTCTTCCCATTTTCCTATGAGGACTTTGTGCAATTGACTCATTGGTATGTTTCCATTTAGGAACAAACTTTTGCCTATTATTTGACTGCATTGGCGAATTAAATTTTCTTTGAGGCTTCGGCCTTGCAGTAACAATTTTGGCATTAGCTTGATAACCAATTCCTTGTCCCAATGTGCTATCTTGACCTTTTACAAATTTACTACTTGGACTTTATTATTTAAAGCAGTAGTAGAATTGGTCAATTTCTCGGAGGCTTGAGAACACGATGGATCATAACCAAGTCCAGTTTTATCTCTTGAGGATTTTTGCATATTTACCATTTTATCCATTATTTTGGATGAATGAGTAAATATTGCTATAACTTCTCTTAGGTTGTGTTCTCTCACTTCCCTTGCTTTACACTCTTCTTGAAGTCGAATATTTTCATCTTTCAAGTCTCGTATCTCAGATAGAGCATTTTGCAATTTTTCATTTAGTTGATCTTTTTCAAGAATCAGTAAATTATTGCGCTCCTTGATTTGCGAGTAAGTGTCCATCATGGTTTGACAATCCTTCATCATATGAAAGATAGACTCTTTAGAAAAAGATGAACTTACAGAATCAAAGGATTTAGAAGTTACCTCATCATCATCTGTTTCGTGTGCCATAAGACATAGATCTTGACTATTTGAATTGCTTGACATGCTCATTCCAAATAGTGCATTATCATCTGTAGAGCTGTCACTTTCATTGCTAGAAGATTCCTCAGACTCACTTGTTTCTAGTGGGTCACTAATAAGAGCTTTCCTTTTGTCTTTCTTGTTGAATCTCATATCCTTGACTTTGGTTTCCTCCTGCACGGTGTTAGATTGATTTTTGCTTACCTTGGGATAAGGACATTCAGCCATAAAGTATCCAGGCTTTCTACAGTTGTAGCATAAATTCGAATTGTCCTCCAAGGTTTCCTTTTTATGCCTTCTTGACGTGCTTGCTTTAGGAAAACTTTTGTAATTGTTTTTCCTCATGAACCTCTTGAATTTCCTGACAAACAACGCAATGTTTTCGTTATTTAATAATTCACTATTATCTACTGACCTTGACGTGGACGGTTGTTCGGCAACTAGTGCATTGTTCTTTTCTTCGCGTTCTTCCTCCGTCCTTGACTTCATTTCAAACTCATAGGCTTTTAGATCACTAAAAAGCTTATCAGTTGATAGAGTCTTTAGATCTCTATGATCACGCATGGCAGTGACTTTCATGTCCCAACTTGACGGTAAACCACGTAGGATTTTGAGTGAGATTTCCTTTTGATTAATGTCTTTTCCAAGATCATTAATTTCTCCCAAGATTTTGGCAAATCTTGTTTCCTTGTCGGTAATATTCTCACCACTTAGCATTTTGAAATCCTCAAATTTCTTTAATGCTATGGTGAGTTTATTATTCTTTTCATGTTCGTCACCTTCACCAATTTGGATGAGTGTCTCCCAAACTTCTTTTGCGGATTGGCATTTTCGGACCTTTGGGAATATTGTATCATCGATAGATTTGAACAAAATATCCTTGGCAATATTATCCAAGTTATTTCGTGTTCTATCTTCACGAGTCCATTCCACTTTAGGCTTTGAAACATACTATGGAGTATCGGATGAAGTTTTCACTTGCAAGATTTCAATTGGACCATTAGTGATTACTTCCCACATTTCATCATGTAGTGCAGATAAATGTACCTACATGCAAATTTTCCAATCATCAAATTTTTCTAGAGAAAACAATAGATTTTGGGCAAGAGCCATATCTCTTTTCATCATCTTGATTTTTCGAGATCTGTCTAGCAGTTAAAATTGACTCAAATAGACAACCGCTCTGATACCAATTGTTGGTCCCGATAGGGTGGTAAAAAGTCTAGAGGGGGGTGAATAGACTTTTTAAACTTTTTCACAATTAATAACACTTTGGTAATTTCAACTCTAAATAACAAGATATGAAATTTAGATGCGCAGCGGAATAATTAAAACAACCAAGTGCTACATAAAATCAAAGAGATATATCACATGCAAAATGATGGATATGCTTGGTATGGCTCAAATAATAAGTATGCAAATTTATCCTCACATGCATACGTGAAAACTACTAAACCCAGATGAATAATTTCGCACAATATAAGATTGGCCAGTCAAATATTCAACATGCAAGACAACAAAATATTTAAAGAGATGGTTCACTCAATATGTGTGTGATATCACGTGTGAATCAATGATGAATCCAAACGGAATTGTGTCTGCATGAACTTGTAAAGTCACATAACCCAATCAATAAGATAAATGAATATGACGAATAGTAAATGGGTTAGTTATGCATGCAATAATAAATAAAAGCAGTAAGTAAATGAGAGAGAGAGACAATTTATAGTGGTTCAGAGGTGGTGTAATCTTCCTAGTCCACTCTTCTCCTTTCACTCCAAGGAGGAAATTCACTATCTCGTTCACCCAGATACAAATAGTGAATCAAGTGCACACTGGCACTTCCCGAGTGTTTTGCACACAGCTACACTCAATCCCAAGTATCTCGCACAAAGCTATACTCCTACACCAACTAAGTGTCTTGCACGCTACACTTAGCACCACCGAGCGTCTCGCACACAGCTACACTCAGCAACCACGAGTGTCTCGCACAAAGCTACACTCACGAGTGCCTCGCACAAAGCTACACTCAATAGAGTAGTGTCTTGCACAAAGCTACACTCAACCCTCTTTCTACACACAGTAGAGGTAAGATTTAGAGAAAACAAATTTCTCTTCTAAGGACTTGAAGAATCTCTCGTGTAAGCTCAGACTAGATATTTTCAAATTTTTGCTCTTTTATTTTTGTTGTGTTGTCTCCTCTTTTTCATGTATTGCACTCTCTTATCTGCTCTCTTCATGTCTTCAAGTCATCTGGTATATATAGCTGAAGAAGCTATATTACCGTTGTAGCATAAGTTGATCTTGATCGTTCATCTTGATCAGCTACACATTATTGCCAACTTGCATTGCGGTGATTTAATGCAAGAGATGGGCTTCTTACAGTGAGTTTGAAAAGTCATATATGTCGGCTCATCAGCTGAATCTTCTCCGAAAAATAATTTCCATATCTTGACGAAATGATGAAATCTTCCAAAAGATTTTCTGTTGATTCTTGCTTGAGTAAAAAATATATCTTCGATCATTTCTTCTTCTGAAATGATTTGAGATGCATAGCAAGAGATTTAAATGAGAAAGAAGATGTGTAGAAGAATTCACGTGCATCTTCCTTATCATGTCCACAAGCTTCCAAACTTGTAGTCAACTTAGCATTCCATGTGTCCACATTGTAGCATGCACCTAACAAGTGTCATCTTTCAAAAATATGATTACAATGAGATTTGAACACAAACCCAACAACATATATCTCCCACACTTGTACCACTACACTATATTAACTCATTAATTAATATTTCTGGATTTAATCTTTATTCTTAGAATGGCTTTAGTAGCATTTTAGATTAATTCACTAATTAATCCGAGTCTACCTCTTGGTCGTCCCCTTCTTTATCTCTTACTTAAAAATGTAGAGATAAAGTCTCAAACCTATAACCTCTAACTTTAGCAACCTTGTTCCTTATCCACTACACCACTTGATCCTTTGGTGTCTTCCAAGGTAAATAATTCTCAAATATTAACATTCTGGATAAGTATATTTTGCTAAGAATTTCGTAGACTTTATGGCTTGACTTGGGACATAGACTAATAGACAACTAGAGTCAAAATAAAATAGGGGAATTCTAAAAATACAAATTTGGCTCATCAAAACTATTACATTTTATTCCTAACATAAGTTGTTGCAAAGTGCTAAAAGATGTGTTAATCTATGAGTTTTGGGAAGTTAAAAGCTATTTGAGTTTGCTTTAGAGAAAAGCTTAGCTTTGAATGCTACGAAATAGTGAACAAGAGAATTAGAAGAAAGAAATGAGGTATGAGTAAGAATGAAAAATCATTAGGGAACGATTAGAGTTCATGATAAAAGAAGTAATTTTGGGAGTAGCGTGCTACCCAAGTAAAGTAAGAATAGAAAGAATTCATCTTCGTTAAGGAAGAATTAGACAAGGATTCGTTCCGAGTTTATATTAGTTCGAACAATTCCGTAAGAGAAAATGGGAAGTCAAAGGATTGACTAAAGGAAATGAGATGTCTTAAACTGGAGGACTACACTCAATTTTGAACCGATTTGAAGTTTTGACAAAGTCGGAGGACCGATTTTGAGTCAGGGGCGAACCGGATCCAACCTGGTTAACCCGACCCAGTAGCGGGTCTAGACGGTCCCCGTTCCATGTAATGGAACGTGGTCATGGACCATGTAATGGAACGTGGTCATGGACCATGTAATGGTCCGTGACCTGAGGCCGTTCCGAGGAGGCTGACACGGGCCTTGGGGCCGGAGCATGTGAGGGGTCGCAGCCAAGCCCCATTGCCCTAAACCCTTCTGTTTCTTTTCCAAATTCGAGAGATCAAGTCACACCATCATCTTCTTATTCTCTTCTTCGCTGCACACTGCCTCAACTTCAACCAAAAGCCTATCTTCTCCAAAACAACATCTTTCAACAAGGAAACTTCAAGAAAGTCTTTGTAACACCCCGTGTTACGGCCTCTAACCTGAACTAATTATTTAATTACTTACCCTAAAAAGAGTATTAAATTCCATTAATTAACTAGGGAGGGTCCACCATAAACCATGGACCCTTATCCCCAAAACCAATTCCCTTAATCCTATAAGAAACAGAATTAGCAAACCCATACCATTCAGACCCTAATTAGGACTCTTAGATATATATATATATATATATATATATATATATATATATATATATATATATATATATATATATATATATATATATATATATATATATATGGACATAGGAGACACCTAGAATACACACCACAATAGATATCACCACACAAGAATTCCCAAGAATTCTCTTATCACCAACATAGGAGAAATCAAGAAGAGGAGATCTTAGAGAAAGACCCTTAATAGCCAAGGAATTTAATTAAGGCTAAGAGGTAACCCATGTCTCAACAAAACTTATTTTCTTTGCTATAATCTTCTTCTTTGGCTTCTTCTCTATTGCTTGAGTCTTGATAAAATCTTTTATGATGATGATATGATCTTGATAATTGATGAGATGATTTTATGTGTTGATCTTGATAATCTTGATGATTATAAGAGGCTCTTGATGATTGTGTGATGTTCTTGATAAATCTTGATATTTTTTATTTTAAAGAAAATATGATTTTGATGATTTGAATATGATTAGAGCCCTAGGATTGAATTGGGAATTTCGTATTGTGATAATCTTGGTATATTTGGGTGGGATTTCACATGTTCGGGTGTTATTTATGTTTAGAAGTCATGTTAGGATATGTTCAATATAATTCTTGGTTTGATCCATTATTTGACTATGTGGTGTCATCGTTCGTGTTTAAAAGTGTCTAAGCATGGTTTCGGGTTCCACAAAAGATCCCGGGACCCAAATATTGAAAAGGAATCAGTGGGGGTAGGGGGACCCGCCACCTACCCGCTGCACAAATTAGCGTCCCCGGCAGCGGGCAGACGCCTGCCCGTCGGGCACCCGCTGCCCGGAGACTTGCCGCCGGCGGGTGGTCTTCCACCTGCCGGCCACCCGCTGGATTCTTCCCTACCTCGGGATGTTGGCTTCCCCGTTTGATGTTTCCCCGACCCTCATGGCGTCCCAACGGACTCCGTTTATCGTTCCTGAGTCTAGTTCGATATTTCGAGTACCGTTCGTAGGATAAAAGAGTCTTGTGTATTGTATGCTAGTTGAATTGATATCCCGTAACCTAGGTGAAAGATGTATGAACCCCTTAGGACTATTCCTAGTATGTGGACGACCACGCATAGGTTTCGTTATACGTTTTCTCCCCCTCCCAATGTGTTAATATGGATCGCATGTGCTTGCCACGTGTTATATGTGCATGACTCCCCAATATTGGCTGCGGTCAAATTGGCTTTACATGGGCTGCAATCCACCGATTGGGCTCGTCAACGGTGTGTAGGGTTGCTGTCCACGAAAGGGCCACAGTCCACCGATTGAGCTCGTCAACGATGTGTAGGGCCGTGGTCCGCCAACAGTTTTACAGGGGCTGCAGTCCACCGACTGAGCTCGTCAACGGTGTGTAGGGCTGTAGTCCACAAAGAGGGCCATAGTCCACCGATTGAGCTCGTCAACGGTGTGTAGGGCTATGGTCCGCCGCTGAGCTCGTCAACAGTCTTACAGGGGCTGCGATCCACCGATTGAGCTCGTCAACGGTGTGTAGGGTCGCAGTCCACAAAGAGGATCACAGTCCACCGATTGAGCTCATCAACGGTGTGTAGGGTTGTGGTCCGTCGTTGAGCTCGTCAACGGTCTAATCGGTTGGCTGCGGTCAATCCCTTCATGCTGCGGTATGACGTAGGGTGTTGCGGCGCCGTGTTAGCGCTATATGCGCTAACCTTCATGTATGGGCATGTGATTGGTCCTGTGGCACCACCAAAGTGTGCTTATATGATAAAGATGATTGATTGAAAAACGGCATGAATGATGTGAAATTAACCTGTGACCCTAGGATATATGAATATGATGTCTCTATATATTTGATTATAAGTGTTGAATGTGCTTGTCCCTACTTGTCGAGTCTATTCTCGATTTTAAAGCTAGAGTCTCCTAAGTATATATCTTCCTGCTTCAAAATGGTTTTCCTATATCTATACATATATATACCTATATTATATTTTAATGCGTTGGAGTGGGTTACCAGCATTATTCGCTGAACAGATATATTTGGCTTTCAGGCACAGAGGATTAGCTACCGGAGCGCGCTAGAAGAACCCGGCTTAGATAGTTAGTCTTTCCTTTTGGCCTGCGTGCCTTAATGATGTAATGACATTGTTTAAGGATAGTTAGTTAATGTAGCCTGTGCATCTGAGTTTTCCAGCTCAGATGTGGCATAACACCCCAGACCCCTATGTTCAGAATACTCCATTTGGGATTAATTAATAGAATTCCTTTGATATTATAAGGTTGAAAAGTTTTAAAAATTTCGAGGTGTTACAGTCTTCCCCAAGTCATACGAAGTACTAGAAAAATACTAGTTGGAGCATTCATTGCTTTTTCAACGAGATCAAGACCACAAACCTTGGATCAAAATGGTGAAAGGGAAACAACAAGTCGAGGGAACTAGTCAGGAAGCACCTACCTACTCAGCAATAGGAGGTGAAACCTATTTCCCCGAGTTCTTTTCTGAAGATTTTAATAGTATTTTGGAAAATCGTGGTTTGTTGAGAAAATTCTTGAGAATCCAAGAAGAAATTTACCCTGATTTAGTGATTGAATTCTAAGAGAATTTGTCCACAAAACATAAGAAGGGAGTGACTTCGGTTGTCTCTAATGTAAGAAGCACGAAAATATAATTGACCCCGCAGAAATTGTCAAATTGGTTTGATTTACCAATGGATGGGTTGGATATGTATGATCGAGAGGATTGGGTTGCCCACGCAGGGTTGACACATCAAGAGTATTTGAGATACATGACCGGGAGTAGGGAAGAGTTACCTAAGGAATATCGTCCCAAGAAACCTACTTTGACTGGAGAAAATAAATTGCTAGTTTTGTTGATAGAAGAGTGCTTGTTTCCGTGTAGGAACAACTCTACAGAGATTTGGTCGAGTGTTGGGATTGAATCAGGACACATAACTGAGGTTAGTGGAGAAGGGGTTGCAATGGGAACCGATACGGGAATTGGCATGAGCCATGAAGGAGCACCATATACAGCTACCCAGCAGGGAGCACTACAGGAGTACATGCATGGGCCTCAAGGACCTACTTATGAGGACCTTTATGCTATGATCAATGTTAGACATATTTTACACTCTTATTTTACACACATCTTTTTAATAATTTTGCATTAGTTATTTACTATTATATAATAATTATTTCGTATTAGAGTTTAATAATTAATTAGTTAAATAAGGGTTTTATAATAATATTTAGTTATAAAATTACATTTTGAACACAAAAGTTTTTAGCTGCAAAGTTTTTTACTTTAATTTAATATTAGTTTGTTGGTTCATTTACTTAAACATAAGTTTAATATGAGTTTATCCCCCAAATGCTCTGTCGGGTCGCAGTGTGGGGGGCCCTTAGGGTTGAGGTTCAGCCTTTTGGAAGAATATGAGTTTAATGTTATTTATTCCCCCCATGCACAGCACACATAATGAAGCAACGGGAAAAAAGGGTCTTCATCGATCAGTTCATGCGCAGCAACGGAAGATTCATCGTACAGGCGCAAAATTAGAAAATGGGTAGTAGAAATTAATTTAGGAAATATATAAATAGTAAAAGTTTTCTATTGTAAAACGTTCATTCTTCCCCTCTCAATTATTCTTTAAAGTTGTTGCCAATGTCCATTCGTGGCTAATTTCTTTAGATTGGTTTAGTGAATTGAAGCCCCGGAATTGATTATGCTGTAAGATTATTTATTTATTTTTATTATATAATTTTTATGCATTTGGGTATTAAATATTCTTCTAAGTTATTTGAATAGTTGTGTCATTTAATTGCTAGGGAGACCTTCTAGTTATTTACTAGATATAATTATTTGCTATATTAGATAATGTTGTGCTACAAATTATTCTAATATTCAGTAGCAACTGGGTTAATTATTGACGGCTTAGTGATAATTGGACTCGGGTAGAATATTTTCCTAAATTAAATGCAACCGCTTGTGCTTGTGTTATTTAGTTTGTCGGTTTTCCTAGTTCTTATTGCTGCTATTAAATTAAATCTATAGCGCTTGTCTTAGGTTGTTTAGTAGTTAGGGGTAATTAAACCGCGTGTGCTTTAGTTACCTACAACTAAGGGAAAACGGAAATGAAATAATTTCACGACAAATATTCAATTGCATATTAATTACTTTTTGAATCAATGATCAGTGTTAAATTCCGGTGGTGGATCTTTACTAACCAAGGTTTTCTATTATAAGTGTTTTCAATATATTGTTTTCATTGCTTTATTCATTTATTTACTTTGATTATCACTTTCATACCAAACCCCCCTTTCCTTTAATTTGAGCACATACGTTAAACTAGTTACTCCTCGTGGGATCGACCCTTACTCCCGCTACTACATTTGTAAGGTTTTAATTTGGGAGCCTACGACAGCTCACCAAATTTTGGCGCCGTTGCCGGGGAGCTTTTCTAGCTTATTTTATGTTTATTTAATTATTAATTTGTTTATTTGTTTTTCTCGTTTATTTGTCCCAAAAAAATCATTTCTTTTCATTTCTTTCATTACTTTTGCATAATTGCTGCCATATCTTCAGTAGTTTCTGTCTATAACTCGATCTACTAATCAAGAAATCTTGCCATACGATCCAGAAATTGAAAAAACTATACGCAGGTGCAGGAAACAAGTTTTGAGGAAATTGGAGTTTAGTGATATGGCTACCGATTCTAGCAATTCTGATTTAGAAGAAGAACTCATGGCTCAAAATCGGACTTTAAAGGAGCTTAGAGCTCCGAATTTAGATTAGCAACCTTTATGCATCACTTTTCCCGCTCTAGATGCCAATGTACAATTTGAATTAAAATCTGGATAAATTTATCTTTTGCCTTCTTTTCATGGACTTGCAGGTGAAGATCCACACAAGCACTTAAAGGAATTCCATGTGGTGTGTTCAAGTATGAAACCCACAAGGGTTACTGAAGAACAAATCAAGCTGAGAGCCTTCTCCTTTTCTTTGAAAGATTCAGCGAAGGATTGGCTATATTATTTACCCTCCGGAAGCATCACCATATGGAATAACCTGAAGACAGCGTTCCTTGAAAAATATTTCCCAGCTTCAAGGGCGGCCAACATTAGAAATGAAATCTATGGTATAAGGCAAAACAATGGAGAGTCATTGTATGAATATTGGGAGCGTTTCAAGAAACTTTGTGCAAGTTGCCCACACCATCAAATTAATGATCAATTACTCATTCAATACTTTTATGAATGACTTTTTCCAATGGATAGAAGCATGATTGATGCCGCAAACGGTGGTGCTTTAGTTGACAAGACACCAGACGCTGCAAGAACTCTAATTGCAAACATGGCTGCAAATTCTCAACAGTTTGGCAGTAGAATAGTCCAACCGTCTAAGCAAGTGAATGAGGTAAATATTTCTGCTCTTGAACAACAAATTTCTGGTTTAACTACTCTTGATCGTCAATTAGCAGTAGGCAATATGCAATTTGTAAAAACATGTGGAATTTGCTCGGTAGTTGGGCACCAAACTGATGCCTGCCCAACTCTTCAAGAAGAACCTAATGAACAAGTCAACATGGCTGGAGTTTTCCTGGACAACCTCAAGGTAAGTATGATCCGTTTTCCAATACATATAATCCTAGATAGAGGGATCACCCAAACCTTAGCTATGGGAACTCACAAGGGAACCAGTTTGTTCAGAATCGTTCCAATTTTCAGCTGTACAGACATCCATTTCCTTCAAGATAACAGTCAGCCCAAAGTTCTAGCTCAGGTATGAATTTAGAAGATATTGTTAAATCTCTTGCTACAAACACTTTGCAATTTCAACAAGAAACACAACTATTCCAACAAGAAACAAGAGCTAGTATTCAAGAAACAAATGCTAGTATTCAAAACATGGAAAGACAAATGGGCCAACTAGCAACTACGGTAAGTCGGTTGGAAGCACAAATTTCTGGCAAATTACCCTCTCAAACGATTGTTAATCTTAAAGAGAATGTAAGTGCAATTACTGTGAGAAGTATGTCGCGAGAAAAGAATGTTGATTTAGACAAGGAAATAAGTGCAGGTAACATTGCCAAAAATAAAGAGAAGTCCCAAGGTAAGCTTTCTTCTTTTCCTGATTATGAACCAGTACCCCCATTTCCTCAAGCTCTTTTAGAACCAATAAGAGGAAAATCAAATAATGATCTTTATGAGACATTTCGTGAATGTGAGGCTAATAAACCATTTTTAGATTCTATGAAAAAAGGAACTCGCTATGCAAATTTTCTAAAAGAGGTACGCACTATGAAAAAGAAACGAAATAATGAAAGAATTGAGGAAGTGAAAGTGCAAGAGAATATCTCTATGGTTAGTCAAAGCAATCTTCCTGAAAAGTGCAAAGATCCAGGTATGTTTACTATTCCGTGCATGATAAGGGGTGTGAAATTTGGAAATGCTATGCTAGATTTAGGAGCTTCTATTAATGTCATGCCATATTCTGTGTATGCTTCTTTAAAGCTTGGACCTCTGAATAAAACTAATGTTGTAGTTCAATTGGCTTATGGATCTACTACATTTTCTAGGGGTGTGATTGAGGATTTGATTGTTGACGTTAATAACTTGGTTTTTCCAGCTGATTTTTACGTGCTTGATATGGAAACTAATAATAAAATTTCTCATATTTTGTTAGGAAGGCCATTCTTAAAAACTGCAAAAACTAAAATTGATATTCATAGTGGCATGCTTACTTTGGAGTCTAATGGTAAACTTGTGACTTTTAATATTTATGATAGAGTTAATACCCAAAATCGTCCTCGACTATAGTGGTTTTTCTCAATTTCGTCCTAAATGACTTTGGTGACCTAATATCGTCCCAGACTTTTGTGTTTCGCTCAATTTAGTCCCAGACTTTTGTGTTTTTGCTCAATTTAGTCCCTCATTTGTTATTATATCCATTTGGTGTTAAATAAATAGACAATTCAGTAATTTTAATATTGGCATCTCTTTACTCATAGACATGTGAACTGCAAAATCTTTTTTTTTTTTACGAATTACTCCCAGAATTACTACTAAAATTGCGAATATAAAATTTGATTTGCAGGTCCAGGAGTAATTCTGGGTGTAATTCGTAGAAGAAAGAGGAATTTCGCACTTCACAAGTTGAAAGTAAAGAGAGATCAATATTGACATTACTGAATTGTCCCTTAATTTAACACCAATTTGACGGAATAACAAATGGAGGACTAAATTGAGCGAAACACAAAAGTCTGGGACGATATTAGGTCACCAAAGTCGTTTAGGACGAAATTGAGAAAAACCACTATAGTCGAGGACGATTTTGGGTATTAACTCATTTATGATATCATGAAATCTCCTAGTGATGATAATTTTACAATTTTTGTTGATTCTTTGAAGTTTGTTACATTTGATGAAATTGCTTCTAATGAAAATAAAGAAGAAAAAAATAATAAATCATCTTTGAGTACTAATCTGCATGAAGGGACTGTTTCTTTGAATACTCATAATCATCGAAGGTACTCAAAAAGACGATGGAAATTTAAAGAAATATCATAAGTCGAGCCAATGATGATAAACAAAGGCGCTGCTTGGGGGGCAACCTATGGTGTGTTTGTTCCATTCTTTTTCTTTTATTCCCTATTCTCATTCAATAACCCTTTTTCTGTGCATTTTTATTCAACATTGGGGACAATATTGGTAATAAGTGTGGGGGAGAGGATTTAGTTTTATTATTTGTTTGCTTATGTAAAAAAAAAAAAAAAAAAAAAAAAAAAAAAAAAGTTTTATTATTTGTTTTCTTATTTCAGAATTTTCAAAAATATTTTACTACTATTTTATGCAAAAAAAAAAAAAGAGTATTATTTTGAAAAAATTATTATATTTTCTTTTCTTGAAATTCATAACATGATTGAATAAATAGTCTGGCAAATTGTGATTAGTTTGTTAGCATTTCCTGTTTGATAGGTAGTGGCTATATTAAGTAAGCAATAAACCTGTGAGATTTTGAGCCATTGACTGACACTTCGGTCTTATTTTCTTTCTATTGTGTGATTTCTTCCATAATTTTGTTTCTCTAGAACTTGCCTTGATTCTCTTTTAAAGCTAATTCGACCATGCATGATTCAAGTGTGATTAAGGCCATTATTTGATTTTGAGCCTCACTAGCCAAATAATCGGTTTGTCCCATGATTTATTTCCCTTCGTTAACCCACTTTGAGCTTTATGGCCATTCTTTTCTTTATCTTGAACCACATTACAAGCCTTTTATATCTAAAAATAATGCCTTCACCCAGCTGAATAACTAGTGGAGTAAATTTTGGATTATTTTTTGTAATCTATGTGAGGTTGTGAGGAAGAAGTGTGGGGGAGGTCACTTTCTTGTTTTAATATGATTGAGAATGAGGTGGGTTGTATCTTCATTGCCGATTTGTCACTGGTCTTCTATGAAAAAGAAAACGAAGACAATTCATGATTCCAAAAAAATATGGAAATTGAAAAAATGAAGAAATGGGAGAAATGGAGAATATATGTTTGAAAAAGAAAAATATTGCTGAAAATTTATGAGAAAGAATCAGCAATTGATTTTGAGTTGAAGTTACTTCTAAATAAATGAAGTAAGGGAAAACTCTGGTAATACTGAGGAAGCATTATATACTTTTGAAAATGATAGTCAGGTTGGAGTCTCAATAGGATGTGATTTGAATGGAAATTGAGGGTGTTGGATTACTTGTATTTGCTTGCTCCTCTAGTTTGAAGCTTTTGTTTAAGCTACTTTCCTAAATATTTCCTACCTTAACCCTAGCCCCATTACAACCTGTGGAAACTCCTTATGATTTGTGTCATGCATGACTCTTGTAGTGGTGATTGAGAAGATATGCAAGTCTATGGTAGAGCAATTTTATAGGAATGAGCTTGAGTGAAATTTATACACATCAAACACTTGAGTGATGAGTGATATTCCTGTGAGGGCTTACTTATTTAGTTCTCTCAATTTTCAGACAGGGGTGCTAACTTATTAATTGCAGGGTGCTTCAGATTGTTGTTCATGCTGTGTTATGAGTTTTGGGAATTTCATTTTAACTTACTTCGCAAATAATATTTTTTCTTGGGGACAAGCAAACGTTTTAGGGTGGGGGAATTTGATAGACATATTTTATACTCTTATTTTACGCACATCTTTTTAATAATTTTGCATTAGTTATTTACTATTATATAATAATTATTTTGTTTTAGAGTTTAATAATTAATTAGTTAAATAAGGGTTTTATAATAATATTTAGTTATAAAATTACATTTTAAACACAAAAGTTTTTAGCTGCAAAGTTTTTTTTACTTTATTTTAATATTAGTTTGTTGGTTCAATTACTAAACATAAGTTTAATATGAGTTTAATGTTATTTATTCCCCCCATGAGCAGCATACGTAATGAAGCAATGGGAAAAAGGGTTCTTCATCGACCGGTTCATGCGCAGCAATGGAAGATTCATCGTACAGGCCCAAAAGTAGAAAATGGGTGGTAGAAATTAATTTAGGAAATATATAAATAGTAAAACTTTTCTATTGTAAAATGTTCATTCTTCCTTTCTCAATTATTCTTTAAAGTTGTTGTCAATGTCCATTCGTGGCTAATTTCTTTAGCTTGGTTTAGTGAATTGAAGCCCCAGAATTGATTATGCTGTAAGATTATTTATTTATTTTTATTATATAATTTTTATGCATTTGGGTATTAAATATTCTTCTAAGTTATTTGAATAATTGTGTCATTTAATTATTCTAATATTCAGTAACAATTGGGTTAATTATTGACGGCTTAATGATAATTGGACTCGGGTAGAATATTTTCCTAAATTAAATGCAACCGCATGTGCTTGTGTTATTTAGTTTGTCTGTTTTTCTAGTTCCTATTGCTGCTAACTAATTAAATCTATAGCGCTTGTCTTAGGTTGTTTAGTAGTTAGGGGTAATTAAACTGCGTGTGCTTTAGTTACCTACAACTAAGGGAAAACGAAAATGAAATAATTTCACGACAAATATTCAATTGCATATTAATTACCTTTTGAATCAATGATCAGTGTTAAATTTCGGTGGTGGATCATTACTAACCAAGGTTTTCTATTATAAGTGCTTTCAATATATTGTTTTCATTGCGTTATTCGTTTATTTAGTTTGATTATCACTTTCATACCAAACCCCCCTTTCCTTTAATTTGAGCACATACGTTAAACTAGTTACTCCTCGTGGGATCGACCCTTACTCCCGCTACTACATTTGTAAGGTTTTAATTTGGGAGCCTACGACAGCTCGCCAATCAACAACCGTTTTGACAATCTAAGTGCTCATGTGAGCTATGGTTCTGCAGACTTTGATCAAAGGGCTGCAGTCATGGAGCAAAGGATGGGGATTGAGAATGTACAGAGATGGACTCCCTATGGTTGGGATCCAAGCTACATGCCACCAGGCGACTCCTCGGGAGGCTTTAATCAAGGTAACTAGTTAAGCTCTTATGTTCAGTTATAGATTAGTTGGTGCAATTGTTAGATTTTAGATAAGATAGATAAGAACTCAGAGATTCCTAAATCTTTCCCAAGTCTTCCAGCAGAAAATTCTAACCTTTTGGTTATATCACCTTTTCTCTTCGAGAACTTGATCCACCCGTTTCTTCTAAGTTTCGGGACGAAACTTCTTTTAAGGGGGATAGAGTGTAACAACCCAAAATTTCATTTTATAAATCCAGTATTAAGAAATTCCAAAGTAGCTTTTTCACTCCATTAAAAAATTTTGCGATCAATCGGTGTTTGAATAAATTAATTTTGTCCAATTTTAAAATTAAATCGATACCGAAGAAATGAATTTCATTTGATAATTCCAAAGTTTCCGGGTACTTCGCGTACCAAGATTTAAATCGAGAATTTTATCTGAGTGAGACCGGGAGAATTCAAAACGGAATTTTGAACAAGTGTTCATCCATATAGCTTTTGGGAAAATTCACTTTCAACCCCAAAGTAATAAAAGATAACATTTCTAGCCTATGGTTCATGTTACATGGTGGACCACAAGACATCCAAAATCCCTTATAGAATCATCTTTTAGCTTGGGAAATTACCCATTTGTCCTCAATCAATCATTGTGAATCATCTTAGGGTTTTGAACTCTATATAAACCCCTTCATTCCATCTCATTTTCCTGATCCCATTCTTTGCCTCTTCCTCATATTCTTGGCTGCCAACAACAAGAAGAAAGACAACAACCTAGTAAGCTTGTTCATCCTTCATTCTAGCATCTTTTCTTTTCTAGTTTTCTTTAGTCTTTGAGGTTCTAGGCTAAGGATAGAAGGTGTGTTGGGAAGTGTAGGTGGTGAAGGAGGCTCAAGCTAGGTCAAGAGAAAGAAGAGATCCAAGCAAGAAGATTAGACTACAAGAGGTATAACCCCATGGATTCCTATTTAGATTTGGCTCTGTGAAGCCTAGTTTTGAGTAGAAATGAGTAAAAACTATGAGCTTTTGATGTGTTTATGCTTAGAAGTGATCTAGTATGTGTTTGTGAGTTGTTGAGATTGTTTTGGAATTGTTTGGATGAGTTTTTACAGGTAAAATCGCATCTGGTGCACAACACAGTGTGCACTAGATCAAAGTGACGGCGCTAGCCACGGCCCATCAGAAGGGCTTCCGGCTAGAGCCGTGGTGGCACGGGACTAGGGCACGGCCCTAGAGGAGGACCGTTGTCTAGTCCCGGCACTATGAAGAGTCCCGCCCCAGGTCCCTAAGTTTTGGCTGTGAAGGATTTTGTGTAGTGGCCGGGCCCTTGTGGCTCAGCTACGTGTCATTTTGGACCGAGTGTTACGAGCCCTTGTGGCTCGGCTCTTCAGGTTCGTCTCGACGCTCGTTTTGGCTTTGATTTCGTGGAATTTGAATTAAAACAAGTATGTTAAGAAGGATTTTGTGAAGAAATGTTACAAAGTGCATATTTTGCTAAGTTCTCTGTGTTTGAGAAATTGTTGATTATCGTGATCTGATAATGTTTTATTGAGTATATAAGCAAGATCCTTTGAGAATATGATTTATTATGAAAGCATGATTAAATTGTATTATTTGATCAATGAGAATAAAAGCATACTTGTTGTGTAAAATGTATAGAAATTGCTATTTTGCAAACCGAGCATGATGATATATCCTTGAATACTTCATGTTAGTTTATACATGACTTATAAGCATATTTTAGAGCATTTTGACATTTCACATGAGTCATATTTCAAAGATGCATAAAGGACCAACGTGAGTCCAAGAATACTTTCAAAAACCATAAGCATGTGGTATATCTTTCTTTGATGCATTGAGAAGTAGTAGAATTGTTGCATGCATGAGGTTAATGTATGAGAGATATAGTTATGTATTATCTATATCAGTGAGGTTTTGGAGGATACCATTTGGACTATGTTCCTCTCGGGAGATATTTATGGACATTGCGGTCCCAGTATATGTAACGCGACGTATTCCCACGTTACGAGGTTGGAAACTTCCCGCCAGGCTTGGAATCCTGGTTAGGGGGTGTGCACACTAATAGCTTGATACCTGATTTCATAGAGTTTGAACCACGAGATTGGTTCTGTAGACGGTAGGAGATATTGGGTCAGAATTATGTCGTTCCCGATGGGGTGAGTCACACTTATGTGAAACCCTAAGCCGTCTACGAGCATAAGAGAAAGAAAGAGAGTCAACAGAGACTCAAGAAAGATAGTCAACAAAGACTCAAGTATGAGAGTCAATAAAAACTCGATATAAAGAAAGAGAGTCAAGAGAGACTCGAGAAAGTAACAAAGAAACCTCCACAGAAAGTACTCTAATTTATATATGAGTGTATGATTATATTATTGCACTAGATTGCATATGAGCATGAGTATATTATTGCACTAGATTGCATATGAGCATGAGTATATTGTTGCACGAGATTGCATACGAGTATGAGTATATTGTTGCACGAGATTGCATACGAGTATGAATATATTGTTGCACTAGATTGCATAGGAGTCTGATTATATTGTTGCACTAGATTGCATAAGAGTAAGATTTTATTGATACACGAGCTTGCATAAGAGTATGATTATATAGTTGCACGAGATTGCATAAGAGTATGATTATATGGTTGCACTAGATTGCATATGAGTATGGATATATTGTTGCACTAGATTGCATAAGAAGCATGATCATAATGTTATACATGATTGTATACAATTAGAGCATCGTAAAAGATTGTTTAATGAGAAGTTTAACTTGAGATATTCTTTGAGCATGATTATCGTGTTGTAGTAGAAGTTCCACTTATCAAGTTATGTGGTAAGAATGTGAAAGCATGTAAATACATGTGGTATAGTCCACTAGTACAAAATTGCAAATAGGCAACCATTATAAAAGACAATGGTCGCCTATAAGAGGCTCGCGGAAAGGCATCGACACAATGGTCGCGCATTGTTAGTAATACGCGACCATTCTTGACCAAGAATGATCACGTATTGTTTTTTTATATTTTTTTACAAAAGTTTTACATGACCGTTCTTGGTCAGAAATGGTCGCGTATTGTTGATTTAAAAAAATAAAAAAATAAATAAAAATAATTTTAAAACTATATTTATTATTTTACAGCATATACAATTACATATTTACAATTCTAAATTAAAAATAATTAAAAGCTACAAAAGAAAATATTTGATTTTAATTTCCCCAAAAGAGCTATTCAAAACGGGTGTAAAGGAAAAAGATATAAAAATTGATTGCAGCGGTGGAACGTGCCGGGGCATGTGATTGCACTTCCTGCTTTGCCATTGCCTCCCTTCCTGCCCTATCCTTCTTTTCCCCTCCTTCACATCTTTCATCTCCCTTGTAATGCTCTTCATCAACATTATGGTGATCATATCAATCGCACTATCACAGCTTTCTAATAACCACAACACAAAAAAAAAAAAAAAAAAAAAAAAAAAGAAATTGAAAATTATTGAATCAAAATAGAAATACCATCTTAGTCTTATCCGCTACACATCTACAAACATCAGATGGACAGTTGTCATATACAAATTCATATTAATTTTTTACACAATTAACCACATTATTTCAAGTTTTTAATTTGTCTTATATATAGTGGAATTTTTATTTAATTTTTTCTAAATCAGAAGCCACATTTGTTGTTGATCCCATACATTTGCAAGATTACTTGTGTTATTTACGATGTGCGCCATAAATAAATACAGAAAATAAAATAAAATGAGAATTGTATGGAAGAAAGAGGAAGGGAAAAGAAGTGAACCTGAGCAAAGAAGAAGAAGAGATAGAGTATGAAGGGCAATAGAGAATGTTCTCTGGAGAACCCTATGCCTGTTTCGCGTTAGTGTCTCTCCGGTTTGGAAGTCACATGGCCGGAACCGCCATTCCAGCCACCAATACCGCCGTATACAGTATACTCCTCCACCATCTGTCCGTCTAGAAAGGGATCACGATCACTCGATTTCAGTACCCTATCCTCTGGGTTGCGCCTTTAAGCAACTCTTCTAGAGCTAGAGCCATAATTTACCCCAAATCGCCTTAGTATTAAACTCTGTACAAACAAATAGTTAGGACCACAGGATTTAGAAACTTGAACTGAAGCAAAACAATCAAAACAAGAATAAATAGAAAACAGAAGGAACAAAAAGGGGGGGCTAGGAACAAGTAACCAACCTCTTCTAACTCTTTTTGCTCCCTCTCTTTCTGTTTCTTCATCATCACTCGAGCCACACTGAGTGGTAGTCTCTGCTTCTTTGGCGGCTGCACAACAAATGAAAAGAAACATTTACTTTTACACCAAACACCAATGCTCTAGAAAAAAGGGATCACCTTTCCCCCAAGAGAAACCACTTTTTTGTTTTCCAAGTCCTTCCTCTCCTTCCAAGTCATATGTGCAGACCCTGAAATAATTAAATTTAGCAATTAGAACATGTATGAAGGCTATTTAACACTTTACAAGGAGTAACAGGAAAGCAAATATCCTAAAATCATATTCATGGATTAGGTCATGAAGGCAAACAACCTAAATCATACCTAATCCAATATTTAAGTCTTTACAGGGAAAAGCTGATATATCTTCCCTCTCCATAGATGAAAAGATAGGCCAGAAGGGCATTATCAACAATACAACATGCAAATCATTTGTTGCAGTGCTCTATCTTTACCTAAATCTATCAGTGCCAACAACCTAGACCTCAGCCAATACTTATTGCATCAATGCTAATACCCTAAAAATTATATACTAGATGTATTAAATTGCCTCAATGCCAAAAACAGATTATTATTACGAAAATAGAAAACTAAAAAGATGAGAAGATTGTTTAGCCAAAATAGAGAAACAACCATGACCACACCACAGGGTTAAAAATGATAGCACACCCTTTTCTGGGAGAATGAATCCAAGTTTGATTGCACAAGTTAGTATATAAAGGAGGAAAGAAAAGTGTACTGAATCTCACTTAAAATGAAAAGCACAAAACTAATGATCACAGTATGTACGTACGTAATATATAGTCAATAGTAGTTCTCCAATGATGGGGTACGTGATGGAGTAATCCTATAACATTTTGCATCCCAGAAAAACCATAGCTTCAATCTTTTTTTATTTGTTCCATTCATTTCCCTGTTTGATTGGGATCACCTTTTGATAAAAAAAAATAATAATAAAATAGTACAGATTTTCTCTAAACAATCAAGTGTTTAAAGAACTGGCCTTTTTTGTTTGCTAAAATGTTATTCAATCAATAAAGTACTTCCCAATATGCGAACAATCACACTATGCTTGATAAGGTTCATACAATGAAGTAGAGCACAACACAACACAACAGCAAACAGTATAAAAACAGTTACATGAGTACATAGCCAATAAGATACTGTTTATTAACAAATCATGGACAATCCACATTGCAGAAATACCTCTCCTGACCCCAATAATACAAAGCAGTAGCCAGACTTGGGTAATTTATAAAAACAGTATACGATGAAGCAGAGCACATCACAACACTAATCAATCTTGGCTACTAATATCACAATAACAATAATATTTGAAATAAATTAAATTAAAATATATAAATAAACTTACCGGTCAAAAATGGAGAGTTTTCCGTTAGCCGGATGAGTAAGCCGGTTGAAGAATATGTTAAGATTTTAGGTAAATGCCCTAGTTCACACCCAAAGGTACTCTTCTCCAGTTCTCCTTGGTAGCTCCCAAGGTAATGAACAACATTTGGATGACTAAACTGCTGCAACATCTCAATTTCACAACGAATTTCTTCATAGCCTTACTCCTTAATGCATCTAATATTTCAAAAAAAAAAAAAAAAAAAAAATATATATATATATATATATATATATATATATATATATATATATATATATAATTTAATCAATTAAAGTATCAATTGTGCTTTCAATTGCATAAATCCAGTTTGAATCAGGCTATAAAGCTAACAGTGATAAGCAAGAAATCAAATTTATGGAGCAATTCGTACTTTGTAGATTGATCCTCAGACTCTCTGGAATCGAGCTCGACGAGACCTTACTCCCTTGAGGTCTTATATATATAATTAAACAAGTAAGTAAGTAAGTATATATATATATATATATATATATATATATATATATATATATATATATATATATATATATATATATATATATATAAACAATTAAAAATAAAATAAAACTAACCTGCAGATCGTCGGCGAGAGAAGCGGCGCGGCAGTGGCGTCGGCTATATATATATATATATATAAACAATTAAAAATAAAATAAAACTAACCTGCAGATCGTCGGCGAGAGAAGCGGCGCGGCAGTGGCGTCGGCTGGGGAGGCGGCAGTGGCGTCGGCGGGGATGGCGGCTGTGGCGTCGACGGGGGTGGCGGCTGTGGCGGTGCGACCAGGTGGGGGCGTGCGACGGTGGACGATGGTGTTGTGCGTGTGGTGGTGCGTCGCGGTGAGTGGCGTCGCCGCAGGCCAACGGCGTGGTGGCGGTGGGTGTTGTGGCGGGCGGTGTCCGGCAGTCAGACGATCGAGGCAGAGACGGTGTCGATCGGAGCAGAGCTTTCTATCTGTACGTGATAGGTTTTGAAGCGGGGGTGAGAGTAGTGTGAGAGGATAGATTTTGACCCGGTGGGTAGATCTAGGGTTAATATTAGGCAACTATTTCTATTAGAAATGGTTGCCTATTATAAAACAAGTTCTTTTTTAAGGCAACTATTTTTATTAAAAATAGTTGCCTATTATAAATCAATTTCTTTTAAAATAAATACAAAATACAATGAGCAACCATTACAGTTAATAATGGTGGTGGCTTATTGATCACTTATTTATAAAATTGCCACCGCGATTCTTTGGGCTAAGTTTAGACAATTATTCTTTCAACAATGGTCGTTTATGGTCAATCTTCTATGTTCAATTTTGTACTAGTCGTCCTTTAACATGATCCTATTGTAAGCATGAATTGCTTGATAAGCTATTTGAGAAGTCTATATGTAGAAGAATATACATGATCAGTCTTATACATATATAAGCATGCCAACTGATATTATAGGGTGCAAGCATTTAGAAAGAATATGATAATCTAAAGATGTTTTGAGATTAGCTTATTGCATAAAGATATCAAATGTTTTCAAAGTATATGCTAGAATGCTTTACAAGGTTGAGTGTGGTTATACTTAGCTTCGTGCTAACGGGTGTTTTTCCTGTTTGTCTATCTGTTGCTTGCAAAACCCTTTTCAGGTGGGCCCAGCAGTGAGAAGAGATCGAGTTAGATTAGTCTCGTAGTTTGAGATGTCTAAACTCTCGTTTTATTTTTGATCATGTTATGGATTTAGACTTATGATATTATGTTTGAGGATTGTTGTAGACTGTGTTGGGGTGACGTTTTTCCACCTTACTTTTCCAGTATTTATTTTTAGTACCCAGACTTAATCTTATTTGTAGTTTTACCCATTTTTGCCTGTGCAATCACCAAAGAATGGTGATTGTGGCGGTGACACTCCCACTACTTATCTTCTAGTTTTCCGCTGCATAGTTTATGTTAATGTCTGTTTAGAGATGTAATTAAGAGTTAGAAAAGTGGGGTGTTACACCCCCCCCCCCCCTCTATACCACCTCACTTTCGCTTGTTGCCTCCATCGATCACATTGGGCCTTTTGAAGAGCCAAATATTTCCTTTGAACATCCCCAAACTCTCTCACGCTATTAGAAACCCTTGCACCCCTTAACCACTCCATCCGGTCTCTACAACGTCTCAACTCCAATTCATCACTACTCCCTTGACGCCTCCCCCATTCCCACACCCGCCGGCCACAATGGACCAGTTTCTCAGCTAAATCCCCCTCATACCCAGAAGCCAAAAAATCCTCCATAACCCTACGACATTCTGCGCTGTCTCCCCAAGAATTTCAAACCTGGGTCTACGCGGGTATCTATGCTCTCTAACCCCTTGTATCAACAAAAATAAAGGCATATAAGCACTACTTCCTCTTTCTAAAGACCATGCCCTCGCCCGAGGAAACGAGTCCCTCCATTCCCCTAATGAGAATTCTATCTAGCTTCTCATGAACCCAAGCCTCCGTTCCCCGCCCACGTTCCCACGTGAACTAGTGGCCCTCAAACTCGAAGTCAGTTAACCCGCTATCCCGAATTGCCTCTCGAAACCCCCTAACCAGCCATCGAGGCTGTGGAACTCTGCCCACTTTCTCCCAAGCTCCCAAGATATCGTTGCGGTCCCCCATAAGAGCCCAAGGAAGGGAATAAAGAGTGGTGAGGTACCTGAGAGTCGCCCAAGAGAGATGGCGATTATGTCTTTCGGGGTGGCAGTAATATCCCGTAAATCTCCATATAAGAGGTCCTTGCCGGACCTTTGTGTCAATATTGTGGTTGGCATATCTTACCACCTCAACATCTAAGCCTCCGTTCCAGAGCAATGCTAGGCCCCCACTTCGACTTTCCGCATTCACCGTAAAACAATTATCAAAACCCAATCGAACACGAACACGCTCCATAACCGACGAATTATTTAAAGTCTCCGATAAAAAAAAACAAAGGCTTTTTCTAACGAATAAAGCCCAACAACACATGAACTACCGTAGGATTCCCAAGCCCACGACAGTTCCAACTGAAGCAACTCATTCGGCCTGGTGGGCTTGGACTCCAGGACCCACCTCATCAGAATAAGAAATATTTTGACCTTCAGTAATCATAGGACTACCCCATACCTCTCCCTCACCTTCCCCCTCAACCTTACGCCTCTTAGGATCGATAACCACCACGCCCTCAGCCTCACCCTGCTCATTTACATATCTACCTTTACTCCCTCATTACCCTCATTTAAAGATGCATTTAAATGTTGTCCAGACTCCCTCACTTGCCGTAGTTAATGACCCATGATTGTCAACCGTTACAAGTGTGGGATCCAACACCACCCATCGATTCACCACAAGAGCCGATCCCCGCCGACGACCAGCTCTCAACCATGGCCCAAATGGCTTCTCCACCCCCGCCACTGGTCGCACAGGAGCCAGAGAGCAAAAATGTTCCCCATGTCCAATCACTCCACAATAGAAGCAAAAGGATTGTAAACATTCGTAGCGTAAATCGATCCAGAACCAATCACCACCAGGTCTCTTCATCCACATACACTTCTTCAGAGGTTTTGTTACATCGATACGCACATGAATCCGCATGAAAGATTTCCAAACGCCATCGAAATTTCGTTGGTCAACCATCTCATAATATGTTGAATGTCAATTTTTGGTTTTAAAAATTAAGTTTTAAAAAAATCATTTTTAATATGTTGAATGTCAATTTTTGGTATATATACTATCTAAAAGTTAAGTTTTAGTTTATTATAAATAAATATTCAATATAATAAAAATATAACATTTGTCAATACTCCATATTTCAATATAATGTTGTGGATCATGGTTCCTAGTTTAATTTGCCAAAAAATATCAATAAATCAAGTACCAACTTTGAATGTCAAAACTATAATTGCCGAAACTCAATATTTATTTAGATTTACATTCTTTTTTTTTTTTTATTATTATTACAAAGGAAGAGGGATCAATCATTATACCCTACACCACGGCGCACATAGCATTGTGCGCCGCGCGCCTCCCAAAACGACGTCGTTTTGGGAGGTGCGGTAGGAAATTGCTGAGATTATGTGTATTTGTTCACACAATTATGTGTATTTGTTCATACAATTATGTGTATTTGTTCATATAGTTATGTACATTTTTTTTATACAATTATGTACATTCTTTTTATACAATTATGTACATCCGAATCAGAAAATTTGTGTGTATCATGTTAAGAGTTGATGTGTATTATGCTAAAAGTTTATGTTTATTATGTATTATGCTAGATTATGTGTATTATCTTTTAAAAAGAGTATGTATATTTTGTTATATAATTATGTACATTCATGTATACAATTATGTGTATTCTAGTATAACATTATGTACATTTTTGAACAAGGATTTTTTTTAGAGAAAAAATAACTGCCATTCACTGGGGCGGGAAATTTCAAAAAAAAAAAAAAATTAAAACGACGTCGTTTTGCATCTGGGCGCACAGTGCAACGCGCGCCTTGGTGTAGGATATAAATTGTCAAGAGGGATACCCATACAAACTATGGGCCTCAGGCTCAAAACCTAGATCTCTCACATAGGGGAGCAATCTGATACCAGTGAACTACAAGCCACTTGGTTTAGATTTACATTCTTAATATCATCGGAATGGTCCCAATATCTAAACGGACTCTTTGTCTAAGACATACACACACATGTGTCTATAAATAATTGTGTTAATCATTATGTTAAATTATTACTAACTACTGAGTATTTCTTAATAATTATACCAGTATTAATAATAAAATAAAAAATAATAATAATAATAATAACACAACGATAACAATAAATTATAAAAATACTTTAAGAGCTAAGTAGATAGTACAATACACTTATGTCATTATACATCATTTTACATGTAATAAACTAAGAGTACTAATTTAATAGACACTTTTATATAACTAACAACTAGCTAATAATACTATTAATTAGTTCAATTCCTTAGTCAAACCAGCTAACATAATTAGTTATTAATTATCAACTAAATCAATCAACTATCAACTATCACGTATCAAGTAACAGCCTATTGCCAAGCACCCATATTGGTTTTGCTATTTGACCATTTCCAACGGAGAATGCAGCTGTAATATTGGAAGATACATTCTGTAATACTACATCTAATATAAGTGCCACCGGCAGTTGTGATTTATATAGTTACAACATTATTTCACTACTGAAAATTATGAAATTTCCGATCACCTGAAAGTGATCTTAAATCAAGTCGAAAGTAAAAGTGGTCGGAAATAGCAATAAAGGTTTTTCCGGATACCAAAAGTGGTCAGAACAAGGCTTTCGACTTGATTTAAGATTACTTTCAGGTGGTCGAAAATTTTATAATTTCCAGTAGTATTTTATGGACCAATTTTATATACCTAAAATAATGATTTTATGTATCAAGTGGCGGACCCAAAAAATAATGTGAGTGAGGGCGTACTTAACTCGATATCTCACTTAGCTTCTAAGAAAAAATTGCATCTCCCACACTTTTGTATGAAGAATTCGCCACGACTTTAGAATTGTCAATGATAAAATATCAATTATAATACAATATTTATGATAGGCTATAAAATTGTTAAGGACGGAGCCAAAACTATACTTAGGTAGGGTGAAATTTTAAAACACTTTGAAATGTTACGTACGAATGATTTGGATGTGTCTCACATTATTTGACCTACTAATTATCAGTGATATAGGGATATGAAAAAGTTTGATTACTTGGTATATCATCTGTCAACTGTCAAGGACTCAAGAGGATAACATGATGGAAATTGAATTGTCTCCTTTTGTGTGCCAAAAATTATAGAGTAACGATTTAAAAATAATGAAAAAAGATTATTTTTAATGGACAACGATAATTGATTTTAAGTTCAAATCCAATATCAATAAATGACAAACAAATTGCATATATTATGTATGTCGATCAATCATTATATTTTTAGTTTGTTTCCAATTCGTTTAGGGATTCTAGAGTAAGATGCAATAGTTATGCAGTGCAACCGTGTGCACTGGTGCACACGGTTTCAAACCGATGTCGTTTTGACTAAAAACGCGCGTCCCATTTTTATTTTTTAAAAAAAAAAACAATCAGTTTCGATTCCCCTCAACAGCATTATGTTGTTCATTCATTGTGGATTTTTAGTTCATTCATTGTGGATATTTAGTTCATACATTATGGATATTTAGTTCATACATTGTGGATATTTAGTTCATTCATTGTGGATATTTAGTTCATTCATTGTGGATATTAGTTCATTCATTCTGGATTTTGTGTTATTCATTCACTGTGGATATATAGTTATGAATTTGTGGATATATAGTTATGAATTTGTGGATATATAATTTAAATTATGCACAAAAAAAAAAATGTTATTGCCGGGAATCAAACCTGAATTTTTTTTTTAAAGTGGAACACGCATTTTTAGTCAAAACGACGTCGTTTTTTGCATGGTGCACACGGTTGCACAGTATAATTTGCGAGTAAAATGTATTTTCAGTCTCTTAATTATTTCACTTTAAAATATGGTACACGTCTTTCAATTTTAATAAATTGGGCCTCTCAATTGTCTATGATAGCTAATTTAGTCAATCATTATACTTGCAGCAATTATATCGTGGACTATGTTCCACAAAACTTTGTGGACCATGGTCCAAAAATGGCGCCGTTTCGTTAAGTAAAGAAACAGTTGCCGTTACAGCTTAATGGTGTCCATATTTTTGTCATGCTATTGGTATTGGTTTACGGAGTGTTATGCTGTGCATCCGTATGCACCATGTATGGTGCATCTGGATGCAAAAACGACGCCGTTTTGACGTCTAACTTTAAAAAAAAAAAATCAAAATTGCATAACTACACATCCATAATTTCATCACATCCATAATGACATAACTATACATCCAGAATTACATAATTACACATCCATAATTTCATAACAATATGTAACACCCCGTGTTACGGATCCTAAAACCAACTGATTAATTAATTAATTAATTAACAACCCAGGAGAAAGAATAAACTATAATGGTTAATTAGGGAAAAAGGCCACCATAGCCCATGGGCCCAATTATATAAACCCAACCCCTAAACCCAATAGGAATAAACTCTAAATAAACCCTTGGATCTATAAATAGGGAACTTAGGGAGCACCTAGAACCCCCTCCCACACGCCTAAACGCCCCATCGCCCCAGGAGAGCTCCAAGAATTCCCTTAGAAGAAATCAAGAAAGCAAGAAAGCTTAAAGAAAGATCCTTCATAGCCAAGGAATTAATTAAGGCTAAGAGGTAACCCATGTCTCAACAAAACCTATTTTCATAGCTATAATTTCCCCTTAGGGTTTCCCCCATATGATTGTAAATGGCGAATCACTATGATTACTATTGATGTTGATTTAATGATTCCATGGGGAATCTTGATAATCTTGATATTGAGAGTTTCTTGATAATTATGATGTTCTTGATGATTAATTGGGATTTTGATGATTATGTGTTGTTCTTGATATTTATGATGTTTTTGATGATTAATTGGTATCCTTGATGATTATGTGTTGTTCCTACCGAATCTTAAGACGAATTGTATTCTTGTTGATATAAAAGTGATTAGAACCCTAGGTTTTATCGTATGATATTATTCTTGGATTATCGGGTGGGGAAATCGCATGTTTGGGTGTTGATTATGCATGATAGGTTAGGTGCCGTTCGTTTCTCGTATTTGATCCGTTAATTGCCTACGTGTTGTCGTTAATCGCGTTGTAAAGTGTCTAAGCATGGTTTCGGGTTCCACAACGGTTCCCGGGGCGAAAAGTGATGAAAAGAGTCAGTGGGGGGTAGGTGGGGGTAGGGGACCCGCCACCTACCCGTGGCATTCTCGGGCAGTTCCGGCAGCGGGCAGCCGGCGGGCGGGCAGCTGCCCGCCGGGCACCCGCTGCCCGGAACAGTGATGACCGGCGGGCAGCCGGCGGGTGGACCCCCACCCACCGGCTACCCGCTGGAATCTTCCCTCCCTCGGGACCCCGGCTTCCCCGTTTGATGTTTCCCCGATCCCCGTGGTGTCCCAACGGACCCCGTTTGTCGTGCCTATGTCTAGTTTGGTATTTCGGGTACCGTTCGTAAGTTTATGAGTCGATTACATTGCATGCTAGTTGAATTGGTATCCCGTTGACCTAGGTGGAAGAAGTATGAACCCCTTAGGACTATTCTTAGTTGGTGATGGTTCACGCATAGGTTTATTTATACGTTTATTCCCCTTCCCAACGTGTAATGTGGGTTGTATGTGCTTGCTATGTGTTATGTGTGCGTGTTGCCCCAATTCGGTTGCGATCGGATTGGTTATTCCTGAGCTGCGGTTCAGAAGCCGGCTACAGTCAGATGGGAATTCCTAGCTGCAGTCGGATGACGGTATCCTGGGCTGCGGTCCAGAAGCTGGTTGTAGTCAGATGGGAATTCCTGGCTGCAATCAGATGACATTTTCCCGAGCTGCGGTTCGGAGGCTGGCTGTAGTCAGATGGGAATTCCTGGCTACAGTCAGATTACACATTCTTATGAGCTGCGGTTCATCGGTCGGTTGCGATCGACCCCTCCGTGTTGCGATACGGGGCAGGGTGCTGCGGGGCCGTGTCAGAGCTATATGCGCTGACCCTCATGTATGGGCATGCGATTGGTCCTGTGGCGCCAACAAAGTGTGTTATGTGTTGTGACATGGACGAGTTGTGATTACGAGTGTCTTGGGGGATGTGACTATGGGATTTATATTGGGGATTGTTCATGTTGGGTTATGATCATTGTTTATGCTTTGCCTTATCTGTTGTGAACTGCATATGCTCGTTATAACTGTTGCTTGTGTCTGACCTTATCTGTCGAGTCGTTCCCGGTTTTAAAGCTAGAGTTCGTAGGATATATATTCATGCTCAAAATGGTTTTCGTATATCTATATATATATATCTCTATATGTATTGTATTTCAACGCGTTGGAGTGGGTTACCAGCATCTCTCGCTGAACAGATATATTTGACTTTCAGGCACAGAAGAATAAGTGACTAGAGAGCGCTAGTACTCGGAACGTAGAAGTAGTTAGTCCCCTTTCGGCCTGCGTGCCATATTGTGCATTTACATTATTGAGGACATTAGTTAGTCAGCCTGTGCACCTGGGTTCTCCAGCTCAGGTGTGGCATAGCACCCCGTACACTTGTATTATGTTTTGGGATTTAATGAGATAATACCTTTATTTTATAAGTTTTAAATGTCTTGAAAATCTGGGGTGTTTCACTATAAATCCAGAATTGCATAACTACACATCCATAACTTCATAAACTATACATCCAGAATTGCATAACTACACATCCATAACTTCATAACTATAAATCCATAATTGCATAACTACATATCCATAACTTCATAACTACACATCCATAATTGCATTACTATACATCCAGAATTTCATAACTAAAAATCCAGAATGAATGAACTAAAAAATGAATAACATAATGTTGTTGCTGGGAATCGAAACTGATTTTTTTTAAGCAAGACGCACGTTTTGATGCAAAACGACGTCGTTTTTGCATCCGTATGCACCATGCATGGTGCATGGTGCATACGGATGCACAACATAATTTGCCTTGGTTTACCTTACAAGATGCAATTATTATTCCATGGATCATGGTTAGGGTTGTACGTCGGACGGATCGGATATGGGAAACAGACAATTGTTCGGTTCTCGAATTACATAGATTATTCCCCTATTCGTTTATTTTTTAGGGTTTAAGTCATCAGATATTTCAAAATCGAGTTACAGACGGTTTTGTTCAGATTTCGAATTAATTCGGATTAGAATAAAAAAAAATACAAATTAACTAATTAAGTACTAAATAAGTAAATTAGCAAAAAGTTGTTTAAGTAAAGCTAAGTAGTAACTAGTTAACTACTAAGTAGTAACTACTAACTACTACGTAGTTAACAACTTACAACTTAAAAATCAAAACTTAAACGTTAGCCCTAACAACTTATATATATAAACATTACAGCTTACAACTGATTGATTGAACATACTACAAAAATTAATTACATTTTTCAAATTTACAAAAAATAGTTGAGCAGTTAAGTAGTTCAGCTATTCAAAAACTAACTGCAGCAACAGCAAGTCAGCAAGGCAGCAACTCAGGTTTAAGGCAATTCAGCATTCCTCATCCTCCTGCTTAAAGTGCAAACTTTGAACAAAGTTAAATATCAAAAAACTGAAAAGAATCACAGTTTAACATTTTTGCTCAGAAATTAAAATAGGCTCAGATTGCTGTGTTTTCATATCAAATTAAGATTGGGAGGAAATTGCTTCTAATGTTTAGGCTATCAGATCGGATAATGATTCTCGGATACAGTTCGGGTCGAATGCCCTCGTTTCGAATCTCGAACCGGGCGGGTTTTTCGGATAATTTTGGGTTTGCACAGCCCTAATCATGATCCACACAATTCTATAGACCATAAATAAAAAGTACATTTTTAATATTCTAAAAGTACATTATTTTTGTACGTAAATAACATTATTGAGTACTGAAAGTACATTATTTTGCATACTATCAAATAATGTACTTTTAGTATATTAAAAATGTACTTTATATTCATGATATACACAACTATGTGGACAACGGTCTTCAAAAAAATTTGCCTACAAGGTGGGTTATTGATATATATAAGGTGCATTACTAGTATTCGGAAAGTTTATTTTTAGTATATTGAATGTTCACTTTTGTATACTCAAAGTTCATTTTTAGGTATACTACAATTTTTTTTTTTTTCTAACATTCAGTATATTAAAAATTAACATTCAATATATTAAAAATGAGTAAATACTCAAAATGGTCCCTCGACTATAGCTAAATTCACAAATTGGTCCTCAACTTTCAATTTCACTCAATTTAGTCCTTAACTTTGCAATTTTGACACGATTTGGTCCTCCATCAAATTGACCGTTTGTTGACCGTGATCGACGATCTCCAGAAGAACCTTCAGCTCTCGTCGGAGCACGTGGAGGCCTCCAGGATGACGTTGCACCGGTTCGGAAACATGTCGTCTTCTTTGTTCTGGTACGAATTCAACTACATTGAATCCAAAGGGAGGATGAAGAAAGGTGACCGGGTTTGGTAGATTGCTTTCGACAGTGGATTCAAATGAAACAGTGCGGTCTGGAAATGCAACCGGAACCTTAAAAAACTGACGATGGACCATGAAATTACATATATATATCCTCAAAAATCACAGTCAACAAACGGTCAAATAGACAGAGGACCAAATTGTGTTAAAATTACAAAGTTAAGGACTTAATTGGGTGAAATTGAAAGTTGAGGACCAATTTGTGAATTTAGCTATAGTCAATGGACTATTTTGGGTATTTACTCATTAAAAATAAATATTTATATATGGTCCACATTGCAATGTGAACCCTAGTCCATAGTATAATTTGCCTAATTTAGTTCATCACGTCTCATATTTGAATTGATAGTACGTAATATTAGGACTCTATGTATATGAGTCTGTTTAGAACTTCTTATCCTTGTCACACTGTGACTCTCTACTTCTTATCATTGTCACATTGTGACTCTCTATTCTATATATTCACATCATCTGATCTCATTGTAATTAAGTTCAGAAAATATAATACAATCAGTTCTCATCTGGTATCAGTTAGCTAGGGTTTTGTGATTCATAAAATTAAGAAGATGCAGCGCTGCGATGGCAACCTTAATTACCGTGGAGGTCAGCAACGTGGCTTCGATGATCCGTGTCAAATCTGTAAAGGTTTCGGCCACATAGGAGTCAATTGTTTTTGGCGCTATGATGATCCGTGTCAAATTTGTAACGTTTTGGTCACACGGGAGCCAATTGTTTTTGGCGCTATGATGATCCGTGTCAAATTTGTAAACATTTTGGTCACACGGGAGCCAATTGTTTTTGGCGCTATAATGATCCATGTCAAATTTGCAAAAGTTTCGATCACACGGGAGTCAACTGTTTTTGGCGATATTCAGGGGCTCCGGGTTCTCAGGCTAATTTGGTGTTTCAGAATGGTTTAGTTGCTAAAACCTCGTCAAATTCTCATACTTGGGTTCCGGACACTGGAGCCACAAATCATGCAACTCCGAACATCGCTGCCCTTTCTACATCGGAGAAGTACACTGGTAATGACACTTTACGTGTCGGTGACGGTATGGGTTTATCTATTAGTCATGTTGGCCATGCCTCTTTTAATACCCCTTCTAGATCATTTACATTGTCTGATATACTTCACGTTTCGCGTTTGTCTAATTCTTTATTATCTGTACAGAAGTTTGCATCCGATAATAAAGTCTTTTTTGAGTTTCACCCATCCTTTTTTGTTGTAAAAGATATCAATACCAAGGAAATACTTCTTCGGGGCAATAGTTCGGGGGGACTATACACACTTTCATTACCTAGTTCGTCTCCGTCAGCGTTTATTTCCGCTCGTGCCTCAGCTTCCACTTGGCACAATCGTCTAGGTCATCCTCATAACCGTGTTCTTAGCCATATACTTCGTTCTTGTTTGGTTAGTGGGTCTCGTGATAATATTCGTTGTCATAATTCTTTATGCAATGCGTGTCAATTAGGAAAATCTGCCCGTTTTCCCCTCCCCCGTGTTGCTTCCTCTAGTTCTCAAGTCCTAGATCTTATTTACACAGACATTTGGGGTCCTGCGCCCACTTTATCTACTTCTGGCTTCCGTTATTTTGTGATCTTTGTGGATGACTATTCCCGTTATACATGGTTCTTTCCTATGAAATTAAAGTCTGATCTTTATGTCATCTTTGATAAATTTCGTACTCTTGTTGAACGGTCCTTTAATTGCAAAATAAAGGCCATTCAGTCTGATTTAGGTGCTGAGTACAAAAAGTTGCATTCTTTGTTTGTTCAATTAGGAATTCAACATAGACAATCCTGTGCCTATACACATGAACAGAATGGTCGTGTTGAACGAAAACATCGTCACATTGTTGAAACTGGTCTGGCTCTTCTAGCTCATGCCTCTGTTCCTTTAAAATTTTGGGATTTTGCCTTTGAGAATGGTGTCTATTTAATTAACAGAATGCCATCTTCTGTATTAAATAACTCCAGTCCTCATCTCCTGTTACATAAATCCCCTCCTTCCTATCTTTTTCTTCGTGTCTTTGGGTGTTTATGCTACCCTCATCTTCGACCATATAATCGTCATAAGATGTCATACAGGTCTTCTCCATGTGTCTTCCTAGGTTATCCTGAGTCCTTTAGGGGGTACAGATGCATGGACTTACATACTAATAAGATTTACACATGCAGGCATGTCAGATTTGATGAAGAAGTTTTCCCCTTTGCTACTAAAACTTCTTTGCAGGATCTATCTACTCCGTTTTCTGGACCTTGGGCGGAATCTGTTCTCAGTCACAGCACACCTATTCCTGCCGTGTCCAATGATGAGCTGCCAGAACCGCCGCTACCTACTTCATTCGAACCAGCCGCGGATCCTGGACAGGCTGCCTCGTCGGGTGATCTTGTAGAGCCTGTTGCTCGCCGGCGAGGCCGTCCACGTGGGCGGTCCATCAGACCCAATGTCCGTACTCACTCTATGGCCACTCGCAGCAACGCAGATGCTCCTCTTTTTGCTCTAGCAGCTCAAGTGCATCCCACGGAACCCACATGTTACTCTCAAGCTGTCAAATATCCTGAGTGGCGTGAAGCCATGGACCAAGAATTCAATGCTCTCCTGCATAACCACACATGGTCTCTAGTTCCACCCACTGTAGGTATGAATATTATTGGCTGTAAATGGGTGTTTCGTACGAAGAGAAAGGCTGATGGTGCTATTGAAAGGCATAAAGATAGGCTGGTTGCGAAAGGTTTTAATCAGGTTCCAGGTCAGGACTTCATCGACACTTTTAGTCCAGTGGTAAAGCCTACGACTGTAAGACTCCTTCTATCTCTAGCTTTATCATCTGGGTGGTCTATCAAACAGCTAGATGTTCATAATGCTTTTCTGAATGGTAATCTGGCTGAAACAGTTTATATGAAGCAACCCCCTGGTTATATTGATGCTAACTTCTCGAATCATGTTTGTTTGTTAAAAAGATCTCTGTATGGGTTAAAACAAGCTCCCAGAGCTTGGTTTAATCGACTACATACGTTCTTATTATCGGTTGGCTTTCAAGCATCCAAGACAGATGTCTCTCTGTTCTATTACTCTAAAGACTCTGCTTTGGTTTATCTATTGGTGTACGTGGATGACATTCTTGTAATGGGAAGTGATCAAGGTATTATGTCTCAGCTCTTGTCCAAACTGTCTGCTACATTCAAAATCAGAGATCTTGGTGAACCAAATTTTTTTCTGGGTATTGAAACAGTTAAGAGTGACAATGGGATTATTTTATCTCAACAACGGTATATGAATGATATTTTAAAACGGGCTGGAATGTCTGAATGCAAACCCCTTTCTACACCTATCTCTGTCTCGAAAACTGTCCCCTTCAATTCAGATCTATATGATGATCCCACACAGTACAGGAGTCTAGCTGGAGCACTGCAATATCTCACTGTCACACGACCTGACCTATCCTTTGCAGTTAATCAGTTATGCCAGCATATGCATGCCCCCACCATAGCACACTGGGAGCAGCTCAAACGGGTACTCAGGTATGTTAAGGGAACAGTTGATCATGGTTTACGCGTACGACGGTGCTCATCTAGAGACATTCATGCTTTCTCTGATTCTGATTGGGCTGGTTGTCCTGACGATCGAAAATCCACGAGTGGTTTTGCTGTTTTCTTGGGGAGCAATCTTATATCATGGGTTTGCAAGAAACAGAGAACTGTTGCCAGGTCATCCACTGAGGCTGAATACAAAGCTCTTGCAGATGTTTGTGCTGAGGTTCTATGGATTATGTCATTATTGCGTGAGATACAGATTCCGGGTATTTCCATTCCAAAATTATGGTTGATAATCTAGGAGCTACATATATGAGTGCCAATCCAATCTTTCATGCGCGCACCAAGCATGTGGAGATTGATTATCATTTTGTTCGTGATCGAGTAGCTTCGGACGATATCCAAGTCAACTTCATCTCCACAAAGGATCAACTTGCTAATATCTTCACCAAAGCTCTGCCTGGACCTAGATTTTCTTCCTTAAGGGACAAGCTACAGGTTACTAGTATACACTGTACTTGAGGGGGAGTATTAGGATTCTATGTATATGAGTCTGTTTAGAACTTCTTATCCTTGTCACACTGTGACTCTCTACTTCTTATCATTGTCACACTGTGACTCTCTATTCTATATATTCACATCATCTGATCTCATTGTAATTAAGTTCAGAAAATATAATACAATCAGTTCTCATCCGTAAGTGCCATGCCCACATTTGTGTTTAATTATAAACTATACTATTATTAATGGAGTTTGAGAGTATTATATTTGACAGACTAAATTTACAACACTTTGTCTGTTAATGTTTAGTGTTGTAAACCCCAACTTGTAATTGGTAAAATTATTATGGCAAACTAAATAGGTTAGGTTTAGTGTCAGTTAGAAGTTCTGATTGAAGATCTATTGGAACAGACACTACACCAGAGCCTTTGAAAGTTAGCCATTGGAACTACACTGACTTATTCGGAACAGAAGGCAGAGCAGTTACGTTATGTTACGTTGTCTGGGGTTATTTTACAAGAAAGTCCTTATAATTACTTGATTGAAATACCTCAAGGGTAAGACAATAATTTATGTACATGGAACATTTAAGGAATTACTTGTCCTAGAAGAATCAGTGTATTAATACACTTGTGATACCTTTTTATTTTAAACAATATTATTTTAGTACGAATACTCTTAAAATAAAATTATTTTGAAAATCATGAATATTTTAGCATTAATTCTTTAAAAATAAATTATTTTGTTACAAAATATAAATAAAACTATTTTATAACTCATGATTTTTACTAGCTTTGTTATAAACATATTTAGTGGACATCATTTGTAACGGATGTAACGGATGCTTTGATTGCTCATTATGTATATTTATATCCTTTGTAATGGACACACCATATATGATTGTGTGGAGATGAATGAAAAGATGATCCTGACCTTTCCCTCTACACTCTCTGTATTTTCTGTTTAACATGTTATCAGCAGGTGATGCTCTAACCATCACCGGTGAACAGCCGATAGTGAATCCCGCAAACTCCATGTCTGTCCAGACCGGTGGTCTGGTTGTTTATAGAAGGAATAATGATAAGCGCATAAGACAAGGTTTGCTTCGATCTCCAAAACCAGTGCCGCTTTTGCCGTCTCTACTTGTCGCAACGCTAGGTCCCCCGTCTTGCACGACTGACTAAATGACGCCGCGTCGATAGCGATCGGAGGGGAAGACAACAACATCGTCACCAGGAACCAGTTCCGCCGCCGCCGCCTGGACGCCGTCGCCATCGATCGTGACAAAGTTGGACGATCTCTGGGATTTGAGCTGATGGTGGGGATGGCCTCAGATCATTGTCAAGCGAACGGTGACAACGACGACTATTGCTACCGTCTCTCCTCCTCGAACCTCCGTCCCGCCATGGCGCTATTAGCGCCGACATTTTCTGATTGCTCAATCGCGGCTGTTTGACGGATAATTGGGTTTTCCGGGCTAGTTTATTTATTATTAAATGAATTTCTGTTTTCTTCCTGATGTTAGAATTCCTGGTGAAAGAGCTCCACTGGTCTCAACCAAGAGAGATGGAAGCAGTTTAGATTACAACAGTTATTTGGAAGCAAAGGGGGATGCTGATATATTTTTTCCAACCGATTTTTGGCTCTTGGAATGCATGGACCATTATCATGTTCATAAACCATCATTTTCTTCTCTTGATGCTGCAATATATGATTATGCATATGGGGATGTGCTGTGAACATCCGTCGCTGGTCGTGGATCCGGATGTGAGGCAGATCGGAATAAGGAATCGCCGAAATGCCGTGATGCATCAATCGGAAACTGCCAAATTGTTTGGATTACTCCCAATGGCATTTTGCAACTAAATAAACCAATAATCCAGTTACTGGCTACAATGGAGGGAGACACGCAGCTCTTCCTTTACTGCTGCGATGTTTGGTTTTATGTGATGGCAAAAGAAAGCGCCATGGGGCGTTGCAGCAAAGGAATTTCTACCGTCTAACCTGGATTCTTTCTCCAAAACCAGGTTCCTTCGTTCAATTTTACTTCTCAAAATTGCCTAGAAAGATTTGTTCATCATTAGTTATGGTTTAATTTAATTGCACAGTCTGTGATGCACTAGGGAGAAACTATGGCAAAATTCCTCACAAAATCTACATGATAGAAGTTAGTTTGAATGCTCCCCTATAGTATTACTAAGTGGTTTGCATTGAAACTTAAAACCCATGGTGCTACTGAATTAAATAGGATATGGTCCAAGCTCTAGATAATATGCCCTTAAATGATTCTGCATATTTCCTTTGTCTTGTCGAAATGAGTTTGTTGAGCTCATTGATGATAACAATTATATTATATGTTATGTGCATATAGCTTCTGAATGACCATGAGATAATGCACTTATGTGATCTCTAGTGGAAATGGAATTTGCACATTTTAAGGCAAAGCAAATTGGACATAAAAATGTTCTTGTATTCCTATGACTTCTGTACAAGACAAAGGCCATTGTGATGCTTTGGATTATCAATTAAGTAATAGCTCCCGATTTGGGCCGGGTCATCTCCCCAGTTAATATGCCCTTAAATGTGATTATTTTTCTATGAGGTTTTTAAACCGCCTAACTTCTAAACATATCTCTAAACATATCTTTGTCCAGAAGACAAATTCATTGCATTAATTTATGATAAAAGCACCACGACAATTCTTTCAATGTAAATAATTGACTTTGTATTGTTTTTAAAGTCAATTGATGGTGCTAATTTTTATTTCACATGAGTCTTTGGCATTGAAATAAATCTCAAAAATGAGAATTTAAACAAAATATTAGTTCTTAATTTTAATATAATTTTGCCCAAAAGGTAAATCAAGAACACTAATTTTATCCCGTTATCTTGCCCCAAGCCCTCGATTATAGAAATTTGATCTAAAAGGATCTATAGACCCAAAGTCAATCCCTGAAGGATATTTGGTGTATGCGGGTCTCATTGTCATCTATGATGGTCATATTGTACTCCAGTAATAGTACATGGAAAAATTATACTAAGTGTTTTGAGTTTTTTTTCTTTCATTTTTGAAAGAAAACAAAAACTTAGTTTTTTTTGGGAATATACTCTCTGAGTTTTAAATTTTACCTACTTGACAATGTATTTGGTCATTATTGGGCTACTTTCTAATAAGGTCTGGAAGACCTCAAATTAGATTGATCTTTAAGGTGACTAATGTCTCATGAATGAAATTTGCAACTTCTATTTCTAATGCTATGCTACTCTCCAAAAGTTAAAATTGACTCACATCATGTTGGTTTGCCTGAAGCAAACAAATTGTGTTTTTTTTTTACACAGTAATCACTGCTTGAAAATTCTGACAAGCGCAGTTTGAAAATTAAATTCGTGAAAAATACTTGTTGAACTCCTTTTGGCATGAAATTTTTTCTGGAGAACCTAGACTCGTGATATTTGATGTCTGTAAAAATATTTTGTTAAAAATTTGTAAAGTTTTGGCAGTGTGCTGCCAATTATTTTTCTGCCTGGAGCAATGTTGTGAAAAATTTCAGAAAAAATACTTCCACACCTTGGATTGACATGAAAATTTTTATGTACGTTCTAGACTTGCTGAAATACATATCTGCCAAATTTTGTATCAAAATGTGTTACCGTTTTCCCCCAGAAAATTCTGCAATCCATGTCAAAATTCTGAAAATTTTCTGCCGTTTTTAGCTTGTATATCTTGCTATTTTGTGATGTTTTCATGCTGATATGAAACTATGAAATAAAATGAGAGCTTGCTTGGAAAAGTGCTATTTTTGACTCCCCGAAATAGGAATGAATGGGCCCGGCAGCGAACATGTGCTCATTATTCTTCGGCGAACGGTACTTCTCCTTTTTTTTTTTTTTCTAATTTATGAATTAATAAACAATATCTCTTGTCATGTCATGCCTCGTGTGTACCAAACATGATACTCTTTATTTAATGGATGTGCATGACTCAATAGAGAGTTTGGTGTCCAAGACATAAGGGACAATTATATCACATGCTTCTCTTTAATTAACAACTTTTAGCATATAATCTCTTGATTAGGCTCATATAAGAGCTTTTGTTATTTCTTGTTGGCAATTAATTATTTGCTATAGGCCGTAGCAATTGAGATTCATCACCCAACTTATAAGTGTGGCAATATCATGAATTCTCAATATGGTTAGGTTGCACATGTCGTTGCTAAACCTTAGCTTGCATGTGATAATAGTTAAAGGCTATGACATGTTTACAGTGCTAGTTTCTGCTATAGAAACTTTTTGACATGAGATTTGGTCATATGATATTTAAATTTATAGCCCTCATTGTTTTTGTATATTTATTTGCCCAGAAGGTAGATTAAGGACTTTAATTCTCTAAGTCACCCTTTAGGATGAAACATGACAATGAATTCTTGACAAAAATGGTCCCACCTATCCCATCAATCCCTGAAGGATTGTTATGATGTTACTATGAGTCAAGTTCTTTTTACCCAAGTCTAACTCAATGCATAGCACAAATCAATCCCTCAAGGATTGCTATACCCCCTTTTCACCTAGTACGTGGTTTCAGAAGTAACATTTCCCTATCTGCGTTATTTTTTTGCGCAGTCTATTTTATATCACCACCACAACGTACCTCTAAAAGGGCTATCAAAGAAACCTCCGTCTATTGATTAAATACCGAAAGCCCATGATAGGGGATCAATACATATAATTGGGTACGTTGACTGCATTCCTAATGAAGATTGTTTCTCGGCATTAGGGGGATATAATATACTACTCCGTAGCTTTTGGAATGCCAAGAAATTTCATAAGAATAAAAACATCTTCATTATTTAAATCCATGTACTAGTTAGATTGAACTGGAAGTTCAAAAGATAATCTATTTGCGATTTTAGCAAATAATCTGCCAAATACATCTATTGATCATAATGATCATAAAAGAAGTAACTAGGTCCCATATCCTTGGACCAAACATATCTATCGATACTCCTTGACACTAGAAGTGTAGGAGATCTATTGGTGAAAGAGATATGGATCATAATACTAGATCTAGTAAAGAAATATTGTCACTCTTGAAATAGCCTGAATAATTATGTCCTGCAGACGTTCATCCAGATGACGAAAAACCCTGGTAAGACTTATGGGTGCACCAAACAAACGTAAAACTAGGGATGCGGAACGACCAGATCAAAATATCTTTGGGAAATGTTTAGAATCTGGTTGTTTTATAAATTGCCATTACTTTTACAAATATGGGATTTTTACAAAAAGGTTATAGTTGTCGACAACACAATTGCCATTAGAAATTGCTCGTTATATGATAATCTAGATCCAGAGTTAGGCACCAGAAGTGCCATGGCTATTTAATATATAAAGGATCAATTAAGACATAGCTCGACTCGCTAATATGAATAAATTCTCTTTATAACAACACACCATTAAGTGTTAACCCTGAAGGTTACAAATGGGTGTGTGCATGAAAGAGAAGTAAGAATAACAAGGTGATATGATATGCAGCGAGTTTGTAGCCTATGGGTCCACGCAGAGACCCTTAATTGATTTTAATCAAATATACTCTCCCATGGTAAATGGCATTAAGTTCCGCTACATAATACAATTGGCAGAATAATAAATTTAGATATGCAATTAAATTTATCTTGAGAAATCCCTGATGGATTCATAATTCTCGAAATGAGGATTTATTTAAGTATTATTATGTGTCATTATTTACTCTTTAAAGGGTTGCGAATGGAGTTAATATCCTCATTGAAGGAATAATATGTACCATTGTGTGCTCGATAAAGGGTTGATAATGAACTTATTTATTATTTATTATCTCAGTCAAGATTGATGGTGTAAACATCAATGAAATATATAAAGAGCTTGATAATGTCAGTTCATGTTTAAAGACTGAGACTTTTGAAATAAAAAGCTTGTGAAAGCTATAAGTATTATCTCGACTTGAAGATCGAGTTTTTCTTTGAAGATTTTTTTTTTATATATACACCAGTCAGCCTACATCTAAAATTGCTTTTTCACATGTCTATATGCATATAAGTGTCATGTTTTTATCAAACTAAAGGTTGCCTAATAATCTCTTGAAGCAGATAAGGAACTTTTTCAGACTCGAAGTCTCTTACTTCATTATCGTTGGAGCACCATTGTAGAACCAGAAGTTCCATAATCGCAACATATTTGCGATGAAATTGCTAGCAAAATCTAGTGCTACCCCTACAAATGAAGTACTTGAATAATGATTAACATATCCTCCGGTATCTTTGAGATACAATGACATGACATTTATGTAAGAAACTATGATACGGTTTTAATAGACTACTTGGGTACTGGCTGTTTTGTTTGATCCCTGCAATGCCAAGTCCAAACTGGTTATACAAAGAATTTCCCTAAATGTTCAAAATGTGGACAATAACTCTAGTGTTGCACAAATGTTATATGAGCTCCAGAAGAGCCATAAGATTATTAGACATTTACTCTAGTGACAATCCAGAAGATTTGTACAATCCATTTCTTCAAATTTTGAAATATATGTAGAATTGAAGATTGTTATCTTCAGGGGGAGACGGGAAGTACATTTACTCGAATCAATCCGGAAGATTGAATGTAAAATCCTGAAGATTGGGTTGTACTCTTTTCTTTAGCTAAGCTTTTTCCCTACTGGGTTTCCTTAGCTTAAGGTTTTTAATGAGAAAGCTAAAACAAGAATACACATACATCATGCACTCTTTTCCTCAATTAGGTTTTTCCCACATGATTTTCCTAATGAGGTTTTTAACGAGGAATGAGTATGATATATGAATGTAAATGGGGAAAAGTTGCAAAATAATTGCTTAAGTAGACGAACCCCAAAATCCTGAAGATTATGCCGATTGTGCCCTGAAGGCTATTGGTTGTACTCTTTTTCCCTTAGCTAAGTTTTTCCCACAGGGTTTTCTTAAGTTAAGGTTTTTAATGAGGCGACCAATACAATATATGTTTTTACATATATCATGTACTCTTTTCTTCAACTAGGTTTTTTCCCACGTGGTTTTCCTAGTGAAGATTTTAATGAGGCATGAATATATTTTCTATTATACCTTTTCTTGTCTAGGTTTTTCCCACAGGGTTTTCCTAGCAAGTTTTTATCGAAGCAAGATTGTGGATAAATAATGTCCAAGGGGGAGTGTTATAAACATATTTAGTGGACATCATTTGTAACGGATGCTTTGATTGCTCATTATGTATATTTATATCCTTTGTAATGGACACACCATATATGATTGTGTGGAGATGAATGAAAAGATGATCATGACCTTTCGCTCTCCACTCTCTGTATTTTCTGTTTAACAAGCTTAATATTATATCATTGTTTGAACCCAAAAAATCTAATTGAGACTAGTCTATGATTATTGTTATAAAGCCCAAGCCCAAGCCGAAATCATTTTATTTCCAAGCTTGATAAATATTCATCCAAACCCAAATCCCTCTAAACCCTATCCTTAAAACCAAAAACAAGTTAAACCCTAAGTTTGCCCAAATTATGATGTGCAACCGTATGCACCATGGTGCACACGGTTGCAAAAACAACGTCGTTTTGACTAAAAACGCACGTCTCACTTAAAAAAAGAAAAATTTAGGTTCGAATCCCGACAATATCATTTTTTTGTGTGCATAATTTGAATTATATATCTACAAATTCATAACTACATATCCACAGTGAATAAATAACACAAAATCCAGAATGAATGAACTAAATATCCACAATGGATGAACTAAATATCGATAAATTCATAACTATATATCCACAATAATGTTGTTGATGGGAATCGAAATTGAATTTTTTTTTTTCAAATAGGACGCGCGTTTTTAGTCAAAACGACGTCATTTTACAACCGTGTGCACCATTCCATGCATGGTGCACACGGTTGCACAACATAATTATTGCTAAGTTTGTGTGTTTGTGTGTGTGTGAGTGTGTGTGTCTATATATATATATATATATATATATATATATATATATATATATATATATATATATATATATATGGAAGGGATCAGGTGTATTTGTTGCTTCCCGTGCGGATGTGCGGTGGATTAATGTGCGTGAGGGTTATACTTAATGTGCGTGAGATTTGTACTCAATGTGCCTGAGATTTGTACTTAATGTGCGTCATGTTAATATGCGTGAGTTTTGTACTTAATGTGCCTGAGTATTGTGCTTAATATGCGTGAGATTTGTGCTTAATGTGCGTGAGTAATTCAAAATTACGAGCTCAGAAAGAAGTAGAACAGAAAACTCACGCACATTAAAGCCCAAGCTTCTTGTTACTTCTTCCTTCAAAAACTCTTTCTGTTTCTCTCTTCTCTTAGAAACCTTTGCAGTGCTGCCTTAGCTTGCTTATGTATGTTATGCTGCTGTGTTGAGTTCGTTCTTGCATATTGAGAGTCCTCAACAACTTCCAAGATTAAGCACCATTTTTTCATGAAAAACCTGCAATTCTATTCTCTGTAAATCACGCGGGAACTTCGACGAAGGGTGATCGACCCCATTGGGAAAGGAGAAACTGACATCCATATTTTCTGCTGCATTTTACACATTCACGCACATTAAGTACAAATCTCAGGCACATTAGACACAACACTCACGCACATTGAGTACAAATCTCACGCACATTAATCACCCGCACAACCGCACGGGCGTGATTTACGGTGAAGCACGCGCGGCCACCATTGGCGTGATTTCAGTGCGAGACGAAGACCTATTTAGTTCAATGAGGAATCATGGTGAAGAATGACAATGGGCGATGATGAAGGTAATAGTTGTATTTACCCATATTGTTGTGTTATTCATTTTTAGAATTAGATTGAATACACCTATTCGTAGTACTGTGTGGAAGGGTAGAATTGAATAAAAAGTGTTTCTTTGTTGGAATGCAAGATAGGGTTTGTAGGGAATGTTCACAATCATGGTATTGTGTACATCTGCCTACTGTGTCGCTATGGCACACAGTATTAGTGAAGTTATTATTTACATATTATTAATGTATAATATATGGTCTTATTGTTTGTGGTTAGAATTAGTTAATCAACACTAGTTCTATTAATCAGGATTAGTTAGAGTTTTAGTTGTGATATACTTTGTAATCTTTATCCTGTTTCAATTGAATCGAAAGTCTATTCTCTAATCTGGTATCAGCTGAGAATCGATCCTTTCGTATCTCCACCATTCAAACTACCCCCCTCTTCACCGTAATCTCCACCGCCAAATATCATCCACCACCTTCCCGGAATGTCGTCTAATTCCTCCGAACATACTTCCTCTGCTGCCGCCGGTATGTCATCCCCGGCCTCCGGGGGCTCTCTTGCAGGCGCTCACCATTACATAACCATGAAGCTGACATCTCGGAACTTTCTGTTCTGGCGTACACAGCTGCTCCCATTCCTCCGGAGCCAGGAACTCCTGGGTTATGTCGATGGAAGTCTGCCATGCCCACCGGCAACGACCACCATCGCGTCGTCCTCTGCGGATTCCAGCACTACTCCGGCGAGTGTTGTTCCAAACCCGGCATACCATGCCTGGATGAAGCAAGATCAATCCATTCTTTCACTTATCATCTCATCCTAGTCGGATGAGGTCTTGCATCTCGCGCTCGGTCGAAACACGTCTGCGGCGATCTGGGAGTCCATCACCACGGCGTTAGGTTCCTCCAGCCAAGCTCGGTGTCTCAATCTATTGGGGCAGTTCCAGCTTCTCCGCCAGGACAATTCCACCACATCCGATTATCTCGGGCGCGCAGGGGTGTTAGTTGAATCTCTCGTTCAAGCCGGCCGACCTCTATCATTAATGGAGCAAAATCTGTACGTCATCCGCGGCCTGCGTCCGGAGCTGAAAACCTTAGCGGCTGCCTACACCTCTGGCAATGCAGTCACCTTGGAGCATCTATCGGATTACCTGCAAGCTAACGAATTCATCCTAGTAGATGAATATCCCGCTGCCGATGGTACTGCAGCGCATACGGCGTTCTACGCTGGCTCCGGCCGAGGTGGGCCTTCTGGAGGCGGACGGCAGCAGCAGCAGTCCGGTGGCCGTTGTGGGCGCGGTGGCCGGCAGAACCGAGGAGGCCGAGGAGGTCCACGGTGTCAAATATGCCGTTCTCATGGACATTCGGCCATGTACTACTTCAAGCGATATCATCCCCAACCTGCCGCACCACAAGCTCATGTTGTCGTGTCTAGTGACACCCCGGTGGGTCCGACACATGCTCCCGTTGACGGGTGGTACCCGGACACCGGTGCCACCACCCATGCAACCCCCGATGCGAATATGAAGGGCCAGTCGGAGGACTACACTGGTTCGGATGTGCTACGCGTGGGTAATGGTGCAGGTTTTTCCATTACTAGAGTCGGTCGTGCATCTCTTCCTTCCGCGTCAAAAACTCTCTGTTTAAATAATATATTGCATGTCCCGAGTCTCTCGGTCCCGTTATTGTCTGTTCATAAATTGCAGTAGATAACGGTGTTTATTTTGAGTTTCATGATTCCTGTTTTTTTGTGAAGGATTCCATCACCAAAGCGGTCCTGCTTAGGGGTCCAGCTACGGGCGGACTTTATAAGCTTTCGGCGTCACCTTCAGTTCCCGGGCCACTCCTACGGTTTGGCACCAAAAGCTTGGTCACCCGCACAAAACTGTCCAAAATAAAGGTCTACAAGGTTGCCCAGTCAAATCCAATAAAAATGATCCAGTCAATTCCTGCGTCTCGTGCCACTTGGGGAAACCATCACAGTTTAAATTAGATAATGTCCAACGTTCTAGTGAAAATGTACTAGATCTTATTTTTATCGACATTTGGGGACCATCCCCGGTTATATCTGTTAGTGGGTATCGTTATTTCTGCTTATTTGTAGATGATTTTTCCCGCTTCTGCTGGTTTTATCCATTACGGGTAAAATCAGACATTTATAAATGTTTCGAGTCGTTTCGTGTTCTGGTCGAGCGCCAATTTGAGCGTTCCATAAAATCTATTCAATCTGATCTAGAGGGTGAGTACAAAAAATTAAATGCTGTATTTCAAACCTTAGGCATTAATCACCGTCAGTCATGTGCTTACACACATGACCAAAACGGGCGTGTAGAGCGCTGTAATCGACATATTGTCGAAATGGGCCTAACTCTACTTGCTGAAGGGAAAGTACCACATGAATATTGGGAATATGCTTTTGAAACGCCAACTGCCCCGGCACGGACCCGAAAACGGCGTGCTCAACCACAGGGATGGGATCATGTCATGCGTCTTCGGCACATGACAAGGGGTACAGATGAGCCTTTTCAGGCCTTCACTGTAAGTACAGACCTAACGTGTTATTCACAGGCAGTTGGCCATGCTCACTGGCGTGAGGCAATGGATCAAGAGTTTAATGCACTTCTTCACAATCATACTTGGCACCTTGTCCCACCCGAACCACACATGAATATTATTGGTTGCAAATGGGTTTTTCGCACCAAGCGTACTGCAGATGGATCAGTTGAATGGTACAAGGCACATTTGGTAGCCAAAGGCTTTAACCAGGTCGCGGGGGAGGACTTTTTCGACACATTTAGTCCGGTAGTCAAACCTACCACAGTCCGCATGCTGTTCTCATTAGCTGTGTCCAAAGGGTGGACTCTACGGCAACTAGATGTTCACAATGCCTTCCTTAACGGCCACCTAGCTGAAACAGTTTACATGAAACAACCCCGGGGTATGAGGATCCTACTACACCTGGTCATGTATGTCACCTGCAACGATCTCTTTATGGGCTCAAGCAGGCACCGAGAGCCTGGTTCAAACGTCTTCATGATTTTCTGCTATCCACGGGTTTTCAAGCATCTAAAACCAACGTATCTTTGTTCTATTACACTGCAGGAGGTTCACGTGTATACTTGCTAGTCTATGTAGATGACATCATTATGATGGGTAATGATGCTAAGCTTGTGACTACTTTACTCCAGCGACTGTCTACAACCTTCAAAATCCGCGATCTGGGGGCACCGGGATTCTTTTTGGGTATTGAGACAGTTGTGGTAGGCGATGGTCTTCTTTTGTCACAGCGGCGCTACATGGTGGATCTCCTCGGTCGCTCAGGTATGGTTGATTGCAAGCCGCTGGCCACCCCAGCAGCTGTCACCAAGTCAGTCACTCCGGTAGACACGCCGTATGATAATCCGACACAGTATTGACGCATTGTTGGTGCGTTACAGTATCTCACGAGCACGCGTCCAGATTTGGCTTATGCTGTTAATCGGCTTTGTCAGTTCATGCACTCTCCGACAGAAGATCACTGGAATCTAGTGAAACGGGTTCTCCGATACATCAAGGGCACACTTGACTATGGGTTGCAGCTTACACCGTCTACTTCTACTACTATACATGCCTACTCTGATTCAGACTGGGCCGGCTGTCCCATCGACAGGAAAAGTACGAGTGGTTATGCCGTTTATTTGGGTTCCAATCTCATCTCATGGTTGTCCAAGAAGTAGCGAACGGTTGCCCGTTCTTCCACTGAGGCTGAGTATAAAGCGTTAGCTGATGTTTCCGCCGAGGTTACTTGGGTTGTGTCTTTACTTCAGGAACTCGGGTTACACTCTGGTCAGCCCGCGACACTGTGGTGTGATAATCTGGGTGCGACATATCTGTGTGCTAATCCGGTCTTCCACTCTCGCACTAAGCATGTGGAAATAGACTATCACTTCGTCCGTGATAAAGTGGCTTCAGGGGACTTCATTGTGAATTATGTGTCTACCGCTGATCAACTAGCTGATATCTTCACCAAACCGCTTCCGGCACCGCGGTTTTCTTCTCTACGAGGCAAGCTCAATGTGGCCTCACTACCACCTTGTGCTTGAGGGGGTGTATTAGTGAAGTTATTATTTACATATTATTATTGTATAATATATGGTCTTATTGTTTGTGGTTAGAATTAGTTAGTCAACACTAGTTCTATTAATCAGGATTAGTTAGAGTTTTAGTTGTGATATACTCTGTAGTCTTTATCCTGTTTCAATTGAATCGAAAGTCTATTCTCTAATCCACACCACGTTACACAATTGCACACCCCATGACCTGATTATGTGTATGACATTTATGCACACTGACCAACACATAATGGCACACAACGTAGCCAAAAGATGCAGCACACTATTTTTAATGCCCATCTGGTGCTCGTGTATGCACAAGTGCATAACCCCGCCCGTCATCTCCATCTGGTGTGTGCACCTGCGCCTAAAGGTAGTGCACAAGCGAAAATGCACGACTACGGGGAATGGATGTGAACTTGCACTCGCCACATTCTTTGTAGTCGTTTTTTCTCTATGTGCACATACGGCAAAACGAATGTGCCACACTGGCCACAGAAGCCCTGGACGCGTGCATCATGAGTGGGATGTGTGTGCCACAATGCCTAATCATATACGTTCAATGCTTCACAGGTTATGACGGCTCATCAGGGGTTTCTTCCGGGTGTGTAATGAATATCTCACTAGGCTCAACGAAGTACTAGACTCCAGAATGTGAAGAGTCAATGAAGCCTTTTGATGGGCATGCAGTGGTTCACAAGTTTGGAAGCAGGGATTCAATTCTACACCACATACGCAACTACAACTGGTTTTTATGTGCGGCGTGCAACTGTAAAAAAAGATTGGGAGAGGGAAATCATATGGAAGCATGTGTTGTGTTCACGTGTCGGATTCATACTACCTACTAGGGGAGGGAGTGGCATTGGTGTGCTCTCGGAAGAAGCCAACAACCCTTCAAAAAGGCGTCGTGTCACAAATACCATTTGTTTAAACATTCTTTATTATTATTATTATTATTATTATTATTTATTTGTTTGAATAAACAAAGAAAAACTTATTTACACAGGCTTATGTATGTATTTGGTGACCATGTAGTTTGTGTGTAGAGGGGTAATACCATGTCTGCGATATTGTATTGCTGTACTAATGTGGCCATGACCTGATGTGCACTCACGTTGATCTGTATGTGCTATTGTGTGCTACAATTCTACAAGATTGGTACCACGGACTACCGGGTGATGTTATACACTCCTGTGTGCACTTGCGTTATATTGTCTGTGCCAAACGTGCCAAATGACCATCTAGAGAGATAATCAAGTTGCCTGTTAAAATACAGTGTGCACCTAGGTTATGTTGAGTGTGCCAAAACGTGTTACACGAATTAGTGAGCAGAAAGTTGAGGCACAAGTTGACGTGCCGTTAGGATGTATTCTATGAGCCATAATTTAGTGTATGACAAATGGTAAGTTAGGATGTATTCTGTAAGCCATAATTTAGTGTATGACAAATGGTACGCTAGGATGTATTATGTGAGCCATAATTTAGTGTATGACAAATGGTAAATATCAGTGTGCATTTAGGAAGATATGTGTATGCCATAATGGTCCACCAGATAGATAACAACGAAGTCTGATAAAATACAGTGTGTACCTAGGTTATGTTGTGTGTGCCAAAATGTGCTACACGAATTACTGAATAGAAAATGGGCACAAGTTGACGTGCGGTTAGGATGTTTTGTGTGAGCCATAGTTTAGTGTATGACAACTGGTAAACATCTGTGTGTGCACTTAGGGAGATATGTGTATGCCATAATGACCCACCAGAGAGATAACCAAGTAGCCTGATAAAATACAGTGTGTACCTAGGTTATGTTTTGTGTGCCAAAACGTGCTACGCGAATTACTGAACAGAAAAATTGGCACAAGTTGACATGCGATTAGGATGTATTGTGTGAGCCATAGTTTAGTGTATGGACAACTGGTAAACATATGTGTGTGCACTTAGGGAGATATGTGTATGCCATAATGACCCACAAGAGAGATAACCAAGTAGCCTGATAAAATACAGTGTACCCCTAGGTTATGTTGTGTGTGCCAAAACGTGTTGCACGAATTGTTGAACATAAAAATGAGGCACAAGTTGACGTGCCGTTAAGGGCATTCCCATTAGGGGTTTATTCATAGATTTTGGAACAATAAAATTTCCTTGCTTTAGCTTTTCACAAATGGGAGTTGGAGATTTTGCAAATTTCTTTCTCCTGCAAATGAGAAGATTTTGCCAGACCCATACTTTGTTTCTCTCTCCTGCTGAGTACGCTGTAGACTATTCTTTCGTCAGTTTGTTTCATTTGTTTTTTTTTCTTAAAAACTGGCTGTTTTTTTTAGTTTAATATGCAGTGTCAGATTTCTTCATCCGTTTGGCATATTATTGTTTTTTTTTTTCCTAAATTCAATTAATTTAACATACAGTGTTATTAATTTTTTGTTTAATTATTTATTAAATTCATAATTATCAATAATAATATTATTAAATTTATAATTATCAATAACATTTCATCAATTTTATAATTATAATTACAATATAAATTTTTAGAATGATTATAAAAAATAAATAACTAAAATATAGGACAGTAAAATGGTGGGTCCACAAAAATTTGAGAAAAAACTTCAAACTAATGGGAAGAAGAGATTTTGTGATTGAGTGAGATAGTGGATGATGAGGTGGATGTTGGGGCCCACAAAAATATGAGGTAAAATCCCCAACTATTGAGGATGCCCTTAGGATGGATTGTGTGAGCCATAATTGAGAGTATGAAAAATGGTAAACATCTGTGTGCACTTAGGAAGATATGTGTATGCCATAATAGCCCACCAAATAGATAACAAAGAAGTCTGATAAAATACAGTGTGCACCTAGGTTATAGTGTCTGTGCCAAACTGTGCTATATGAATTGCTGAACAAAAAAAATGAGTCACAAGCAAACGTGCCGTTAGGATGTATTGTTATAACGCACAAGTTGACGTGCACTGGAATTGTGATAACGCAATGTGCAATGTTATAGGGTAACGTCATTCATGAAGGAAAAATGGGCCAAAAAATAACATAAATTAATTTAGGATAAGCTACCAAATAACGTAATTAGCATACATGAATGTATCCAAGTGAGCTAAACTAAACCACTGATCAACAAGCTAAAAATGAGCACACGAAGCTAGCTTTGTTCGAGGGTGTAACACCCCCTAATTTCCAAGCTAAATTAAGCCTTAGACATGCAGATAACTAGTCATAACATCAAACACATCGGAAGACTAAACAGGGAATTTATGAATAGGAAATAAAGGGTGCTATGCCACGTCCACTCAAAGGTGAACGCACAGGCGAAACATCTGCATAAATCCACCATCTAAATTCATTCAGAAACAGGAGTTCTAATGTCTAACATTGGCACACAGGCCACAACATCTCAAAACAAAGGGATCTAAGCTAACAGGTTCTAGACCGCGCTCTCGTCCACTCATCATCTGAAAAAAAAACACATAAAATAAGGGACAACGCCCGGTCAGCGAATGATGTTGGTAACCCACCAATACATGTGAAATATCATATGTAGATAGATTATATGAATACAAAATCATTTGCGAAACGGGATATAGTATATTTCAATTTCAAAAGCCAAGATAGAGATCAACACAAGACTCTATGCACTCACAAAAGATAAGGAAACACATCCCAATACGACAAGAAGCAATAACGACTCACAAGAACGGCTCAAGGTATAATCTACCATCACACAGTAGATTAACACCCGACATGCATAACACAAGAGAATAGGGACACACCCATTGGCAACACATGCCTTTGTGACATCACATGTCACAAAATAGAGAAATACACAACAACGGCTACACAAGCCTTCGTGACATCACCCATCACGAATTGATATGTCTTCCTTATGCCCGGTTCCAACCTTATGGCTACCCCCAACCTTATGTCTAGTTCCAACCATTACCTCCAGGACCCCTGTACACCAAGTCCAACCTTTTCCCTCCGAGGACCGTCGTCCACATCCACCGACAAAGCGCCAACAAAACCACCAATTCATAGTACACGAGGGTACCGATCACACACATGGCAACACATGCCTTGGCAACACATGCCTCCCAAGAAATACGTGAACCCGACACACAGGTCACAAACTCCATAATCACGTCATGGCCCAACACATGCCGTACCTTGGTGACTAATGTCTCATACCATTAATCGTGCAATCCAGGTACAGCCACACACACCACACCACAACAGGAATCAATCAACGGATCACAACGAAGATATGAGACCATACTCAATCAAGGAATGGATCACAGTCCAACATCAACGATGATTAACACAAGTCATCATCAATAATAGGAAAGGACAAACAACACACACGCTAGCATTTAAACACCGAACTAGCATGCTTATCAAACGGGTAAACCAAACATAGTTCCGAAGAACACACAAGACTCATCACGGTTCAACGAATCACAATGTTGAACACTTAGCACGATTCAAGATACCAAAACCTACATGCCTACCATATAGTTCTAGACATACGAAACATCAAGAAGACACTCAAATAGTTCCACAAAAGAACATCGGGAAGTCAAAAGACCAAATACCGAGTCAAAAGAATCACGGGGAACAAATCCCCGCCAAGCCAACACATGTACCCCGCGGGTAGAGCCACGGGTGGACCTCCACCCGTGGTTCCGCCGGCGGGAACCATTCCCACGAACCACCTATACCCTGCGGGTGGGGCGGCGGGTGGACGCCTACTCGCCGTTCCGCCCGCGGGTACACTCTTGTACCACAATAATCCCTTCGGGGATTTTCAACACCAAGCTCAAATTCAAGTCCAAAACATGCCAAATCTCACCAAATACAACAAAATGACTTGAATCAAAGGAATAACCAAGCAATGGCATACAAGAACCCTAATAACAAGCTCTAGATATGCATTTCACAAGACAATGCATCAACACTCACATTTCATAGCAAAACACATGTAGAATCCAAGAAATCATCATATAGGTAAGCAAAATAGATTTTGTAGAGCATGGGTTACCTCTTGAAGACTCAACTTTCACTTTAAACACTTCCCAAAGCTCTCAACAAGGTTCCCTTTCCACACCCACTTCAAGAACACACCAAAACAACATAAAGATTTCACCTTTATAAAAAGATACCTTAGAAAACACTAAAAACACAAGAGGAGCTTAGATCTTACCCTCCTAGATGCTCAAAAGAATGAAAGGTAGAATCTTGAAAGAAAACTTGAAAGATCTTGGTAGCCCTAGGTGTGGCTTGGAGAGAAAGCTAACTAGCTTTTAGAGAGAAGAGAGAGAGCTTATGATTTTTCTCGTGGAGAGTGTTTGAAGAAATGAAATGTGTCTTCCTAGGTTAGCTTGAAAGACTATATCCAAGGAAATGTCTTATTTGCCCTTACTAAGATGAAATGTGTATGGGAACAAGGGAACAACTCACAAAGCTTTAGGTACAACTTTTGACTTTGGGTTGACTAGTCAATTACTAGTCCCCGACTATTGAATTTTCCTGAATTTAAGGAATTAAATTAACAATTGGATTAGGATTAATTACTTAATTAATCCCTTAATTGAATTTGGATTACGGGGTGTCACAGAGGGCATCACGGTATCCAACTACGCTACGAATGTTCTTGGAATGGTAAACGTTAATCTCAACCGTCAAAATTTGAGACATATAAGTCATCCTCAACAAATCCAGACCCTTAGTATCAGCCTTTTGCAAACCACAATCCCATGCATCAATTGATTGTCCCAACGCATCTGCATCCTTCTAGGGATAATCCTCCGTAAAGCAGCCCCATATCGCCGCATCAACCTATATGGCACAAACAACTGAGAAAATGTGCACACTTAACTAGGAGCATACACAATGGTTAAATTATACACCAGAAGTGCACACATATCACTACTAAGGAGACCATTGCTAACAAGGAGCACACTGTTACCTTAATGAACACACAGAACAGACACATATTCCACATGTGCACACACAGAACAGACACATATTCCACATGTGTACACACAGAACTACTAACATACACACACCAATAACTACTAACCAAACAACACACTAAAACACACAGGACGGAAACACTTATAAACCACAAGCAAGGTTCACACTAAACTGTATTAAAAGGCACACCCCAACAAACTAACAAACCAAACACCAACACCCTCCCCACATGCGCACACACTTGCATCCATTACATGAAACAAATACCATATAAAAGAATAGATATTAAGCAAGACTAGCAAAGTGAACTTTTGTAGATATTCTTATGTGATGAGGAAAGTCATGAATGTAATGGCAAAAGAAGACAAGGTAGAGACCTGGCTTCCACAACACAAAAGAATAGATTTGAGATTCTGATTATACATTCATGACCAAATAGATGTCTGCTGCATCATCACTATTTCCGCTTCATTCCTTCAACGGCCCGAACAACATCCCACGACCTACACCTGTCCATCACTGTGTTCCCTCCAACGCCGTATTGAGATTTGCCACCCAATTTCTTTCTCTTAAATCTCTTCCCAGTTTAGTTTCTGGTTTCTGGTTCTTTTTTGACCGCCATTAATGGTGTTTGAGTTAGTTGGTTTCGTAAAGTTCAGTTTTTGCTCTCATTTTCTGTGTTTGTATTTGTGTTTGAGTCTAAATCCACCATCGTAGAAACAGAGAAAGTAGGAACCTGAAGAGAAAATCTCGCAATATCTTTAATTCACAAAAATACTATGCACTAAAATACCCTAAATATCCTTAACTACCTAAACTAAATAAAATCAGCTATAAAATTCCATAAAAATTCCTACCTAAAGATGGGTTCTCATACGATTGTAATTATATGTGTGTGTGTGTGTGTATATATATATATATATATATATATATATATATATATATATATATATATATATATATATATATATATATATATACACACACAGGGAAGGGTTTAGGTGCGGTTGATGCTTCCCGTGCGGTTATGCGGTTGGACACACCTTAAGCATTAACATGGCGCACCTTAAGTACACAAATCACCACGCGAGCACCTTAAGAACACAAATCACTCACCTTAAGTACAAAAACCACACACATTAAGCACAGAACAAAGCACATTGAGCACAAAACTCACGTTAAGCACAGAATAAAGCACCTTGAGCACAAAACTCACATTAAGCACAAACTCACGCACATTAAGTACAAAACCCACGCACATTAAGCACAAACCTCACGCACATTAAACATTAAACTGACACACTTTAAGTATTAACTCACAGACTTAAGTTTCAACAACTAATAATATTAATCACTAACCCCATGCACCTTAAGCACAAACTCCACGCACATTAAGCACAAACTTCACTCACCTTAAGAACAAACCTTACGCACCTTAAGCACAAAAGCCCACACACTTAAGTTTTAACAACTATTTACATTAAGCACAAACCCACACACATTAATCACAAAACCACTCACCTTAAATTTGACCTAGATGCAAAAATTACAAAATTGCCACCGCAGTTTTTTTTTATTATTTTATTTTAGTGATCTTGGACGTTGATTAAAGCGAGATGAATGGCTCAGATTAATCCGCAAAACCGCACCTGAAGCCCTCATCCGCACGAGAACCGATTCATATATATATATATATATATATATATATATATATATATATATATATATATATATATATATATATATATATATATATATATATATATATATGGTAGGGTTCCAGTGAGAACATGTGCTTAGGTGAGAACATGAGAACACATCATGTGCATCCATCTAATATTTTTTAATGGTATAGATTAGATTAAGTGTGTGCGAACGTGCATTAAATGTGTGCAAACACACTTAATCGCGTTTGCACACATTTAATGCGCGTTCGCACACACTTAATATAATCTAGACCATTTAAAAATATTAGATGAATGCATACGATTTGTTCTCATGTTCTCACCTAAGTAGGTGTTCTCATATGATGTTAAATATATATATATATATATATATATATATATATATATATATATATATATATATATATATATATATATATATATATATAGAGAGAGAGAGAGAGAGATTTTGAATCCGGTGCACACCCCCCAGTCAGCCGAGCTCGTGAGCATACTCCCTGGTCGTTGATTTGTTTTGATCAAGGCCTCGGATGGTGTTGGTTTATTCCACACTTGCGCTGTTTATTTAGGTAAGGAGGGGCTGTTTTGTAATTTAGCTTATGCTTTTATTATCCTAGCCTTTATTTCCGGCGTAACTAAGGATTTGGGTTTTTATTTTTAGGTTGTTTTTTTGTTTCTCTACGCTTTGTTCTTGCATCTCTCTGTATTCCCGCGCATCTCTCTCGCCGATTGGTCTTCCTCCAGTCGAAGCGTTGCATCGATTTCTCGGCGTTAGTGTCTCCATGGATGGGTGTAGCAGAAGGCAGTCCAAGCGACTTAGGGGTATCTCGTCTTTGTCTAGTGCGGGTACTATCTATCGCAGTTCTATTTTTTAAAAAAAAAATTTTTTGTTTGTTTTTGTGGTGTTTTTTCCAAAATGTTGGTGGGTTTGTTGCCGTAGCGTACATGATTGGTTTGGGGTTTTGGATTTTCGTTTTCTTGTGCGGTCGGAGTTCTTGGTTGTGTGTTTTTTCTGGGGGGTCGTGTATTTTGCGTCGCCTCTGTAATCAAGGTTTGGGGGTGGTGTGAGAGTGACATTGGGGGTTGTTTGATTTCTGGGTTAGGGTTTGGCAGTCTGGGTTAGGGTTTGGCAGTCTGGGTTTTTTTCTCGTATGGGTCTGGGGGTTGGTGATTAGGTTTGTGCATGCGGGGTGTGTTGGGGGTTTTGTCTCCGGTATGTTGGTGTTTGGTATATGGGGGGGGGGGGTGGTGGTCTTGTGTTTTGGGTTCCGGCGAGGTTGTGGATGGGCGGTGGTTTGGGGGCGGCGGGTGTTCTTCTTTTTATTTTATTTTATTTTATTTGTGTGTTTTTGTGTGTTTTTTTTTTTTTTTTAAATTTCCTCTATTTTTTTTTTCTTTTTTTTAGAAGAAGGTCTGCATATGTGCTTGCATTCTTTACTAGCATTTATCTCCTCTGGATAACAGTAGTTAATGAAGAACAGAGAGTTAATGAATACATCTTCTTCATGAGAGGAGAAAACCTTTAGGCAGAGAGAGCAGAAACTTAAATGGCAAATGAAGATGAGTACATTAACACCAGTCTGGTTAACACTATACAGAAGTACACCCAATATAAATCGCAAAGGAATTGTTTATAATCGGAAGTGTTATTTTGTGTTTTTTTTTTTTTGGATTATTGGTGCGTGCTTTTTTTTTTTTTTTTTTTTTTGGTGTTTTGCAGTGTATAAGAGGTTAGAGTGGATAATTATATTAGTTTGTGCGTAGTAGCGTATCGTCATGTGCAGGTAGTGTAGAGTTGTGGGAGGTTACAGTGGGTAATTGTATGTCTATGTATATATGCATGTCTGCACTGTTATTTTCATTCATAAAAGACAATTGTAATTTTATTTATGTGTGTTGTCATTGTTATTCATAGAAGACAAGTGTCCAACAACGGTTTTTCGTTAATCCTGATTTTTTAATGTTTGTGGGGCTTAGGATGTTTGGTTGCTTGGTCTATGCGTAGTTGGGCCTCATTGATTCGGGATTGTTTTTGAATTTCGTTGTTTGAAATTTTAAGGGAGAGAATTAAATTCACAAATATGGGAAAGCAAGGACCTTGTTATTACTGTGGTGTTACCAGTGAGTTTAATTTTTTTTACTTATAAGAGTGTTTGTGTAGGCAAGAAAAGATTGAGTCTTTGTGATTGTTTCCTGTTGGGGTTGTTCTTGTTTGCTGTAAATGGCTGCCTATGATTAGATTATGTATTGAATTATGGACCTGAAAATCAATATGTTGCTGTTATTGGACAATGAAGAATAATCGATAGTATGTGATGTTGCTCACCTTATTCCAGTTGTTTTTTGGTGGTTTTGATTGTATTGTTAAGGTGTTATAGAGCTATGGCTTCATATAAACTGTGGGTTTCAACAATGGGTCATAGTTTTAAAGTTGAATTCAACAAGGTTAAATGCAATTTAAATGTTTTGCTAAATGTATTGCCTATACCTGCACTGCAATTCATGTTTGGAATTCATCCTGCATTGCAATTCATGATTTTGCAACCTCCAGGGAATGGGGTTTAACCCATGGAGATACAAGTTTCTTATAGTAGTTCATGCCTTCAGGGCAATGAGCAAAGAGACTTGGGAAAAGAAGGTGGAGGCTTATAAGAAGTATGAATTTTATGAGGCTGAGATATTCAAAGCTTTTGAAGTTGTATACAAAAAGATTGGCTCTTCTCTATTGATCATGACCTGCATATGAAGAGAGAGCCAGATACTCTTTTATCTGTCAAGGTGTACATTTCACCATTTTTGCCTAGAATAGTGGTTGTTAATGGATGTCATTTAGGCTTTCACACACCAAGATGTAACTGAAGTGACTCAATTTAATTAAATGGTTGCTTTCTTGCCAACAATTCATTACATGTGTAATGTGTTTAAATCAATTGCCTCCAAAAGTTGGTTTTCTTCTCATTGTATAGAAGTATCAGAATTCGTGTGGTTCCAATGTGACATTGCCTCCACAACGCGTAAATGCACACGCCCCATCATCATTACACACACGCTTCTCCACTGCCCGACAATTAAACATCTGCTACCAAAATGAATTTACCCAACACGCACTAACCGAATCCACGACATGCACAAACCACTACATGAATACGCACACTCCATAATTAAAAACGCACAGAACCCCCCATACTTCTACCTATTTAGTAATTTTATTCCATATACGGTCAATGCATTCAACCATATCCCCAATAATAATAACTTAGCTCCTTGGATCTCGAATTTCAGGAAAAACATTTTACACCTCCAATTCACCAAAATGCACACGCCACAATAGTAACACGCACACACCATTACAAGTAGACACACAGACCATAATTCCAAACGCATAGACCTGCAATACTACTCCTGTGACGCCCAAAAATAACAAACCACTTCTACCTATTTAGTTAATTTCTTCCATATCCGGGCAAACAACATACATTCAACCATACCCCCAATAATAACTTAGCTCATTGGATCTCGAATTACAGGAAAAAGATTTTACACCTACAATTCACCAAAACGCACACGCCACAACCGTAACACGCACACACTATAACAAGCAGACATACAGACTAGAATCCCAAACGCACAGACCCCCAATACTACTCCCGTGACGCCTAAACAATAACAAACCACTTCTACCCATTTAGTTAATTTCTTCCATATTCGGGCAAACAACATGCATTCAACCATACCCCCAAGACGCACAGACCGAAATTCCAAACGCGCAGACCCCAAACACTACAACACTAAATTTCCGTACTACTACTACATATTCGTATCTCATCCACAAATACTTTCTATTTGTTACCATTCTTATTCCATCTAATATTATGCTAAATATTACTAATTTATTTTAGCCATAATTAACAACACTATTACAATGACTCTTTTATCCTTATTTTTAAATTCTAACCTTAATTATCCAACACATCTCTTTCAATCACATCCATCAAATTCTAGTAACTTAATGGTTGTGATGAGACCTCATGACCTCATCTAGTATAGGGGTGCACCGGATTCGAAGCCTATATATATATATATATATATATATATATATATATATATATATATATATATATATATATATATATATATATATATATATATATATATATACATGCATCCTATCATTCTCTACCTAACTCCTTCTTCCCCTCACTCTCACCGGTGGAATATCTCTAGTTCTCCCATTTTTCTCTGAGTCTCTTTTAGCTTAAGATCAAGCTTTGGAGTTGTTTGATGTGCTTTTGGTTTGAGAGAACGAAGGAGATTTGCAGTGGACCAAGTTTAAGAATGGACAATGGGTTCTTGGGGGGTTTTTAGCGATAGAGATATGGTTTATGTTCATTCAAATCTTTGCCCTAACTGTGAATGCTACCTGTTCAAGGCTTGTATTTATTATATGATGAAATTTATGTTGTTTTAAAACTTGGGTAGTAGCATTTGATTATAAAGTACATCTATATGTAAATGTATCAATGATTTTGCAAATGAAAATGTGTTTTGTGATGTGTCTTGGGATTTTTGAGAAGTGATTCGGTCTGTAATAATCGTCGGAGAAGACGACTCTGTGCTCTCATTTTTGCCCTCACGAGACAGGCTACGGGTTTGCGAGACCCATTGCCTAATCCCGTGGGAAAGCCACAGGGGGAGGTGGCGGGTCTATGGCATCCGCCACCCCAACACATGGAGGTCACGGGTGTAGCTCACGGGCACTGTAACACCCCAAAATTTGACTTGCAAATCTTTCATAAAATGACATTACAATTCAAAACTTAGTATAAATAGAATTACTAAAAATAAATTTTCTTATAAATTGTACTTCAATTCAAGTCTCAAATAATTTGTAATTCAAATTCTAACACTTATAGGGTGCTACCGCGACATCTAACCTATCAAGACTAGATGCAAGGCTAATCACAAAACCGTCAAATACTTCAATTACATCTATTACATTTATTTTCTTCTTCTTCTAACACGCTCTTTCACTCCAAGCTTCATAAATCCCTGTTCACATTTTTTTCAAGAAACACATAACAAACAGTTGGGATTAGCAAAACATGCTGAGTAAGCGTTACTTTGCCCGGAAACAAAATTTATTAAAATAAAATAAGGTACAATACTTTCAAAAATAACTTTTCTTTCAAAATCACTTACAAAACCTTCTTCATTTCATCAACAACCAATGACAACATCAAAATGTACCTTTAAATATTTAATTCATTTTCCACATACAAATAATCATTTTGGAAGAACATCACCACAATAATAATTAGCCACAAGGCTTACTTAAAACCGATATGTGCTTTTAAAATATTTGATTTCTCTTTTCAAATAAATACAAGTTTTTATGAAAAATCACCAATCACATAAATGGGCATGAAATCCCATATCCGATAACATGAATGGGCATAAGATCTCATAGCCGATATAAATGGGCATAAGATCCCATAGCCGATATAAATGGGTGTAAAATCACATAGCTAATATAAATGGGCATCAAATCCCATAGCCAATATAAATGGGTATACAATCCCATAGCCAATATAAATGAGCATAAAGTCCCATAGCGAAAATAAATGGGTATAAAATCTCATAGCCAATATAAATGGGCATCAAATCCCATAGCCAAAATAAATGGGCATCAAATCCCATAGTCAAAATAAATGGGTATAAAATCCCATAGCCCATACACAACATTATACCGCCACGATAGGTTTCCAAAAAAATTTCCTTCACTTCAACACCAACAACAACGTAGATGTTTTACATCACAATTTAAACAACTAAAATCAACATTTCACTTTTACTAATCATTTAAATTCTTTTATGCATATATAATAAAATATATACACGCTAATTAAACAAAATACTATTATTATATAAATATATATTTGTTGTTTTGTTGTATGAGTACAGAAAGTACATTTATATACATATTTACATACGGTAATGTATAACAACAAATCACATAAAAAGATGTACATTTTTTTATGCCCAAATCACAATAAAAGTACATATTGTCAAATACAAGAATATTTCCAAATAATCACTTTAAATCATTTTATAAGGCAAATGATTATGAGGCAACAATTCATCACTTTAAAAACTAATTTGGGCAAAGTATAAATGGGAACAATCACTTACTTGAAGAGAGTTTCACTTAATTTTTCTCTTAGCTATTTAAGAATTCAAAGGCTCCTCTTTAGCGTGAAGGAATTTCTTGGCTCTTGAAAGAATAAAGAATTTTTTTTATATATAAATGATATATGTATACATACGGCAATTTTTTTTTCTTAAATAATTTTTTTTATATTACTGTACATATATATACAATTACAGGAAGAAAAAGATGAAGGAGAAATATCTTTGTCTTGGTAAACATGAATAAAAAGGAAATGATAATTTTTAATAATGAAAAATAAAGGTGATGGAGAAATTATTCACAGGAATTAAGGTAGGTTAGGGAGTGATGAGTGCTAATTAGTTGACCAAGATTTATCCACATGCTAAATGAACTTGGACACAAATCACGACCACATTCCTAATCTTATATGTATAACAAAATCTTATTTAATGTTTAGCATATACTTCATCCAAATTACATATATATGTTACATACATAATCTACGGAACATACTATAAAATAGTTTCACTAACATATCATTAAATGTGGACAATGATATGAAAGTTGTAATGGTTTGATAGTAGGGATTTTGCTATTGCAAAAGAAAGGTGTAGGGTTCAAATCTCATTATAAACAATTTTATTTTTCTTAAATATGAAGATTAAACCTTTTTCCTACTTAAATAATTTAAATTTTTCGGGGTATCACAGGCACCATATGTAACACCCCACATTTCTTAAACCTTAATAACAGTACTTAACTTATAAAGGAATACTAAACAAGCACAATAAACTTACAAATTAAACTTTAAGTGGTGTCACCGTCAGAATCACCATGCACGGTGATTGCACAGGCAAAGAAAGGATCTAAACATAGTCAAACTTACTAACTTTAAACAAACTTGGGGAATACAACCCCGGTGTCCAACACCATCAAAAACATCTAGATGGGTATACAACCAAGTCTAAAAATAACATAACTGATAATAGTTTAGACTACAACTAGCACACTAAGCTAATCTAGTCTAACTCGAACGCTCTCAAGAACTGTGTCCACCTGATAGCGTTTAACAACAAACAAGTAGAAAAAAAAACCCGTTAGCACGAAGCTAAATATAACGTCACTCAACCCTATAAAATACTACAGCATATACTTTTGGAAACATTTGTTTCACACACTTAGATCAAGTATTCTCAATCACTTAAATAACGTTTAAACATACTGAACAATATTTCTATATGCTTGCAACCTAGTTATCAAATAGGCATACTTTCTCTATCATTTAGCTTGTCAACAATCACATGCTTTCACATACATATCTTATCATGGCGATATACACTAATCATGCTCACACTGATGGTTAATAATATACTTAAGCTTTAACAAGCAATCTCATGCTAACATATATCTCAACAACGATCTCATATCAACATAAATCTCAGTAAGAAATCTCATGCTATCACATAACTCAATAAGCAATCTCATGCTATCTTATAACTCAATAAGCAATCTCATGCTATCTTATTACTCAATAAGCAATCTCATGCTATCATATAACTCAATAAGCAATCTCATGCTCTCTTATAACTCAATAAGCAATCTCATGTTATCATATAACTCAATAAGCAATCTCATGTTATCATATAACTCAATAAGCAATCTCATGCTATCATATAACTCAATAAGCAATCTCATGCTATCATATAACTCAATAAGCAATCTCATGCTATCATATAACTCAATAAGCAATCTCATGCTATCATATAACTCAATAAGCAATCTCATGCTATCATATAACTCAATAAGCAATCTCATGCTATCATATAACTCAATAAGCAATCGCATGCTATCATTTACTCAAGGAAAGACAATATAATGTCATGCTTCTTATCCTACTTTCATGCAACACGTGCAAATCATTTAATCATGTAATAAGATGAACATGATGTTTTAGTATAAGTATAGATAGATATACATATACACTCTTTCTTTGGTAACAATGAACACTTGTTGAACGGAGGTCTCTTAGAGTCACAATGACTCGCTTTTCTCTTCTTTCTCTAGAGTCACGACGACTCGCTTTCATTCTTTCTTTCTTTAGAGTAACAATGACTCGCTTTCTCTCTTTACTAATACTCGTGGGCAAGGTAGGAACTTCACCATAATGTGAACGGACCTATCCGGGCTCGGCATCGAGCCGGCCTAATACTCATCTCGCTCACCGAACCACTCTCTTGGTTCTTTTCTCAAACTCTATGGAATAAGGTATCATACTTGTCAGCAACTCGGGAATATCGACCTCGTTACTTCACATCGGATCGCAATGTCCATTTCTTTCTTTACTTTCTCTTTTCTTCCGAAAGGACATAGTCCTAACGGGCCTTCAAAACCTCGGATTACTCACACTAGATACATATAGATATAACTCATGCATTTCATTCTCGTGCAACAACTTTATTTATGCAAACTTATGCACATAGCTTCTCAGCAACTTCTCTTTTCTTACAAATTGGAAATCAAATATCATGCAACTAGATAATGATTTTCCAAAATAGATATAGGTTTTGAAAGAATACTTACGCTTACTTAGAGCCGCTAAAGCACTTATGTTCATGATATACTAAACATGCTCAATTACTATAAAGGATATCTCAAATGCTCTTTGACTATAAGTCAAACAAACAATATGCTACTTCATGCTTATCACTTTAATACTTAGCAAAACTTCTTAGCAAACACTTAGCATATATTGATCATGCTCTTTGAACACAAAATAGACAACATGCTTTATTATTTCACTTTACTGGACAAATAGATTCATGCTCTGTACAACCAAACATCTCATATTCTTGGCAAAATTCTCAATAACTCACAATGGCTATTTAAACATGCTAATCAAGCAAACTTGGCAAATAATGATCATGCTTCTTAATCCAATAATCAAATAATTGTCATGCTTCTCATACAAATAGCTAAGACTAAATACTTCACATATTTCTTCTCTGTAAATACTACACAGATTACTTCTATAGCATGAATCATCACAATTTCTACTGTAAATTACTCATTTCAACTCCAAATTCAACGAAGTCAAATTCTACAAGTGCGTCGTAACGATCCCGAGTGTCCGAGTCTCAAGGGCCCGCAAGTCCCGGTCTGAACGACACGTAGCTGAGACACAAAGGACCCGGCCACTGCACTGTATTGGCCTGGCGGAGCTTGCGGCGGGGCTTGGGGAGCCCCGCCACTTGGCTCCGCCAAATAGCGGCCTAAGGCCACGGCTCTAGCTGAGAGCCGTGCCCTAGGGCCGTTCCTTCACGGGGCTTGCCAATGGTCCTTGCCTAGGACCGTTGGCTAGTTCCGTAACTCAATTTGGTGCACACTGTCTGTGCACCAGTGGGGATTTTCTTCATTTGCAATGAAACTCAGAGCCATCTAACACTCCCAAATCCTCAACAATACATCATAGATCAACAATAGATCACTTAATAGCTCAACCACAACAATAATCTAGCATTTCTACACATTTTCAATAACAAACTTGACTTCACAGAGTCTATCTAAAGAGGTTAGAATCCATGGGTTATACCTTTGTTGTTTCCTCCTCTTGTGTAGATCTCAGCCTCTTCTCCACTCAACTTCCACCACTTCCTTCACCACCTAAACAACCCAAACAACAATACAAACTAGGCCTAAGAATCTCAGAGAATGGAAACCAAAGAATAAAACTAAAAGCAAGTGAAGGAGAGAAAGATGGAGGATGAAGCTTACTGTGAGATTTTTTTCTTCTATCAGACAATATTGGGAGGGGCAAGGGAGTGAGATCAGGTAAGGAAATGAGGCTACTATTCTATTTATATGGCTCAAAACCCTAGGATAATCTTCAATGATTGGTGGAGGGTAACATGGTAAATTGGTGGTTGATAAAAAATATCAGGCAAAAAGGTGGAGTCTTGTGGTTCACCAAGCTTCATGGACCAATGTCTAGAATCATAGTTTAAAATCGCTTTTAGGGTCAAAATACATTTTTCTAAAAATACTTTCTAGACAATCACTTAGTTTAGGTTCCTCAGATTTCTCCCGGTTTCACTCAGATTGACTTTTGGCTCAAAAACTTGGTACGCAATGTACCCAAAAATTTAGGATTTTAGTATTAAAATAAGTCCCGGTGTTGAATTCATATAAAATATACTTCAAAATAATTTATTCAAACACCGTTTTATCTTAAAAATTTTGATAGAGTGAAAAAATGGCTATTTTGGAATTTCTTAAAAGCGAATTTATAAAATTAAATTTTGGGTTATCACACCATAGGCCCGTGAATTCCACCCTGTGTGTGCTTCGGGGTTAGCTTGATTTTGGAAATTTGTAAAATTTTGTGAAATTATGTTTTTGAAGAAATGAGTATTATTTTCAAGAAACTCTATATTTGAGACATATCCTTATACTTTTGAAAAACTACTTGGTTGATAAACCTCGTATGTATTTGAGAAGCCTATCTATTTTTTATGAAAATCTATACTTTTAAAAGATATACAACCATTGATGATATTATAGAGTTCGGTGAGAACTTCTCTTTTGAGAAATGGTATTTTGATAGCCTATGGGCAATGAACAATGATAAAAATGTATTATTCTGGAGGATATGAGAATTGTGGGTTAAAACCCTATTTTGAAGAGTATTCGGTAGAAAACATCCTGAATACTAGGGCTATATGTCCTGTTTGTTTTGAGGAGTATTCGGTAGAAAACATCCTGAATACTTGGACTACGAGTCCTGTTATATTTGAGGAATAACTTGGTAGAAAGCATCCTGGGTTACTACTAGGGCTAGTTACTACCCTCTAAGCCTGGAAAACCCTTTAGGGGTGTGCACATTGAAAGTTTTAGTCCTGATTTCCGCGAAAGGGGAAATCTGTGGAGTGTTCGGTAGAGTGGATTACCGTTCACTAGGGCTTCACTAAGTTGATGTCCATGTGCCCCTTTCACTTTTGGGAGAGTATGGTTTTTGCGGAGTGTTCAGTGAGTTACTGTTCACTAAGACTTCACTTAGATGATGTTCGTGCCCCACTAGTGAGATTTGAGTTCCTCCATATCTATATGAAATGTGGAAATGTTTTGAGAAATATGTTTCGAGTTCCTTCATATTTGTAAATATTTGAAAATGATCTATGAAAAAGATGCTTTGTATTCCTCCATACTTATATATCTTGAAAATGATTTTGAGAAAGATTACTACTTTGAAAAGCATATGGAAAAGTATATGGTAATTTATAAAATTATTTTTGTAAAGGAATATACCTTGAATGTGATTTGTGATCTGAGAAGATTATTATATTTTGAAATGTATGTGAATACAATCCTTTTCGCGAAGTTTCTTAACACACTTGTCTTCTCCACCCATTACTAAATATGCAGTCAAATTTCAATGATACTATTCGGATCCTAACTTGCAGGGAATTTTATTATTTTTGGGTGTTGGGCTGCTATGGGTATGTGTAAGTCGAAAAGGTTATGCTTCAAAATTGCACACTCAATTTCGCTAACCCCCAGTATAACACGGTTATCTAACCCTCACCAAGCCATTTGCTTGAATTACAGTAATGGCGGTGACCCAATCAATAGTACTTGATTATTTGGTCACTAGGGGAGTCATGTGCACTCTCCCCCTTTAGTTTTGCCGCCGTGGACAATAACAATACAAACAAAAATAGTAGCATTTTGTGTGGTTTTGAGGCGTACCTCTTGTGTTGGGATTTTTGGCATTGTTAGCGTCATTTTTGAAATGGGTGTTGTTCGCCTGCAATTGTTATGTATGTTTGTGCACTTTTGCTTTGTTGTTTTTATTTTTTTATTTTTTCTGGCGACAAAGCAATTGATCTGAGCATTAAGTTTGTTGTTTTTATTTTTTTATTTTTTCTGGCGACAAAGCAATTGATCTGAGCATTAAGTTTGGGTGTGGGTAGTAGTTGAGCATTAAGTTTGTTGTTTTTATTTTTTTATTTTTTCTGGCGACAAAGCAATTGATCTGAGCATTAAGTTTGGGTGTGGGTAGTAGTTTACTGTAGGTTTCAGTTTCAGAGATGGCATGTCGTATTTTTTTATTTTTTCTGGCGACAAAGCAATTGATCTGAGCATTAAGTTTGGGTGTGGGTAGTAGTTTACTGTAGGTTGCAATTGATCTGAGCATTAAGTTTGGGTGTGGGTAGTAGTTTACTGCAATTGATCTGAGCATTAAGTTTGGGTGTGGGTAGTAGTTTACTGTAGGTTTCAGTTTCAGAGATGGCATGTCGTAAATGACAAGTGTTTCAGAGATGGCATGTCGTAAATGACAAGTTGCACAGGCATCCCATGGCAGCCAAAATTTTATTTATTTATTTTGGCTATTAACTCTATTATATTGAAGCACAAAGAGTCAACACCACCTCCACTGAGGCTCGATCTCATGACCTCCCATATGAGAGAGCCACTACATGCCATCTGAGCACAATGTGTTTGGCGCAAAAATGTTATTTAAAAATATAGTCATTGATCATTTAAAATATGTGGTCTTGATCAGTTCACACTTCTCTCATGAGGGTTGGTTCTCATGGAAAGGGAGTCGGTCATAGATTTCTCAAGTCATACAAATTTGAGGGTAATTTTGAGTTAATTTGATTTTACTTTTAATTTGTGATCACCTCTATCTAATAGTGGTCCATAACTATTAGTGCGTTCACATCAATATCTCAACTTTATTTTTTAAGGTAACAAAAGAATTGAAATATCATTAATAAGCCTTGAACACATCACCAATAAACATTGGTGGCTTCGACGACTCCGACGAGGGGTCCTGCTGACGGTGAGGGCAATTAGCGGCGTCGGCTGTAACACTCCCTTTTTTATAAAATTTAAATCTCAAATACTTTAACTTAAACAAGGTAAATAAACAAGGCTTATATACTAAAACCATTCAAATCAACAATTACGGGTGTTACTACCACAGCCACCACTCACGGTGACTGCACAGGCTACAAAACAGATAACTAAAACTCGAGTCAAGATCTACAACATTAATAACATAGGGAACAAACCCCGATGTCCACACACCACAAAAGATCAGTTTAAGTAACAACTATCAAAACAACTAAGGATAGAAACTACACTAGTAACTACCACCTCAACTACGCACTAGCTACCACGTGCGCTCTCAAACACTGAGCCCACCTGAAAGGGGTTATAAAACAAGTAGGAAAATAAACCCGTTAGCAAATTAATGCTAAGTATAAAGTCACTCAACCCTGTAAAGTACTATAGATATAGGTTGGAAAACATTTGGCATTCACACGTAACTCAAGTATGAACATAACGACTTACAACACTTAATCAACAATCTCAATACATACTCATAATCATTTCTATATGCTTGCAACCTATACTCAACTTAACACATTCTCATGTTGTAAACAGATATCTTTAGACATACCTCATTATACAATACTCAAACTCAAACTGATAGGTAAGAGTTAACTAAAACTCAACAAGTAAGATCATGCTATCATGCCAACTCTTAAACAACAATAAGACTTTACTTCTCAAAAAGCTTTAAATGCAACTCATACTAAGTCATGCAACAAGATATGACGTGATGCTTTAAATATGGATATACTCTCACTCTTTATATAAAAAGAATATTTTATGAGGAGGTTTCTGTTGAGTCACTTGACTTGTTTTTCTCTTCTTTCTCATGATTCTCTTTGCTCTTCTTTCTCAATCTTTCTCTTTATGTGAGGCAGGTACTCCACCGTAGCGAAGCCCTAGCGAACGGCGCAACTCTTGCAACCGCCACATCCATATCAACAGAACCTCAAACTCGTGGGGGAGGTAGGAACTTCACGAATCGTGAATGGACCTATCCGGGCTCGGAAATCTAGCCGGCTTAATACTCAACTCGCCCATAGAACCGGTACTCGTGGTTCTTAATCTTTCTTTCTTTTTTTCTCTGTGAAATCAGGTATCGTACTTTCAGTGTGCACACCCCCTAACCGGGATTCCAAGCCCAGCGAGTAGTCTCCAACCTAGCAACTCGGGAATATCGACCAAGTTACTTCTAAAATATCTATCGGTCCTCTGTGACCGTTCCTTTCTTTTCTCAAACTTCTTTCTTTCTCTTTTCTTCCGAAAGGACATAGTCCTAACGGTCCTCCAAAATACTATTTTCCTCACAATAGATAGCATATATATATATATATATATATATATATATATATATATATATATATATATATATATATATCATGCAACTTCTTTTCTCATGCAATAAACTCTATAAAATGCAAACTTTGCAATGCACATAAATCTCAAACAACTTCTCTTTCTAACATTTTGGAAATCAAATTATCATGCAATCTTCTCAACACAAATAGATAGAGATTTTCTAAAATAGATATAGGTTTTGAAAATAGCTTAAGACTTCACTTTGAGCCTTTACTGTACTTAATCTTTAAAAGTGGCAAAATGCCCCTTTCAATGCAAAGTTTGTAAAATAGTAACTTATGCAAGAAATCTCAACAATTCTACATTCATGAGCGAAGCTACACAATTAGCACATTTAACCAAATAATTCTTGTAAGCAAATGCCAATATGATATTTCATACTTTGAACTCAAGAGCTAAACAAATATTCAAGGACCAAATTCATACTTTGCCTACTAACATGCTTCTACTCAAAAATATCATACAAATACAACTCATACTAGCGTGTCGTAACGAGTCCGAGTGTCCGAGCCTCAAGGGCCCACGAGTTCCGGTCCGAAACAACACATGGCTGAGCCTCAGAGGGCCCGACCTTCTCCTCAAAACCAACAACACATGGCTGAGCCTCAGAGGGCCTAGCCTCTCCTAAAAAACAAGAACACAAGATAAACACATTATCATGCATTCTCAATCATTTCTAAGAATCTAATCTCAAGGAATCTCCCACTCAAAGGGTTAAAATAATAGATTTGGGAATCCATAGTTTATACATTTAACCGAGCTCCAAAACTAAGCATTCGATCTTGAGCTCACTCCCGAGCTAGCCACTTTAACAAGGAACTTGTAGATCAACAAATCATCTTTCGTTACCCATACTATTAACAATAATAGCATTAGACTATATCTTGTTATCATTAACCCAATACTTCCCATAATCCTTTCTTTACTTCACTTTAACATTCACTCCTTTATTACTCAAGCATTTCAATAGACACTAACTTATCACCTTCATTAATAATTCCTCATCATTAATCATCAACACCATTATTACTAATTATTATTAGTACTTAATCCATTCCATAATCGCCATAAACATTTTATCCCATGATTCAACATTTAATCCTTATAATAATAGTGTCATTCAATCATCATCCAATAATCACATCCATCTACAACGATCATTAAATCATTACTTCACCAATCTACACCTCGCAATTCGCGTATACGGATTCGTTAACGGGTCGACACGACAATGACACGAACACGAAAGGCTAAACACGGACACGACACGTTAAGATTAATAGGTTCAAATTTTTACACGAACACGAATTGTTAACGGGTTGACCCGATAAACACGTTTAATTAACATGTTTCGAATCGTGTCGACACGATATGACACGAAACTAAACCCGCTAAACCTATTAATATATTTAAAAAACTAAAATTTAAAGTTAAGTTTTATATATATATATATATATATATATATATATATATATATATATATATATATATATATATATATAAAAGAAATTAAACCTACCATTCAATCCATAAAACAAACTAAAAAATATTCAACTTATAACATTCATAAAATGATAAAATAACATCCAAAAATCATACTTAAAGAAGTCCAGGCTAGTGTTTAGAATAAAATTAAACACAATAAAAATTCAAATTTCAGATTGTTTAACATCAATAATTGGTGTAGGATCTTGGTCTAATGTAGTAAATTCATCCTTAGTCATGTTCATAATATCTTTTGTAATCTCATTCATTACAATGGTTCTTACTGAAATGATAATGGTTCTTAGCAGGCTATAAACAGGTTTGTGTTAACGGGTTCGTGTAAACAGGTTAATACGATAATATTAACGGGTTAAACGGGTTCTTAATAGGTTTAACGGGTTGACCCGTTAAGACACGAAACATAACGGGTCCTTAACGGGTCAACCCGTTAATGACCTGGGATACGTTAAGGGTAAACACTAACCCATTATTTTCGTGTCCGGTTTCGTGTTGTGTTAACGGATCGTGTCCATAATTACCAAGTCTAGGTTTGGGTTATGGTTTAGCACTACAATATATATTTATATATCTACATATGTATATATGGGCTTAGGGTACATGGTAGGCTTAAATAATAAAACATTTGGGCTCAATAATAATTATATATAATGTACTTATATATTGGGCTTACATAATTACAATCATTTTTGGGCTTAAAATAATTTGGGTACTAAAATAATAGTTCATATAAGAAGTTGACCAAAGCTCATTTTAGAATAATTAGGTATATATATATTTTTAGTAAAATATTTAATAATAGATAAATAGTTCTATTTGGGAAAATATTTATATTTAATATAATGTCTAGGAAAATACGGGGTGTCACATTTAGCCATAGTGATTCTACCTGCGAGAGATAGAGTTTTGTGTCTCCAACCTTCGAGTCTGGCGGCCACGCGCTCCAGCAAACCAGAGAAAGTGGCTTGGGTAACTCTTCCGTGTATCGAAGGCACCCCCAAATATCTGCCCAAGTCAGCGGTCTTTGGGATGTTCAGTCTAGCCGATATAGCCTCCACGAGGTCAGGTTGCACGTTATGCGAAAAAAACACCTGAGATTTGCCCAGGCAAATTCTTTGACCCGACGCCTCGCAAAACCACTCCATGAACTGCCTAATGGTAGTAACCTGCTCGATAGACACCTTCGAGAAAAGCACCATATTATCCGCGAAGCATAAATGGGACAACGTCGGTCCGTTTGCAACTAAGCGAATACCTTTCCACTTTCCCCTCGCCACTTCCATCAAGATGCTTTGGCTGAGCCGTTCCTTGCACAACACAAACAAGGCAGGTGACATGGCATCCCCCTGGCAGACTCCCCTTTCAGGAGCAAACTTATCTATCGAGGTCCATCCCAAACAATCGACATGCTGGCAGTACAAACACATTCCACGATAACGCGCACTCATTTACTAGTACGGTAAATTGTTTTGGCAAATGGTAAATATTAGTAATGGCTTAATTTTGAAATAATAATTCCCTTTACTTATTCTTTAAATTTTGGCATTAGAAATTTCAAATAATTTGTAATTGAATTATTGTCATCATTAATACAATTACAGTAATTCTTGTCACAATTACATTATTATTCAATTTTGAGCAAAAATATTAAGTATTGAATTTCCTACTTGAATTTTAATTTAATGTTGAGGTGTGTATTAAATTGCCTGAATTATTGCAATTTATCTAGGATTTATCAGTTAATAATATATTAATATGCAAAATCCAAACATGCTTCGTATATTCATAAATTATTTTATTATAACTATACATTTAGTAAATCATATATTAAGATTGGATATCACATATTATTAACTCATAGTCTTTTTATATTAAATATCATTCAATTTTGGATACTTAGGTTAATTTTGGACATTATAGCCTATTAAGACAGCTTGTTTGGTTTCTCATTTAATTTTGAGCATACTTTAGTCCTATTTTTCACTTGGGACTTTAAAACCTATTTTAAACAAGCTATTTAGGACCTATCTTGGTCAGTATGGATCCCGCTATTATTTGATTAATATTGTAGTAATAATTGTAGCACTTTTATTTGATTATAGCATGTTTATTAAATTTTAATTATTCCTAACTACCGTATTTTGTTAAAGGTATTTATCGTTGATAGTAATATAATATTTGGATCTATTTCAACACTAGACCATTTATCATTCATGTTATAATTAACTTGGGCCATTAAGGTTCATGGGCCTGACTTAAGCAATTTAGTGCTATAATTATTGTTTTTGCCTGATTTTGAGTCATTGAGGGTTTAAGCATTACAATTATCAATTGAAGCCATTAAGAATTATAATTATCGTTTTGGCCATTAAGAATTATAACTATTATTTAAGTTGATTATGTTTTTAATCTATTAATAGTTTTCAGGACCTTAACAATAATATTAAGTATTTTTATCAATGTTAAAAAAATCGCTATGCGCCTGGGGACCGCCTAGAATGCCTAGGCGGGCGCCTAGAGCGCCTAACCGGGCGCCTAGGTGCGATTTTTGCAATAGTGATTTTTATGGCAAGCAATGTACATAGTTGATATATTACCTTTATAATGGTAATTTGGTTATACCTTAATTTCAGTCTTCTTATGACTCATTATAGTCATGGTTATTTATTATGTAGTAAAGTCAGATTATTAGTATTTGGCATCCCTTAATTACAGTTTTGTCTTTATTTAATTATTATTAATTGGCACTATTAAATATTGTTATTAAGTTTAGGGGTTAATCTCATTTATTACCTTTCATAATAATTATTAATTCATGGTAATCTAATATATTTGGTACATTGGTAAGATTACCCATGCCATTTCTTTTTACATTACTATTAATAATGGTAATTAAGTGTTACCAATAAACTGTTATGTACCATTGGACGATTCATTGAGATTACTAGCATCAACAAGTCAACTAAACTCTCCGCGAAGATGGGAGATTTTGGAGGCTTTCTTCGCTATCGATGTTAGTGCTATCGATAGATGCAGTTTGCATCATTAAGGTACGTAAATCATTAATTACAGTTTACAGTTTATTATTATTGATAATTACTGTTATAGTTGTTAACCATTTTGAAGTAGTCACATTTTATCCTTAAGAATATGAAAACATTAAGATATATATTACCATGTTTGTCATTATTAAAATGTTAATAGTGATTATAATGCTCCTTATTATTATTAATATTTTAATTAATGATAACATTATTTTTATGGTATTAAGTCATGAATTGTTTCCAAATTGATTTATGTGGCATTTATTTTCGGACTTAAGTTTTATTAAATTTTAAAGTTATATTCGAAAATGTTTTAAAGGTTAACATGTTTTAACTATTAGTTTTTCCATATTTAGTCTCCAATCTCCAAATTAATGATAACATTATTTTTAGGGTATTAAGTCATGAATTGTTTCCAAATTGATTTATGTGGCATTTATTTTCGGACTTAAGTTTTATTAAATTTTAAAGTTATATCCCCCGAAAATGTTTTAAAGGTTAACAGGTTTTAACTATTAGTTTTTCCATATTTAGTCTCCAATCTCCAAATTAACATAATAATATTATTGTGGCTATTTATTGCTTTTTTGGTTTATTTGTAATTTTATGCCATTAATGATACTATTAATTGAGTTTTGGAGAGTAATTTTTGAATCAATTCAGAATTTTGGAAAAATATTTTTTCTAGGCATTATTGTACATCTATCCCATAATTTATTTAATATTTAAATTATGATTTTAGATGTTATTGTCCATATTAGTTAAGTATGAATAATTGAATACACATTTGGTATTTTTCATATATACTCTTTAAACTATTTTATGTTTTTAATCACATTAAATGCATAATATTAAGTTTAATTATGCAATTAGGATTTGTGAATTTTTTATTTACGAATAAAAACATATACTATGGCTTGATATTTGTGAATTCAGCCTGTTTCTCACAAATTTGATTTTATGCAATTAAAATATTTTCACGTGGGCTTACAGTTTTTTAACCTTTCAAAGTATATATCTATTACATTATTATTCAAATTATGGATTTCTTTTGGTCGGAACTCATACTAGTTTTCAATATTAATTGTATACTTTGAGGTTATTGCTCATATTAAAATTGTTTTCATTTATGCAATTTATTTGGAATATATGAGTTTATTATTTAATTTTATGCATATATGTTCTAAGCATAATATTTTATTTTAGATTATGCGATTTATTATGCCTTTAGAAAGCATAGTTTGAGAATGAATTTAGTTCCTTATTAAGTTGAACTTTATGCATAAATTTAATTGTGGTAGTTGATAGTGTATATACGGTGGCTCGTATGTATCGTGCGACTGTCTAGGGCTTGAGCTCGGGAACTAGCGACAGTAGGTCGAGAAGCTCCAGTCAAGCAGAAATTCAAAAGTCCCCCTACTGCCATAAATGCGGGTATTTATAGGGGCTGGGAGACACAGTTCGGGTTTTCAGCATGGTGGCCGTGTGACCTACATGCATTCGTGGGTACCCTACCCGAGGGGCGCCCTACACGTGGCGCAAATCCCCTGCTGCTGCCCCTGGCAGCCTGCTACAGACATGGCGGTCGGGAACGACGCCTGACAGCCAAAGCGGTCGGAACCGGTCGGTTCAGAGATGGCGTGACGCACTGGGGGAGAACCGACCGCCGGTACCCATCTATGCCCCGGGTACGATTGGGTATAACTCTACCAATAGTGCCTGAATTTAAGCACGTTTAGTCCGTTAATTTAGTTCATCAATTTAAAGCCTTATCAATAGGTGAATGAATCTACAATCTTATAGATCTCCCAAACGGTTTTACTTCAAATATGAGAACACATGACTTAGGGAAGTTTTTGGGGAGAAATACTAGTTCTATGGCCCTAGCTTAAAAGCCTTGCTGCTACTAGTCCCCTTGCGACGCTACTCTGTCTAAGGAGTTGGTATTTAACCGAGCTTTGTCTCGACGAACTTTCCTAGGAGTATACATAATATCATGTGTTGGTTTAATTCGTTTGTTAGGCTTTAAATTCCCCTTTTGCCATGTGATTACAATTTTTAGATTAATTAAAGAGTAGCCACATCATCTCTGATTTACTAAAAATTGTCTAAAGTTCAAGTCACATAAAGATGGCAATGATAATTGTCTAGTGATCTTATAATTTTAATTAGTTGGAGAGTAGTCACATCATCCTTAATCAGTTAAAATTATATATTAAGTTGTTAGGGTCACATAAAGTTTTAGACATATCAATTGTGATTAATTGTATGTAATGATGGAATTTAGCCCACAAGCAATTTCGTTATATTTGTATGATTAATTAGGATGAAATACTGAACTATGATCATAATTTAGCCCACAGGCAATTATGTATCGGAATGTAGTTTAGGAGTTTTATCAGTGATGATAGGAATACAGAATTTTATTTACTCATTATGAGTATTTTTCACCTCTATCATGAAGCTTAATTTTATGATGTAAACTTTAGGTCATATATCTTAATTTGCCCACAGGGATTAAGATAAGGAACATGATCTCTTAAGTTTTTTGTCATAATGGTTGTAATGAATCTAATTGAATTAAAACTTTAGCCCACAAGCAAGTTTTATGTCACTAGATTCTTCAACTCATTTGATAATTGTTTCATCATAAAAATTTCAGTTGGATCTTATTGAGTAAAACATTAGCCCACAGGCAAGTTTTATGTCACTAGATTCTTCTGGCTATTTAGTAATTTGAGATAAAATAGTATCCTAAATGTTTAATTGAATTTAATAGAATTAAAACTTTAGCCCACAGGCAAGTTTTATGTCAATAAATTCATCAACCCATTAGATAGTAATTTATCTCACTTTCTTAGAATTTATAAATTTAGTTCAATTATAATTCTAAGTTTCACGGTTTGCATTGGCAAAACATGTATTTAGTCACTTTCCAAAATTTAGATACACCTTTTTATTATTTTTCACGAAGCTTACTTGGTTATTTGGACTAACTATAGTAAGTTGCGTGGTATGATATACCTCTTTTGGATTCCAATAATAAAATATATCTTCTGAACCAAATTCCAACTTGGTTTTGGAAGGCATATTTTATTATTTTAGTATGTCCAACTATGGTGGAGAATCATGTTCTCATTAATTATTCATTTAGTTGGACTATAATTGGAACCAAATATTGATTATTTAGTATGCCCAACTAATGGTGGGGAATTATATCTTCATTATTTAGTTGGTCAAATCAATTATGAGTGTTATATCATTAATTTGGCTAAAGAATATCTTAATCAGTGGGAGTGATCATTTAGAAAAAGATCTTTAAAATACTCCACAAAAGCTGATGGATTTAATTGTTTTCATACATTCCAAATTGGATTGTGCTTCTAGCAATAAGTCCAAAAGTTTCCACAAGTATTAATTTAGTTTTTTGTTCTTATAATTCATAAGTTCATTTCGTTGAACGTTTGGTTGTACAACATATTTATGAAAATGTTGTAACAATATTAAAGAATTTATTAGAATGAAAGAATTTAACTTGTGGTGCACTGCCAATTAATAAATTCTTTAGTAGTCGATAGAGTCTTTGGTTTCTTCAAAATTGATCCTGGTCCATTTTGGTTGGTAAGGCTCAAAACAATTTTGCAAGACATAAGTGAAACTCATAATGTTCAGTTAATTTTGAGGTGTACCTTGAGATTATTTGGGAAGTTATGATGTATGTTTAAGATTCCAAATTTATGTACTTAGACTTTTTGGTTTGTTGTCTAAGTTATTGGAATGCTTCTGTGACTTGACTATCTTTTGGCTGTTTTGATGAGTGGGAGTGACAGATGTGTCAACTCCAAGCTCTTAGCCGTTAGAGGTAGTGCTTATATTAACTTATAAAGAAGTCATAGAATATAATTAGCATTATGCTAACACTAAGATATCTCTATTTAAGGCATGCTTCTAAGGTTTTAGAGATCATACAATGAATTTGGATGGTTTCTTCTTTCAGTTGTGCACATAATATTTTTTGAGAAACATCCATTAAGGGACTAAAAATAAACGTAGGGTTTGTTCATAAAGAACCTAAGTTAGGGAATTTAAGTGCATGTGATCATAGGAGATATTACCCACTTGATAAGTAGATGACATATTAATATGGTTCATGTATTTCGCTCTCTGATAAAGGTTGTGTCAGTACTTGCACCAAGTCAGAGAATGTAAGTATTTTCCCTAATATAATATATTATAATATATTGTATTAATTAAGTGGTTGTGGTGCAAGTAGGAGATTAAGTCAATTGGTGACTTAATCTGTTAGGCAACTGAGGATAATAAGTTAAGCTTTAATTGAATATCTGCCTGCGTTGATGAAATGTAGGCTTCTAAGCAAAACAGTCATCCCATAGCTCCCGTATTCAGAATACACGCACCATCAAGTATTCGGGAGAGAAGTGGTAGACAAAACACTAACGTCTATTCTACAGGTTTACCATTATGGCTGGCAATTCCTACGACTATAGCGAGAAAAATTCAAGGTTCTAAAGCTTCCGCTATTACGAGTCAGCTTCCGCTATTACGAGTCAGATTTCTCATTACTTTAGTTTATGTTAGTCGCATTATTATCTAACAGCTCCAACATCAAACAATCCATCTCCACAAAAGCCCGCTCAAATCCCAACCGATACATCAATATCTCAACTTCATCGGCCTTCAATTTGGTTAATGGTCAATGCCTTACATATGGCCATATGGGTGCACTGCACTAATCTGGGAAGTATAATTGATATTCCGGCAAACAAGTCCTAATTTATTTTATCTTTTTCATAGAGGGGCGTGCCGCATTTATTCACTCGACAAATTCAGTAAATGGCATTAAATAACCTTAGAATTAGTTTCCGGTTTCCCGTTGTGCAGCTTAATACAATTTTTTTTTTTTTTTTTTTAATGCTAGTGACTCTATTACATTCTATTATCTGTTCAAACATATTTTCTCAGCCTAATGAAGCACAAAGAGTCAACAATGTCTTCACTGAGGCTCAATCTCATGACATCTCACATGGGAGAGGTCACTATATGTAATCTGAACACAAGGTGTTTGACACTTAATATAGTATTTAGTTCACTTTTTTTTTTTATCAAACAATAAATGTATTATATTTTTTTTTATCAAACAATAAATGTATTATATTTTTAAAAATATATATATTACAAGATACAACAAATAAGTCTAATATAAATTCTTAAAATAATACTCCATTATTTTCTTTAAAGATATATTGATTTTTTTTTTGAATGTTACTGACTCTATTACATTGAAGTATATGTGTAAATATACATTCTCAACCTAATGAAGCACTGAGAGTCAACAACACCTCCAATAAGGCTTTGATCTCATGACCTCCCACATGGAAGATGTCACTACATGCCATCTGAGCACAATGTGATTGGCGAAATATCATTAAAGAAAATAATGGAATTTTTTTTTTGTTTGACTGATGAATATTAAATTATACTCCTGAGCACATTGTTGAACCTTCTAGAGTATATTGTTGTGCCTTTCATAACACATTATTGTGCCTTAGAAGTGCAAATTGTTTTGCCTTAGAGTACACATTGTTGAGCCTTACAGATCACATTGTTGAGCCTTACAGAGCACATTGTTGTGCCTTCAAAGTGCATATTGTTTTGCCATGGACTATATATTGTTGAGCCTTCCAGAGTACATTGGTGTGCTTTCAAAGTGCATATTATTTTGCCTTGGACTACACATTGTTGAGTCTTCCAGAGCACATTGTTGAACCTTCCAGAGCACATTGTTGAAGATCGTATGTGGCAAACTTTTTTTTTTAAAAAAAAAAATCAGTTAATCTTGATCACTAATTACTAATTTGAGTTGAACCTTGTTTGCTCGTTTGTTATTTATGGTCGTTTATGATTTGTATTGAAGATCCTATATTAAATTTAGTGTTTTCAATAATTGTTTCACATCTTTGTGCCTTCCAGTGCATATTTTTGTCTTCCAATGCACATTGTTGTGCATTCCAAAGTACATGCATTGTTGTGCCGTTAGGTGCACATTGTTGAAGATAGTAGGTGACAATTTTTTTTTTTTTAAAAAAGCATTTGATCTAAGGCTGAGATTTATCCGCATGTTTCACTTGCGGCCTTCGCACCAGAACTTCAAAATAAAATAAATAAATAAATAAGGCAATTGTAACATATATAAGTACATGATTTAAAAATAATTAACTAAGAGCTTGAACTTGAGAAACAAAATTACTTTATAAGCTAACATGACATATAAGAAATTAAAGGCTAAAGTGTCGTCCGCATCATGAACTATTACTGATTATTCATGCCGCATCATGATCTTTAATAAGTGATATTTAGAGCCATAAACCATAATTTTTTTCTCGCCTAGAACTTTTTACAAGTTTCCCCCAGGTTATCGGTAATAATATTGCTGATATGGAATTTTTTATTAGTTTTTTTTGGTATTTTTCTTCTTTCGCCATTGTATTATTATTTTTTTTCGTATTTTTCTTTTTTCTTAAACGTATAGGTATGCTCTGCGTTTTTCTCTTCTCGTCTCTCCGATTAGGCCTGCTTTGCGGAGTTTGGTATCGGAGAAACGAGAAGGGAAAAACGCAGAGCAAGCCTATACATTTAGGAAAAAAGAAAAATACGAAAAAATAATAATACGAAGGCGAAAGAAGAAAAATACAAAAAAAAAAAAAAAAACTAATAAAAAATTTCATGTCAACAATATTATTACTGGTGGTCGGTAGGAAACCTGTAAAAAGTTATAGACGAAAAAAAATTTATGATTTATCGCTCCAAATATCACTTATTAAAGATCATGGTGCGGCATGAATACTCAGGAATGGTTCATGGTGCGGGATGACACTTTAGCCAAATTAAAATAATATATATAATTAAAAAAATAATTAAATATGATAGGTATAAAAACACAACATAAAATATATATTACATAATAATTATAATTAAATGGCAAAAGTAGTAAAAATGCATGGGAATCTCATAATACCTAGCTAAGAGATGTGAGGTATCACATTCAATTCCTTTCAAAATCCTATGTGGAGGGCATGTTGTATTCCTAAATGAAAGTTATATTCCCTTGGGCAAGGAAGATAACTTGAACCAAACGTGGGAATGTGACACTCCAAAACTCACATTTCCAAGGTTATGTTATATAACTTTATAACACCCCACTTTTCTAAAATCTAAATCCCAAATACTTAAACTAAAACAAGATAAATAAGTAAGATTAAATAACTTAAAACCAACCAATCCAAATAATACGGGTGTCACCGCCACAGCCACCACTCGCGGTGACTGCACAGGCTACAAAAAGGATAACTAACTAGAGTCAAGCTCTACAAAACAACATTAATAACTTGGGGAACAAACCCCGATGTCCAAGCACCAACGAAAGGATTAGTCAACAACATCTAACATCAAACATCTAAGGTAGAATCTAATCTAGAAACTACCACCTCATAACTATGCACTAAACTATCTCGTGCTCTCTCAAACACTAGGCCCACCTGAAAGGGGTTATAAAAACAAGTAGGAAAATAAACCCATTAGCAAAATAATGCTAAGTGTAAAACCACTCAACCCTGTAAAATACTATAGATATAGATTTGGAAAACATTTGGCAAGCACACATAAACTCAAGTATGAGTATACTCATTTACAACACTTAGCCAACAATCTCAATGCATAGTCATAAACAACTCTAAATTCTTGCAACCTATACTTCATATAAACATGTTCTTCTCAAATACTCAACTTAACACAATTCTCATGCTTTAAACAGATATCTCCAAACATATCTCAATCATACAATACTCAAACTGAAACTGATAGAAAAAGAGATAACTAAAACTCAACAAGTAAGGTCATGCTATCATGCCAACTCTTAAACAACAAGTACTGAACTTACCAAAAGCTCAAAATGCAACTCATGCTAAGTCATGCAATAAGATATAACATGATGCTATAAATATAGATATACTATCGCTCTTATATAAAAAGAAATACATTTTCTGTGGAGGTTTCTGTTGAGTCACTTTGACTCGCTTTTCTCTTCTTTCTTGCTTGCTTTCTTACTTTCTGTACTCGTGGGCGAGGTAAGAACTTCACCAATTTGTGAACGAACCTATGCGAGCTCGGCATCTAACCGACCTAATACTCATCTCGCCCACAGAACCACTCTCTTAGTTCTTATCTCAATCTCTGTGGAATCAGGTATCGTACTTGTCAGTGTGCACACCACATAACCAGGATTCCAAGCCCGGCGGGTAGTATCCAACCTAGCAACTCAGGAATATCGACCAAGTTACTTCATAAAATCTGTCGGTCTTCTGTGACCGTTTATTTCCTTTCTCAAACTTTCTTTCTTTCTCTTTTCTTCCAAAAGGACCAAGTCCTAAACGCTATTTTCCTCACAATAGATAGCATATAGATATATCTCATGTAACTTCTTTCTCTTACAATAAACTCTAACATATGCAAGCTTTGCAATGCACATATATCTCAACAACTTCTCTTTCTCACATTTTGGAAATCAAATATCATGCAGTCTTCACAATGCAAACTAGATAATGATTTTCCAAAATAGATATAGATTTTTAAAATAGAACGTAGGCTTTACTTAGAGCCAATAATGCACTTTGCTCAATGAAATATGCTCAAAACTCATTCACTGTAAACAAGGAAATAATGTACTGTTCATGCCAATCTCTCAATAACTTTGCAATACTTCTCAAGAAATACTATCAAGTATTTAGACATGCTTCTCAATCAAATATCAACACTCAAAAGCCATAAATTTCCTTCTTGAACTCACTTCACAAACAACAAACAATAGAGCATTCATTTCCCACATTTCTATCTTTTAACATGCTCCCTAACTCCAAATCAAACGAAACTAACTTCTACTAGCGTGTTGTAATGAGCCCGAGTGTCTGAGCCTCAAGGGCCCACGAGTCCCGGTCCGAACAACACATAGCTGAGCCACAGAGGACCCGGCTAGAACAAACTTTGTGTAACACCCCTAATTTTTAAAACTTTTAAGCTTAGAAAATAAAGACAAATCTATTGATAACACTACTACAGAAAACGGATTTAACGTCTACATTATAACGTCGGTTTTTTGAAAATCCGACGTTAAATATTTAAAATTATTTTTTATTTTTTTAAAAAATACATATGACGTCGGTTATTTGGTATGGCCGATGCCGTATATTAAATAAAAAATAAATAAAAAATAAATACGAGATACGACGTCGGCGTTATACGTTGCCGACGCCGTATCTCAAATAAAAAATATATATATATGGTATACGGCGTCGGCGACGTATATCTCCGACGCCGTATACTTGAATTTAAAAAAAAAAATAAATAAATAGTAGATACGGCGTCGGAGAATTAATCTCCGACGCCGTATCTCTAATAATTAAAAAAAAAAAATAAAAATGGTATACGGCGTCGGCGACGTATAACGCCGACGCCGTATACTCAAATTAAAAAAAATAATAATAATAATAAATAAGAGATACGGCGTCGGAGTTAAATCTCCGACGCCGTATCGTATAATTAAAAAAAATAAAATAAAATGGTATACGGCGTCGGCGACGTATATCATGGCGATTTGTCCTCGACTAAATGAAATTTTTTGGTTTGATTCACTTGGTCATGGGCCGCGTGAAGACATTAAACATATAATGGAAACGTATGTAAATTTATATAATTAATTAATAGTTATCATTAAACTAGTGATGCCAAGTATTTATATATATTCTATGTCTTATATTAATAGGTGTATGACTGCAACAAACATGATGAGTGGAAAGAAACAAAATCGTTCACCAAAATGGGCTATATGTTCGGTAAGTACTTCATTCACTTTGTAAAACATGCAAACTTATTGTTTTTTTTTATTAATTTATTTTATTTTTATTGTAATTCAATGTAGTGTGCTATACAAAAGGGAACCACCGAATGTGGTTATTATGTGATGAAGTTCATGTTGGAAATTGTTTCCAACAATCTAAGCAAAGGAATGGATAAGGCAAGTAATTTCTTAATATATCTTTTGGCTTCAAATGTTTAAAAATACTTGCTTATTTATTAATTTTATTTCTTTTGAACTTTGTAGGCTTTGGAAAGACAAGGAAGATTGCCCTACAACAAAAAAGAGATTGATGAAGTTAGAGACAAATGGTCTAAGCTTCTTATTGATGAATGGGTTAATAAAACGCTTCTTAGTTGATACTTTACGTTTAAAATTAGTTTATGTTTATTGGCTTAATGTTTAGTAGTTTTGTTGAATTGTGGTACTTATATTAGTTTTATGTTTAGTAGCTTGAATTAGCTTAATGAATTGTGTTCTTTATATTAGTTTCATGTTTAATAGTTTGATACTTTACGTTTAAAATTAGTTTATGTTTATTGGCTTAATGTTTAGTAGTTTTGTTGAATTGTGGTACTTATATTAGTTTTATGTTTAGTAGCTTGAATTAGTTTAATAAATTAGTTGATGTTGAATGCTGAATGTTAAATTGCTAGCTGCGCAGGGTTTGAAAATTGATACAGGTGGGGTAGAAAACATAAAACGCATATAAATAAATAAAAAAAAAAAAAAGAACATACGGCGTCGATTTTTAGGTAAAAACCGACGCCGTAGGTCAATTATTATATACGGCTTCGGCTTTTAGGTAAAAGCCGAAGCCGTATATATTTATTATTTTAAATATATATATATATATATATATATATATATATATATATATATATATATATATATATATATATATATATATATATATATATATATATATATATATATATATATACGGCGTCGGTTTTTACCTAAAAACCGACGCCGTAGGCTAATTATTTTTTATTTTTTAAAAATAATAAATATGTACGGCTTCGGTGTTTACCTAAAAACCGACGTCGTATGTAAATTATTTAAAATATATATATATATATATATATATATATATATATATATATATATATATATATATATATATATATATATATATATATATATATATATATATATATATATATATATATATATATACGGCTTCGGCTTTTAGGTAAAAGCCGAAGCCGTATGTTACATACGACGTCGGTTGTTCAACCGACGTCGTATCATTTACTTACGACGTCGAAAGATAACCGACGTTAAATGGGGTATTTTAACCGACGTTAAAACCGTTTTCTGTAGTAGTGTAAATCCCAAACAGAGCATAAACGAAACATAATAGTCCGGGTGCTATGCCACATCTAAGCTGGAGAACTTAGATTCACAGGCTAAACTAACTAATCTAAATATAAATCCATAAATCCATAACTGCGTACAAATCAGGGCTCGCAGGCCGTCTAATTAAATCTAAGGCTATTCCGACTAGATCCGGAAATCCAACTAGCGCACTCCAAGCTATTAATATGTACCTGAAAAACATGCGGTGTAACAACCGTCAGCGAATAATGCTGGTAACCCACTCTAACGCGTTAAGTCTAATATAGGTAGATATAAGAAAATCATTTTGAAACTAAAATACATATATAACCTACGAGACTCTAATTTAAATCCAAGATCAAGACTCAGGACACGATAATAGACTCGACAATATAATCATAAAGACTAGCATGCGTCCTAAGAATACGAAACAAGACATAATAGACAAATAAGCTCATAAATAGAAAATAGAGACAACAATGGCATTCAAAGTCAATCAATTAACAGGTAATCATCAAGGCACACAAATCATCTTCCAACCTTATACCAAGTTCCAACCTTGTGGCTCCCCTCCGTCCTTATATCAGTTCCAACCTATACCTCCAGGCGACCCTTATATCGCCTCCCTTATTCCTCCGGGCAACTACATGCCCCCACCCACAAACCACCTATCAACCACCAACATATCAAGATAGCGCCGCAGTGCCATCCGCATGATCCGTACCTCTAGTACCAATACCAAGGGGTCAGTGCATATAGCCCCGACATGGCACCGCAGCACTTAAAACCTGACCCATGCTCAACGGCAAGCTAGTCGAAGGTGGGTTTGTGATTTTAGCACAGTAACCGCTAGGCCTGTACCTTTAGTACAATGACCGGGCATTCACTGTGTCAACCGCTAACAATTCATTTCCACCAATCACAATCTCAACATCATCATCATCTGTCACACCCGCTATTGCGCAATGACCACGATACTCATCATCATTCAGCCAATCAACACACACACAATCAACAACAATCAAGACATAACAACAATGACACGTACTACACATAAATTCCTAGAATGATACTCAAAACATCAAACGAGACTCATACACGTCAAACGGGGTACAACGGGACACGGAGAAACAACAAACAGGGAAAAACACCACGACGCACCACCAATTTCAAGCGGGTGGAGGACCACCCGCCGGCGGCGGCTCACCAATCCAGCGGGTACCCGGCGGGCAGTCGTCTGCCCGCTGGAGAGAGGGCAGTTGAGCAGCGGGTAAGTGGCGGGTACTCGTGCCCCCACCTACACCCCACTGATACGCAGTAAAGTTTTCGGTCCTGGGATCTCTCGTGGAACCCGAAACCATGTCCAGACACATTCCAACACATAACGACAACACCACAGATTCAATTAACGAAATTAAACCAAGAATCATTCCAAATACATTCTAACACGATTCCTAAACATGCCAAGACTCAACATTAATCATATAATGGTTCAGGAGCATCCGGAACCACAAGAATATCAAGAAATCTATATACAAAGCCATAAAGACAAATCCTATGCTAGACTCAACCCTCGATCATGCATAAACCCTCCCAAACATACCAAGAACATCACAATACGAAATACACGATATAAACCCTAGGGACAAGCTCTATACATAATTAAATACAATATCACACATATAATCAATCACAATATCAAGAACATCAAGATTATCAAATAAACACAACATAAACCCTAGGCAAAGCTCTATCAAGACTCAATCACAGAATCATACATACGATTCTCAAAGGAGCCAATAAATAAGATATAGCAAGGAAAATAGGTTTTGTAATACATGGGTTACCTCTTAGCCCTTAGTCACTATCCTTGGCTACTAAGGTTCTTCTCTAAGATTTCCCTCCAATGGATTCCTCTAAGTTTGGTGGCGGGGAATTCCCTTGCTAGGTTTCCACGGGGAATATCTCGGCGGGTAGGATTAATTGTGGCAGGGTTTCTAAATGCTTTCTAATTCCCTATATATAGATTTAGGAGTCCTAACTAGAATATGTATAGTAAAGGCCCATTTTTCCTATTCCTTATAGAATTAAAGACTTGGTTAAGGATGAGGGTCCATGATCCATTGTGGACCATACTAATTAATTAATGGGAGTTCTAGTCTAATTAAATCCTTTTTAATTATATGTTAACAGAATTAGTTTCATAATTAGTCCGGACACGGAGGCCGTAACACGGGGTGTTACACTTTGGCCTGGCGGAGTTTGGTGACGGGGCTTGCGAAGCCCCGCCGCTTGGTTTCGCTAAGCAACGGCCCTGGGCAACGGATCCCTCAGGGCCGCTCCCTTGGTCCATGGCCTCACGGGTCTAGCTAGCGGACCTTGCCTAGGTCCGTTGGGTTTACTGGTGCACCATCTGTGTGCACCAGACCCAAACTTCTTCACCTGTAGGCAACTCAGATCACAACAAACACTTCCAAACCTCAATAAATCAATCATAGATCATCAACAACACACAAATAGCTCATCAACAAACATTATCTAGCATTTCTAAGCATCTATTTCACATTTCTAGCATTTAACAGAACCAAAAACTAGTTTGGGAGTCCATGGTTTATACCTTGAGCTTCTGCTTCTTCTTGTGTGGATCCCCCTTTCCTCTCTACTCAACTACTACCTCCTTCACCACCTAATCTCCCCAAACAAACAACACAACCAAAGCTTAAGGAGAGAATCTCAGAGATTGAAGGCAAAAGAAAGGAAATCTTAAGTGAGAAGATGAAATGGATGGATGAGAATATAAGTGAGGAATGCTTACTGTGTTTTCTTCTTCTGTCTACAGAGCTCAGAGAGCGGAGAGGCAAATGAGAGGGATCAGGAGAAAACATGGTGATACTATTCTATTTATATGGGTGCAAAACCCTAGGTAGATTTCAAATGATTGGTTGAGGTTAAAAGGGAAAATTTGCATGCTTCTAAAATATCAGACAAAGGCTTGTAGAAATATCAAGGTTCACCTTGTATCATGGACCAAGGTCTCAAATTGATTTTACACAACTTGGGTTCAAAAATAGATTTTCTAGAAGTATTTTCTAATTAAAACACTTGGTTCAGGTTTCACAAGTTCCTCTCCTGTTTCACTCAGATTGACTTTTTGGGTCAAAACTTGGTACATAAATATACCCAAAACTTAGAATTTTTGAAATAGGATAAATCCTGGTGTTGAATTTATTAAAAAAAAAAAAAAAACTCGGTTAAAAATATTTAATTCATACACCGTTTTTGAAAAATTTTCGGAAGAGTGAAAATAAATATTTTAGAATTTTGTAAAATAGAATTTAGGCAAATTATTTTTGGGTTGTCACGAACTTGAACCAAACACCCCATAAGGGTGTGTTTGGAAACCCGAAAAATGATTTATGGAAATCATTTTCTGGGTTTCTAGTGTTTGGTAAAGAGTAGAAAATGTGAGTCAAAGAAAAATGAGTGTTTGGTCAAATGAAAATACCCTCATTTTCTTAGCAAATGACTTCCCCTCTTTTTTGGAGAAGTCATTTTCCAATTTCCACACCAACACCACATCACCATCACCATCACCAAAACCACCACCACCACTACTACCACCAAACCACCACCACCACTACTACCACCACCACCATCGCAACCACCACCCCTACCACTGTCGTCGTCGCCGCCACTACCATCACCACCGCAACCAGGCCACCTCCACCATACCACCACCACCACCACCAACACCAACACTATCACTACCACCACCACAACAATCACACGACCACTACTACTACCACCACACTACCACCACCACCACCACCACCATACCACTTATTAGTAATAATAATAATAATAATAATAATAATAATAATAATATTATTATTATTATTATTATTATTATTATTATTATTATTATTATTATTATATTATATTCTAAACAAAACAATTAAAATGTTTAATAATAAAATTCTACTCATTTTCTAGAAATTGAACCAAACACACCAAGATAATTTTCTGAAATGCAACCAATCACTAGAAATGAAAATGTTTTCTGGAAAATGACTCATGTTCTAGGAAACATTTTCCAGAGTCATTTTCCAGAAGTCATTTTCCTGGTTTACGAACACACACTAAAATGAAGTCTTATGAACTGTAGTCTGTAGAGCTTTATATGCAAAAGATATATATCTTTGGTAAAGCCCAATTAATTAGCAAATGTACATTATCAACTAAACCATCTCCTCACAATGAGTTTAGTCACAGAAGATGGTTCGGATTTGACCACTTTGATGGATCTTAGCGCTGCACTATGCTTATTCTCAAGTTACGCAACATGTCTATGCCCATTCCATCCGGGACTGGACTCAGCAACTGCCTCGCCATCGATTCGAACCCATGACCATCTATGCTCATCTCATTCGGGACTGGACTTAGCAACTGTCTCGCAATCGATTTGAACCCGTGACCTCGACTCTGATACCAATTAATGGACCTCATTGCATGTTTACTTCCTAGTAAGTCACACGTCGTGTAAGCCAAGCACGCTTAACCACAAAGTTCTTTGGGTATCAGGTTTCCATATCCTTCTCAAAACCAATTGGTGATGAGTATGCGATTATTAACCATTTAACCACATACCTCCATGGTAAGCCACATCACCACGTCTCGAATTGAGCAGGGGTTGAACTCGGTCGACGCCCAAGACGCTTACTACACCAAAAGTTATAGCTCATAGCGAAAGTGATAATACAAGGAATATTATTGCAAATGATTGATGTTTTGTGATGCTTACAAATAAACCCATGATTACAAAACTTGTGCTAAATACCTTTATATAGGTGTTTAAATTTACTAGAAAGTCTGAAACACCCCAGATTTTCAAGGCATTTAAAACCTATAAAATAAAGGCATTATCTCATTAAATCCCAAAACATAGTACAAGAGTACGGGGTGCTATGCCACACCTGAGCTAGAGAACCCAGGTGCACAGGCTAACTAACTAATATCCTCAATAATGTAAATGCTTAATATGGCACGCAGGCCGAAAAGGGAACCATCTACTTCTACATTCCGGGTTCTAGCGCGCTCCAGTGACTTATTCTTCTGTGCCTGAAAGCCAAATATATCTGTTCAGCGAGAGATGCTGGTAACCCACTCCAACACGTTGAAATACAATACATATAGAGATATATATAGATATACGAAAACCATTGTGAGCATGAAGATATATCCTACGAACTCTAGCTTTTAAAACCGGGAATGACTCGACAGATAAGGTCAGACACAAGCAATAGTTATAACGAGCATATGCAGTTCACAATAGATAAGGCAGATAAGGCAAAGCATAAACAATAATCACAACCCATCATAAACAATCCCCAATATAAATCCCATAGTCACATCCCAAGGCACTCATAATCACAACTCGTCCATATCACACACATAACGCACATTGTTGGCGCCACAGGACCGATCGCATGCCCATACATGAGGGTCATCGCATATAGCTCTGACACAGCCCCGCAGCACCATGCCCCGCATCGCAACACGGGGAGGTCGATCGCAACCGACCGATGAACCGCAGCTCATCATAATGTTTGATCGCAACCAAACAGTGGACCGCAGCCCAAGAGAGTGTCATCTGACCGCAGCCAGGATAAAGGACGAACCGCAGCTCGTATAGAAACGTTTGATCGCAACCAAACGGTGGACCGCAGCCCAAGAGAATGTCATCTGACCGCAGCCAGGAATACCAATCTGACCGCAGCCAGCTTCTGAACCGCAGCTCAGGATAACCAATCCGATCGCAACCGAATTGGGGTAGCACACACACATAACACATAGCAAGCACATGCAACCCACGTTACACATTGGGAAGGGGAATAAAGCGTATAACAAACCTATGCGTGATCCATCACATACTAAGAATAGTCCTAAGGGGGTTCATACTTCCTTCACCTAGGTCAACGGGATACCAATTCATCTAGCATGCGATATAACAGACTCATAAACCTACGAACGGTACCCGAAACATCAAACTAGACATAGGCACGACAAACGGGGTCCGTTGGGACACCACGGGGATCGGGGAAACATCAAACGGGGAAGTCGGGGTCCCGAGGTGGGAGAAATTCCAGCGGGTAGCCGGTGGGTGGGGGTCCACCCGTCGGCTGACACTGTTCCGGGCAGCGGGTGCCCGGCGGGCAACTGCCCGCCCGCCGGCTGCCGGCTGCCGGAGCTGCCCGAATTGCCGCGGGTAGGTGGTGGGTCCCCTACCCCCCACTGACTCTTTTCATCACTTTTTGCCCCGGGAACCGTTGTGGAACCCGAAACCATGCTTAGACACTTTTCAACGTAATTAACGACAACACATAGACAATTAACGGATCAATTACGATAGACGAACGGCACATAACCTAACATGCTTTTCTAATCATAATCAACACCCAAACATGCGATTTCCCACCTGATAATCCAAGAATAAGATCATACGATACAACCTAGGGTTCTAATCACTTTTATATCCACAAGAATACGATTCGTCTTCTAATTGCAAGATTCGGTAGGAACAACACATATCATCAAGGATAGCAATTAATCATCAAGAAAAACATAATCATCAAGAACAGCACATCATCATCAAGAATCCCAATCAATCATCAAGAACATCCCAATTATCAAGAAGCTCCCAATATCAAGATTACCAAGATTCCCCATGGAATCATTAAATCAACATCAATAATAATCATAGTAATTCGCCATTCACAATCATACGGGGGAAACCCTAAGGGGAAATCATAGCTATGAAAATAGGTTTTGTTGAGACATGGGTTACCTCTTAGCCTTAATTAATTCCTTGGCTATGAAGGATCTTTCTTTAAGCTTTCTTGCTTTCTTGATTTCTTCTAAGGGAATTCTTGGAGCTCTCCTGGGGTGGTGGGGCGTCTAGGCGTGTGGGGGGGGGGGGGGGGTTCTAGGTGCTCCCTAAGTTCCCTATTTATAGATCCATGGGTTTGTTTAGAGTTTATTCCTATTGGGTTTAGGGGTTGGGTTTATATAATTGGGCCCATGGGCTATGGTGGCCTTTTTCCCTAATTAATCATTATAATTTATTCTTTCTCCAGGGTTATTAATTAATTAATTAATCAGTTGGTTTTAGGATTCGTAACACGGGGTGTTACACTCTCCCCCCCTTCACAGGAAGATTCGTCCCCGAAGCTTGGCCCTGGGTGACAAAAAAAGAAAGTTTTCCCTTAGTTACCTGGGGTGAACAGCTCGGGGTACCGCTCCTTCATTGTGTCCTTAAGTTCCCATGTGGCTTCCTCGGTCCCGTGGTTGGTCCAGAGAACCTTCACCATTTCCATGACTCGGTTCCGGGTATTTCTTGTTTTGGTGTCCAGGATTCTTACGGGTTTCTCTTCGTATACTAGTGACTCGTCGAGGTCCACGGTCTCGTGTTGGAGTACGTGGCTTGGATCGTGTATGTATTTCTTTAGCTGGGATACGTGGAACACGTTGTGTACTCGTTCTAGCTCGACGGGTAGGGCGAGACGGTAGGCCAAGTCTCCGATTCTCTCCACGATTTCGTAAGGGCCGATGAACCGGGGGCTGAGTTTTCCTTTTCTCCAGAACCTCATTACCCCTCGTGTGGGCAAGATCCTTAGCCAGGCCTTGTCCCCGAGGCTGAATTCGGCTTGCTCCCTCTTTAGGTCGGCGTAAGACTTCTGGCGGTCTTGGGCGGCCTTCATCCTTTCCTGGATGTGTTTGACCTTAGCTATGGTGTCTTGTAGGTATTAGGGGCCCAGTGTTACCGGGTTGACCATATCTTCCCAGCATAATGGGGTTCTACATTTCTGACCATACAGTGCTTCGTATGGTGCCATGCGAATGCTCGCGTGGTAGCTGTTGTTGTACGAGAACTCGATGAGGTCTAGGTGTTCTTCCCACGTCCCTCGGAAGTCGAGCGTGCAGGCTCTTAGCATGTCTTCGAGGGTTTGGATGGTTCTTTCGGTTTGGCCGTCTGTGGTGGGGTGAAAGGCTGTGCTTAGCTTTAGTTGCGTTCCCAATGCCGCTTGTAGTGATTTCCAGAATTGCAGGAGGAACCTGGAATCTCGGTCGGACACAATGTTCCGGGGAACTCCGTGGTATTTCACTACCCGGTTTACGTAAGCTTGGGTTAGTTACGTCATCATCCATGTTTCTTTCATGGCAATGAATCGCGCTGTCTTGGTGAGTCGATCCACTATGACCCAGATTTTATCCTTACCGGTTTTCGTTGGGGGTAGCCCTCCGACGAAGTCCATGGATATGGAATCCCATTTTCCTTGTGGTATTTCAAGGGGTTGCACGAGTCCCTTGGGTTTACATCGTTCGGCTTTTACCCTTTGGCAATTCAGACACTTGGCCACAAAGTCTGCGATTTCCTTTTTCATATTCGGCCACCAAAATGATTTCTTTACGTCTTGGTATAATTTGTCACCGCCTGGGTGGACGGAGTAAGGGGAGTTGTGTCCTTCCTCTAAGATCCGCTGTTTCAAGTGGGGGTGCGTAGAGGGTACACACCACCTCCCTTTGTAGCGGAGGTTGCCGTCTGGGTGTGCTTCGAAAGGGCCCTCTTTCCCTCGAGTCAGGTCGCGGCGGATTTTATCTAGTTCCGGGTCCTGTTGTTGTCCCGATTTGATTTCCTCGAAGAGGGTGGGCACGGCCTGTGTGTTGAGTAGATAGGCATTGGGGCGAGTTTGTCCCTGCTCTATTATTTCCAAGTGTAGCCTTTGGAAGTCCCTGTACAGATGGTCTGGTAGGACCCACGTGGTGTTAAGGGAATGATTTGTCTTTCGGCTTAGGGCATCCGCCACCACGTTGGCTTTTCCCTCGTGGTATTGAATATCTAGGTCGTAGTCCTTTATGAGTTCCAGCCATCTTCGTTGTCTCATGTTTAGGTCCTTTTGAGTAAAGATGTACTTCAGGCTCTTATGGTCGGTGTAGATCTTGCATTGTACTCCATACAGGTAGTGCCTCCAGATTTTCAGTGCGAATACGATAGCGGCTAGCTCGAGGTCATGGGTGGGGTAATTCTCTTCGTGGGTTTTGAGTTGCCTGGATGCGTAAGCTATTACCTTGCCATTTTGCATTAGTACGCATCCTAACCCCTTCTTGGATGCGTCGCTGTAGACTTCAAACCCTTCCGATCCGGAGGGTATGGCTAGCACGGGTGCAGTGGTTAGTTTATCCTTTAATGCTTGGAAGGCCGAGATGCAGCCGTCGTCCCAACGGAAGGGGGTTTCCTTTTTCATGAGCTTAATGAGGGGTTGGGCTATCTTGGTGACGTCGGGTACGAACCTCCTGTAGTAGCCCGCTAGACCTAAGAAGCTTCGGACTTCCGAGAGTGAGTTCGGCGTGGTCCATTCCTTAACGGCGCGAACCTTAGCGGGGTCCACCCTAATCCCTTCCTTGGTTATCACGTGGCCCAAGAAGGCTACGCTGTCTTGCCAGAATTCGCACTTGGAGAATTTAGCGTAGAGTTGGTTCTCCCTGAGGGTTTGCAGAGATATGCAAAGGTGCGTCTCATGTTCTTCTTTATTTCGGGAGTAGACTAGGATGTCGTCAATGAACACGATGACGAAGTCATCCAGGTGAGGTCGGAATACTCGATTCATGAGGTCCATGAATATGGCAGGCGCGTTAGTGAGGCCGAAAGGCATTAAGGTAAACTCGTAGTGGCCGTAACGTGTCCGGAAGGCCGTTTTCTGGATGTCCGGTTTGGCCACTTGGATCTGGTGATACCCGGATCTTAGGTCGATCTTCAAGAATACCCCTGCCCCTTTGAGTTGGTCAAATAAGTCATCTATTCGGGGAAGGGGGTACCTATTCTTTATAGTAACTTGGTTGAGTTCCCGGTAGTCGATGCACAGGCGCATGCTCCCATCCTTCTTCTTAACGAATAGTACCGGTGCTCCCCATGGGGAGGTGCTGGGTCGGATGTAACCCTTATCTAGCAGTTCTTGGAGTTGTGTTTTCAGTTCCTTCATTTCCTTTGGTGCTAGCCTGTAGGGTGGTTTAGAGATCGGGGCGGTGCCCGGTATGAGGTCTATGGTGAACTCGACTTCTCTGGCCGGGGGTGCCCCGGGAATTTCGTCTGGGAAGACGTCGGTGAACTCGTTTACCACTGGGATGGCTTGTGGTTCGGGTGTTTTGGCGTTGAGGTCTTCGACTGAGCACAAGAAGGCCTCGTCTCCTTGGCCCAGGTACTTCTTAATTTTCATCATGTTTATCAGCTTGATCCCTGGATCCTGGCGGGCACTACGGTACGACACCCTCTTACTGTTTGGCCCTCGTAGGACCACTTTCTGCTCTCCGCACAGGATTTGCGCTTGGAACTTCCCTAGCCAATCCATGCCCAAGATTACTTGCATCCCATCTAATTGAAACTGGATCAGGTTACTGGGAAATTCCATTCCCTGAATGGTGATCATTACATGCTCGTACATGCGATCACATCTTATGACCTCGCCTGAGGCCACCTTGACTTGGAGTCGGACCTTGGTGGTGGCGTTAAGACCGAGCTGGGCGGCGAACTCGGTTGCTATAAACGAGTTGGTAGCCCCTGAGTCAAATAATATGATGGCTGGGGTGGCGTGCACTAGGAAGGTTCCGGAGACTATGTTGCTATCTCCGATCCTGGCCTTGCTTAGGGTGAGGACCCTTCCCCGGGTAGTCGGCGCGATGGTTTGGTCAAGTGGGGCGGTTTTGGGGTTCTTAGCTTCCTTGGCGAGAATTGGACGTCTTCCTTCGGGTTTCCTTTTATACCCCAGTTGCATCCCTGGAGGCGGGTCCGCTACCTGCTGTAGCTGACATGCCTTGGCATAGGCCTCTCCGAGGGTCTTCGGTTCTTGGGCGGCCAAGGACCTCTGGTGTTCGGGCTTAAGGCCCGTTAGGAATTTCCTGACTTTGATCCCTTCGGTGGGTACTAGCTCGGGGACGAGGCGAGCCAGTCGGCAGAATCGTTGGTAGTATTCTGAGACCGGGGCCGTCCCCTGTCTTAGACTGAGAAATTCCTCGCACATGGCGGCTTTCAGGTGGTTGGGGTAGAACTGTTCTCGCAACTGCGTCTTTAAGTCCTCCCAGTTGAATCCGGGGTTTTGTTCGTACGTAAGCCCCTCGCGGGCCCACCAGCCGTCGGCCTCGTGCTTGAAATAGAAGGAGGCTATCCTGACCCGGTGGCGTTCGGGGCATTGGGTTGTCCTGAACACCTTGTCGAATGTCTCAATCCATTCCTCGAGGGTTGTGGGGTCTTCGTCTCCCGAGAGGGTGGGTGGTTGATGTGCCGAGACTTGGTGGTGGATTTCCAGTTCTCGTCTGTTGGCAGAGGTTGGGGAACGATAGTACTTAGTGCCTGGGCAATTTGGGTCAGGCGTTGTAGGGCTTGAGTCAAGACTTCTTGAGAGCTGTGTCTCGGTGTTCCGGACTGTTTCTTCTTAGGTGCCATCCTGGTGATTAAAGGTTGATGTTATTTTGTGTTTCAACTTGATATAATAAGTGGGGAAGGAATTTCTAATATTAGAGAGGGATGAAGTGCGGGGTGATGTGTAGGTTTCACAATCTCACTGCGCATCCTACGATTCCTGAAGCCTATGCTCCTAGATACCTGGAGTTCAAGCCTAATGTCCTAAAGTCCGGTCTTAAGAGTCTTTTCCTAGGGTCAAACTTAGGCTCTGATACCAACTGTAACACCCCAATTTTCAAGGCATTTAAAACTTATAAAATACAGGCATTATCTCATTAAATCCCAAAACATAGTACAAGAGTACGGGGTGCTATGCCACACCTGAGCTAGAGAACCCAGGTGCACAGGCTAACTAACTAATATCCTCAATAATGTAAATGCTTAATATGGCACGCAGGCCGAAAAGGGAACCATCTACTTCTACATTCCGGGTTCTAGCGCGCTCCAGTGACTTATTCTTCTGTGCCTGAAAGCCAAATATATCTGTTCAGCGAGAGATGCTGGTAACCCACTCCAACGCGTTGAAATACAATACATATAGAGATATATATAAATATACGAAAACCATTGTGAGCATGAAGATATATCCTACGAACTCTAGCTTTTAAAACCGGGAATGACTCGACAGATAAGGTCAGACACAAGCAATAGTTATAACGAGCATATGCAGTTCACAATAGATAAGGCAGATAAGGCAAAGCATAAACAATAATCACAACCCATCATAAACAATCCCCAATATAAATCCCATAGTCACATCCCAAGGCACTCATAATCACAACTCGTCCATATCACACACATAACGCACATTGTTGGCGCCACAGGACCGATCGCATGCCCATACATGAGGGTCAGCGCATATAGCTCTGACACAGCCCCGCAGCACCATGCCCCGCATCGCAACACGGGGAGGTCGATCGCAACCGACCGATGAACCGCAGCTCATCATAATGTTTGATCGCAACCAAACAGTGGACCGCAGCCCAAGAGAGTGTCATCTGACCGCAGCCAGGATAAAGGACGAACCGCAGCTCGTATAGAAACGTTTGATCGCAACCAAACGGTGGACCGCAGCCCAAGAGAATGTCATCTGACCGCAGCCAGGAATACCAATCTGACCGCAGCCAGCTTCTGAACCGCAGCTCAGGATAACCAATCCGATCGCAACCGAATTGGGGTAGCACACACACATAACACATAGCAAGCACATGCAACCCACGTTACACATTGGGAAGGGGAATAAAGCGTATAACAAACCTATGCGTGATCCATCACATACTAAGAATAGTCCTAAGGGGGTTCATACTTCCTTCACCTAGGTCAACGGGATACCAATTCATCTAGCATGCGATATAACAGACTCATAAACCTACGAACGGTACCCGAAACATCAAACTAGACATAGGCACGACAAACGGGGTTCGTTGGGACACCACGGGGATCGGGGAAACATCAAACGGGGAAGTCGGGGTCCCGAGGTGGGAGAAATTCCAGCGGGTAGCCGGTGGGTGGGGGTCCACCCGCCGGCTGACACTGTTCCGGGCAGCGGGTGCCCGGCGGGCAACTGCCCGCCCGCCGGCTGCCCGCTGCCGGAGCTGCCCGAATTGCCGCGGGTAGGTGGTGGGTCCCCTACCCCCCACTGACTCTTTTCATCACTTTTCGCCCCGGGAACCGTTGTGGAACCCGAAACCATGCTTAGACACTTTTCAACGTAATTAACGACAACACATAGACAATTAACGGATCAATTACGATAGACGAACGGCACATAACCTAACATGCTTTTCTAATCATAATCAACACCCAAACATGCGATTTCCCACCCGATAATCCAAGAATAAGATCATACGATACAACCTAGGGTTCTAATCACTTTTATATCCACAAGAATACGATTCGTCTTCTAATTGCAAGATTCGGTAGGAACAACACATATCATCAAGGATAGCAACTAATCATCAAGAACAACATAATCATCAAGAACAGCACATCATCATCAAGAATCCCAATCAATCATCAAGAACATCCCAATTATCAAGAAGCTCCCAATATCAAGATTACCAAGATTCCCCATGGAATCATTAAATCAACATCAATAATAATCATAGTAATTCGCCATTCACAATCATACGGGGGAAACCCTAAGGGGAAATCATAGCTATGAAAATAGGTTTTGTTGAGACATGGGTTACCTCTTAGCCTTAATTAATTCCTTGGCTATGAAGGATCTTTCTTTAAGCTTTCTTGCTTTCTTGATTTCTTCTAAGGGAATTCTTGGAGCTCTCCTGGGGTGGTGGGGCGTCTAGGCGTGTGGGGGGGGGGGGGGGGTTCTAGGTGCTCCCTAAGTTCCCTATTTATAGATCCAAGGGTTTGTTTAGAGTTTATTCCTATTGGGTTTAGGGGTTGGGTTTATATAATTGGGCCCATGGGCTATGGTGGCCTTTTTCCCTAATTAATCATTATAATTTATTCTTTCTCCTGGGTTATTAATTAATTAATTAATCAGTTGGTTTTAGGATTCGTAACACGGGGTGTTACAAAGTCGTTCTTAAAAAATTTACTAGAAAGTAGGATCAAGGCATAGAACTAGGATCTCTAACTATCCCTATAAGATTGGATCTTGACTTAAACAAAGAATTATGCAACGAGAATTAATAATATCATAATTATGTTGGTCCAGCATCCCCCCTTAGTTCTGATTTGGGAGGGTCTTCACTCTAAGTTGATTCCTTAGCTAGATGCAGGTCTCGAACCTCACTAGTTTTATTAGAATATATGTGTTCTAATCTTCAGTGTTGTAATACTCCAGTTTGGTCATTCTCTTGTTAAGTTGATCTCTTAAGAAATAATAGTGTATATCTATGTGCTTACTCCTTCAGTGAAATACAAGGCTTTTGGCTAAACTATTAATTGATATATTGTCCACATAGATATTGATTGGACCTTGCTTTTGAAACCCAAATTGACTTATTAAATACCCGATTTGGTCCCTTGACTATTAGGATTTCACCACTTTGGTCCTCGACTTCCAAACTTGCTCAATTTCATACCCAATTATGCAATTGTTAACCAAAATGGTCCTCAATCAGGACCATTTTGGTTTGGACCAAGGACTATTTTAGGTAAAAATTACATAATTGGGATGAAATTGAGCAAATTTGGGAGTTGAGGACCAAAGTGGTGAAATTCAAATAGTCGAGGGACTATCTCGGGTATTAACTCTGTTGCTAAGCCAATTTGTCTTACATGCACTTGATGTTGCTACAATGTACTTAGCTTCACATGTTGGTGATGAAACAATAGATTGTTTCTTTGAAGACTACGAACACAGATTTTCCAAGCAAAAAGTAGTAACCAATAGTACTCTTTCTTTCCTCGAAATCTCTACCCAATCACTGTCAGAATAACCAACAAGATCACTCTCCTCAGATGATGAGTAGAATAATCCATAGTCATAAGTTTCTTTAATGTAGCGCATGATCATTTTTTACCGCTTACAAATGTAATTGTCGACGGGACTCCATAAATCTGCTAACTAACTAACAACATAGCTAATATCGAGTCTAGTGCATGTGAGATATCTAAGACTTCTAACAATTCGTTTGAAGTATGTTGTATCAACACCTTCCTACATCAGTTTTGTTCCTATTTCATAGGAGTTCTAACAAGATTTGAATCGTGCATATGAAATTTCATTAGAAGTTTAGTGGCATATTTTCTGATTGACAAATATTTCTTCTTCTCTTTGCACTACCTCAATTCCTAAATAATAAAAGAGTTAATTCCAGCAAAGATCCTCTCACTATAGTGATTTTCCAGATTTGGTCCTCGACTTTTAATTTGGACAAATTTGACACTTGACTATCAAAATCTTTCCACTATTGGTCCTTCCGTCATCTCAGCGTTAGTTAGACGTTAATTTTTGGGGTAAAATTGTCTTTTTATTGCTTGGATTCTCTTCTCAGGCCAGTATTTCCAAAATCCAAAGAGAACAACACGTCTAACCATGTAGTTTCTATTCTACTCCAGGTGAAGCCATAAGTAGAATGAAATTGAAGTTCATTTAGATTTTAGAGGCCACACTGTAATTTCCTGCCTTCTTCAACTTTTCTACCACCATTTCTCCGCCCGCCGTTACCGCTGCTCTCAAATATTAATTTATACTCCCAAAGTGGAAAACAAACTCACCTAAATATTGAATATGGTAGCGGTTTCCAAGACTTCCTTCCATTTTCGTTCCTTAACTCCCTCATTTTCCTCTTCCTACTCTCTCAAACCTTCCTTCTTTTCCATCCTCCGTTCCTCTGGGAATTCCATCCTGCCCATATCTCTTAAAGGCTCCATGTTCTCCATTTTTAATTATCCATAACGGTAGCAACTGCCTTCATTTCCATTCATATGCAGCCAAATGAGAGAGAGAGAGAGAGAGAGAGAGAGAGAGAGAGGGAGGTAGCCGGAAAGGGAGCCGACCAAGTCAACGGCGGGAAGCAGCGCCGTTCACCACCATTTTCCGAGACCCAGACCTCATCCCTATGCCTTCTCTCTCAGCCAAACCACAACCTTCGCCGACGCCAATCCCGCCGAAAAACCAGCTATGCCGTCACTGCCTCGCCTTGCTGCCACCCACCGTCCACCACCCACGACTCCAAGTCGCGTCGTTGACTGGAGTTTGAGAAATATCAACGTCATCAACTGCATGCATGTCTATTGAAACTCTCCATTCACATCATCGTCATGTTATTGATCGCCGGTAAGTCCAACGGATTGTACACCACTAGGCTACTTGGGGAGTCTATGCAACTTTCTTGAAGTATTATCGGGTTGTTCTAGCTTTAATGGTGAGGAAGAAGATGCTGGGAAAATACGATCAAACTAGAAGCCACATTTCTAGTCCTATTTTCTTGGGTCCGCATGTTTCTTGTCCACACATTTTGTATGGACATGGGAATGAAACTTCCACTTCTAGCGTGAGTGTGTATGGTCATGATTAGAGCTTCATGGCTATAAATAGTGCATCCTTCACTACTGAACAGTGCACTCAAAAGGAAGTTTCCTTCTTTCCTTTCTTCACTTCATACATACCCTCTAGTCTGAGCATATATAGTCAGGTTCGCCTACGTTGTGACACCCCGTAAATCCAAATTTTAGTTAAGGATTAATTAGATAATTAATCCTAGCTTAATTGATAATCTATTCCTAAAATCCTGAAAATTCAATAGTCAGAGGACTAAAAATTGACAAGTCAATCCAAGTCAAGGAGTTGTACCCTATGCTTCATGAATTGTTCCCTTGTCTCCTTACACTGTTCCACTTTAGTAAGGGTAAAGAAGAATTTTCACCTTATGATTGTATCCCAAGCTAACCTAGAGTCATCTTTCATTCTTTTCCCTAACACCCCAAAAAGAAAAGCTCCTCCTTCTCTCTAGAAGTTAGCTAGCTTCTTCTTCAAGCCAAGTTTGGGCATTCCATGATTCTTCAAGTTGGTCTCCAAGATTCAACCTTTCTTAATCTTGAGCTTATAGGAAGGTAAGATCTTTGGTCCTTTAGTGTTTTTAATACCTTTTAAGGTGTCCTTTTCCAATGATGAAATCTTTGTTGTCTTTTGGTGTGTTTGTGAAGTTGAAGTTGAAGGAAAGCCTTAATAGAAGCTTGTAAGGGTGTGATAAGTGAAGTTGTAGGCTACAAGAGGTAACCCATGTTGTACAAAATCTATTTTCTTACCTATATGATGATTTCTTGGCTTCTACTTGTGATTTTTGTGATGAAATGTGAGATTTGATGCATTGTCTTGTGGTAATGCATGTTTATAGCTTGTTTTTAGGGTTCTTGTATGCCATTGCTTGGCTATTCCTTATATTCAAGTCATATTGTTGTATTTTGTGAGATTTTGGGTGTTTTGGAGTTGAATTTGGACTTGGTGTTGAAAATCCCTGAAGGGATTATTTGTGGTACAGAGGTGTACCCGCGGGCGAAACGGCGGGCAATGGCCTACCCACCACCCCACCCGCGGGGTACAAGAGGTTTGGGCTTTGGTTCCCGCGGGCGGAACCACGGGTGGGGGTCCACCCGTGGCCCCACCCGCGGGTACAATGTTGTGATGTTTTGGGGATTGCTTCCCAGTGATTCTTTTGACTCGGTAATTTATGTTTTGACTTCCCGATGTTCTTTTGTTGGGTTATTTGAGTGTCTTCTTGATGTTTCGTATGTCTAGAACGGTATGTTAGAATCCATGTAGGATTTGGTGTCTTGAATCATGCTAAGTGTTCAACCTTGTGATTCGTTGAACCATGGTGAGTCTTGTACGTTCTTCAGAACTATGTTTTGTTTACCCGTTTGATAAGCATGCTGGTTTGATGTTGAAATGCTAGCGTGTGTGGTTTTTTCTTTCCTATTGTGGATGATAACTTGTGTTGATCATCGTTGATGTCGGATTGTAATCCTTCCTTGATTGAGTATGGTTTCATATCTTCGTTGTGATCCGTTGATTAATTCCTATGATGATGTGTGTGTTGGTTGTACATGGATTGCACGATTAATGGTATGGGACATTAATCACCAAGGTACAGATGTGGTCCTCGTGGTGGCCGTGATGTGATTATGGAGTTGTAATTGGGCTTCACGCTCATGTGATTTGGGCTTCAGGCTCAGCTGGTCTTCAGGCTCATGTGATTGGTGGTTGTGTGATTGAAACGATCGGTACTCTCGTGTACTATGAAATCGGTGGTTGATGATTTGGTGGTTGTAGGTGGGGAACGACGGTTCCCGGAGGCATAAGGTTGGACTCAGAAGTACAGGGGTTCTCAGAGGTAATGGTTGGAACTGTAATAAGGTCGGGGGTAGGCATAAGGTTGGAACATGGCATAAGGTTGGAACTTGTGACATGAAGTGTCACTGTGGAATGTAGTGCCAATGTGTGGATGGCTATCCTTATCTGTTGAGCATGTCGAGTGGTATTCTACTTTGTGATCAGTAGAATAAACCTCTAGTTGTACTTGTTATTGTTGTTGTCTTTGCCTCGATGTTTTCTACTTTGTGATCAGTAGTTTACATCTTGAGCGGTGTTGAGTTGTTCTATTGTTGTTCTTGGGATGTGATTCATTTGTTCTTTTGAGAGTGAAATAGAGTCTTTGCAGTTGCCTTCTCTCTTTACGGTTTTAAACTGATATATATACTATATTCTGTTTCGAAAATGATTTTGTATTATACTATCTATACATATGCTACTGAACGCGTATTGATGGGTTACCAACAATATTCGCTGACCGGGCGTCGTCCCCTTTCTTTATGTGCTTTACAAGTCCTGAGTAGATGGCAAGAGCGTTAGACGTGGATAGTTTAGATCCCCTGAACAGTTTAGTTTGTGTTTAGGCCTGGGTGCCACTGATGTTGAATATATTAGATTGATGGTTTTAGTTTTTACCTGTGCATTCATGTTGGAGTCAACGTGGCATAACACTCCTTGGTTTTCTCTGTTTTATGATTAAACTTCCGCTGTGTTTACGTTTTTATGTTATGTTGGTTAGTTTGCCTTGCATATTTAAGCTTTAAATTGGCATGAAAACCGGGGGTGTTACAGTTGGTATCAGAGCCTAGGTTTGAGCCTAGGATGTTAGAGTCTGGTCTTTAAAGAAGTTAAGTGTGGTTTGAGACCCTAAGGTGACCTTAAGTATCTAAGTGTTTAGGACTTAGAACTTCTAGGACGCGCGGTGAGGTTGTGAGTTCTTTTATCGTTTTCTGTTGTGTTGTCTGTGCTTTATTTTCCTTTTAGCTTTGGTTCTCTTTAGTTAAGGCACCAGGTAAGGGTGCGGGCCCTAAGTCTTCCCCGTTATCATGCTGTTTCTGTAGAAGCCAAGGATGGCACCATCGAGATGTCGTGCAAGGTCTTTAGAAGCAGTCGCCAACGAACAACTAGCTCAAAGCCTTCTTCAACTGACACAGATCACCCAGATGCTGAGCAATGCCCTCCTCGACATCAACCACCCTCCTCAGAATGAGAATCGTGACATAGTACGCCAAGTCGCAAGTCTTCGTCCCCCGATCTTCGCCAGTGAAGAAGATCCCGCTGTGCTGGATTAGTGGATCCGGATGTTTGACAAGATCTTCAAAGCTGTGGTTTGCCTGGAGGATCGTCAGGTGGAGTTGGCTACGTTCTACCTTCGGAAAGAAGTGGACTCGTGGTGGATGCTTGAAAGGCCAGCTTGTAGACAAGATCCGAAGTTCAGTTGGGAAAACCTGAAGGTTAAGTTATGGGAGCAGTTCTATCCTGCTCATGTCAAGGAGGCCTACCTTTGTGCAGCCGACATCTACCGAGTACAGCAAGTTCAGAAAGGAATCTGGGAGAACCGTAAGAGGAAGCTTGATGGAAGTGTTACACCTGCGGTTAGGAGTTTGATGGCTTCTGGTGCTGAATCAACAAGAAGCCCTCGAAGAGATGACTCTAAGAGAGGTAAGGCTCCCCAGTCAATCTGGAACAACAAGGCTATGGGAAAGAGCTTCATCTGCAAGAAGTGTGGAAGTGATCACCCCGGCATGGACTGTCTAGGGAAACCGGTAGAGTGCTTTTCTTGTGGCAAAAAGGGTCACCGGTCCTTTGAGTGCAGGATTAAGAGAGTGACTTCAGTGGATTCGAACCCAGTTGGTAGTGTGAGACCTCGGTCGGGAAGTAAGCCCCGAAGTAGAAGCAACAATGGACTAAGTGGAAGTAGCATCCAGGACCTGTGTACGATGTCGGGACCTCGGCAAGGTAAGATCAACAGTCGTGAGGCAGATGCAAGTGGGAACCGTTGAAGTAAGTTCTTGTACCCTTTTTGTTGCACCTTCCTTTGTCTTTGTGCCCTTCCTTGCGTGTTAGCTTCGTGTGTTAGCTTGCTCGAGATTCACCCTTGACCCTCTTTAATATTTTCTTTCCCGTAGACAAACCCTATCACCATTTTTCTAAGTGATCCTTCTCTTCCGAACCTTGTTCTTTTTTTCTTTCCAATCACCTTGTGCAAGACGGCGGTGTCATCAGCTTATGAAGAAATCTGGTAAGGTCTAAGAGTTAAGCCGCGTCTGAGTCGTGGTAGAGAGCCTTCAGTTCGACAAGCTTAGTGATCAGCGTCAAGCCGGAGCTTCACGGAAGTCGAGAACCCTTTCATCTCTTGAAGCCGATCTTCCTCTCTTACCCTCGTCAAATCCCTTGCCCCATCTCGAGAAATCCAACCTATCTTTTCAAACCTCGTTCTTGTTTCCTTCTTGATTCGACTCTGTTCAAGGTTGCAACCTCATTTTTCCTAAGTTGTGACTCTGAAAATCTTGATTCCCTTCCTAATCAACGTTATCCTTGAGCTTAAACCGGATACCCTCCGTGGGGAAATCCTTTTCAACTCCCTTAACCCTCGCTTGATTCCTTACTTCCTAGGTTGTAGCCCTGTTTACCTTTCTTCCCTTCTTAACCAATGTGATCTTCGAGTTTTCAAACCTTAAAACCCTTCACTCTAATCTTTTCCGTTGAACCGAATCTCTTCTTGTAAGCTTTCTTTCCCCTGAGTTACCTTTCTCCTTTGTTACCGTTCCTGCTTTGGACCTTTCATCCGAGCCGAAGCTTTGAAGTTTTCAAGTGTTTCCTTGCTGTGAGTTGTGGGTCGTGTGCTAATGCAAGTGTTAAGTTGACAGCCTGCATCAAGATAGCCCAAGAGCTAGGGAGAAGGACACCCTGCTCGTGTTTTGGAGCTGGCAGTTGCAGCCTTTGTCTGGAAGTGACGGATCAAGTTCAAGCGGATGCCGAGCTCAATTTGTGTAGTGTGAGTACCTTGCTTCCTTTAGTTGCAGAAGTCAGCGGAGAACAGTTGAAGACGCCATCTTGGTTCTTTGATCCCGTGTGATCTAGCTTAGGGTTCTTGTGGTGCCAGTTTTTTGTTGTAGCTTGTTCCTTAGTTGGGATGTTAGTTTTGGGTAGATCGTTGGATAGTTGTAAGCAGGGAGTTAAGCTTGAGATAAAATTAGTTTCCCTTCCCGGTAAATCTTCTATCTATCACCTCATCTTTCTTTCTTGCCTTACCTTTGTGAAATCTCAGCTTATTTCTAAGCCTTGTCATTCGTTTTGTTAACCGATGGTTTTGGTGTTGAAATTCGTTGTGTCCAAGCCTATCATTCTTACCACCTTAATTCGAACCCTTGTTTCCTCTAACTTTGGTTAGTGGCGAACACCTTTATTGCTTAAAACCTCGTTTGCAACCTATCTCTTAAGCTTTGTCACCCATTTCGCAAGCCGACAATTTTGTTGTTGAGCCCCGTTATTTCCCTTGCTTGCCTTGGTTGTCAGCTCATTGGTAGTTGGTTGCTTAGTTGTTGTTTGTTGGTCGTGCTTAGTTGTTTTGTTGTTTGCCTTGTGTGATCTTTCTTGTTTGCTAGTTGTGTTGAGTAGTTAGCTTTGTGGGTTGTCTTACTAGGAGCTAGTTGTTTAGAACGTTAGTGTTGGTTAGAAAGTTGGTTGTTGTGTTTGGCTTTAGTGTTTGTTATGCTCAAAAACTCAATTGGTAATTTCTTTCAACCTTGCAATGCCATGGCTTTTTGACCACTTTGTATCTCTTGAATCTTTAAAGTTTTGACCAAAAGGATGTTCTTGATTCTCTTGTCACATTGTTGTTTCGTTTTGTCGTCTTGCTTCAATTCGTCGTACCCAAGCTTCAGGGACGAAGCTTCTTTTAAGGGGGAGAGGATGTGACACCCCGTAAATCCAAATTCTATTTAAGGATTAATTAGATAATTAATCCTAGCTTAATTGATAATCTATTCCTAAAATCCTGAAAATTCAATAGTCGGAGGACTAGAAATTGACTAGGCAATCCAAGTCAAGGAGTTGTACCCTATGCTTCATGAATTGTTCCCATGTCTCCTTACACTTTTCCACTGTAGTAAGGGTAAAGAAGACTTTTCACCTTATGATTGTATACCAAGCTAACCTAGAGTCATCTTTCATTCTTTTCCCTAACACCCCAAAAAAAAAAGCTCCTCCTTCTCTCTAGAAATTAGCTAGCTTCTTCTTCAAGACAAGTTTGGGAATTCCATGATTCTTCAAGTTGGTCTCCAAGATTCAACCTTTCTTAATCTTGAGCTTATAGGAGGGTAAGATCTTTGGTCCTTCAGTGTTTTTAGTACCTTTTAAGGTGTCTTTTTCTAAAGATTAAATCTTTGTTGTCTTTTGGTGTGTTTGTGAAGTTGAAGTTGAAGGAAAGCCTTAATAGAAGCTTGTAAGGGTGTGATAAGTGAAGTTGTAGGCTACAAGAGGTAACCCATGCTTTACAAAATCTATTTTCTTACCTATATGATGATTTCTTGGCTTCTACTTGTGATTTTTGTGATGAAATGTGAGATTTGATGCATTGTTTTGTGGTAATGCATGTCTAGAGCTTGTTTTTAGGGTTCTTGTATGCAATTGCTTGGCTATTCCTTTGATTCAAGTCATATTGTTATATATTGTGAGATTTTGGGTGTTTTGGACTTGGTGTTGAAAATCCCCGAAGGGATTATTTGTGGTACAGAGGTGTACCCGCGGGCGGAACAGCGGGCAGTGGCCTACCCGCCACCCCACCCGCGGGGTACAATAGGTTTGGGCTTTGGTTCCCGCGGGCGGAACCACGGGTGGGGGTCCACCCGTGGCACCACCCGCGGGTACAATGATATTATGTTTTGGGGATTGGTTCCCCGTGATTCTTTTGACTCGGTAATTGATGTTTTGACTTCCCGATGTTCTTTTGTTGGGCTATTTGAGTATCTTCTTGATGTTTCGTATGTCTAGAACGGTATGTTAGAATCCATGTAGGATTTGGTGTCTTGAATCGTGCTAAGTGTTCAACCTTGTGATTCGTTGAACCAAGTGAGTCTTGTACGTTCTTCGGAACTATGTGTTGTTTACCCGTTTGATAAGCATGCTAGTTTGATGTTGAAATGCTAGCGTGTGTGATTTGTTCTTTCCTATTGTGGATGATAACTTGTGTTGATCATTGTTGATGTCTGATTGTAATCCTTCCTTGATTGAGTATGGTTTCATATTTTCGTTGTGATCCGTTGATTGATTCCTATGATGATGTGTGTGTTGGCGGTACCTGGATTGCACGATTAATGGTATGGGACATTAATCACCAAGGTACAGATGTGGTCCTCGTGGTAGCCATGATGTGATTATGGAGTTGTAATTGGGCTTCAGTCTCATGTGATTTGGGCTTCAGGCTCATGTGATTGGGGGTTGTGTGATTGAAATGAACGGTACCCTCGTGTACTATGAAATCGGTGGTTGATGATTTGGTGGTTGTAGGTGGGAAACGACGGTTCCCAGAGGCATAAGGTTGGACTCAGAAGTACAGGGGTTATCGGAGGTAATGGTTGGAACTGTAATAAGGCCGGGGGTAGGCATAAGGTTGGAACATGGCATATGGTTGGAACTTGTGACATGAAGTGTCACTGTGGAATGATGTGCTAGTGTGTGGATGTCTATCCTTGTCTGTTGAGCATGTCGAGTGGTATTCTACGTTGTGATCAGTAGAATACAACTCTAGTTGTACTTGTTATTGTTGTTGTCTTTGCCTCGATGTTTTCTGCTTTGTGATCAGTAGATTACATCTTGAGCGGTGTTGAGTTGTTCTATTGTTGTTCTTGTCTTGATGTTGTCTTGGGATGTGATTCCTTTGTTCTTTTGAGAGTGAAATAGAGTCTTTGCAGTTGACTTCTCTTTTTGCGGTTTTAAACTGATATATAATGTATTCCGTTTCGAAAATGATATTGTATTATACTATCTATACATATGCTATTGAACGCGTATTGATGGGTTACCAGCAATATTCGCTGACCGGGCATCGTCCCCTTTCTTTATGTGCTTTACAGGTCCTGAGTAGATGGCGAGAGCGTTAGACGTGGATAGTTTAGATCCCCTGAACAGTTTAGTTTGTGTTTTGGCCTGGGTGCCACTGATGTTGAACATATTAGATTGATGGTTTTAGTTTTTCTCTGTGCGTTCACGTTGGAGTGAACGTGGCATAACACTCCTTGGTTTTCTCCGTTTTATGATTAGACTTCCGTTGTGTTTACGTTTTTATGTTATGTTGGTTAGTTTGCCTTGCATATTTATGCTTTAAATTGGCATGAAAACCGGGGGTGTTACATACGTGGTTGCTAGTGCAAGCTATCCATAGTAGGTCTGTGTAGCCTGTCGAAAGCATGCCAGGGTTCTAACTGCACCGTTACCGGGCAAATAACGCTTTTAAGGTAGTGTTATTATAACACGGCACAGATTTCCTTTCAGCCATACACCCGTTGTGTCCGTGCTTCTTAAAAGGTTTCCAACCCGCGCGTTGACGTTGCGAATATTTTCCAACAGAAGACACCTAGTCTATGAAAGTACAATTTTACCCCTAAAATTGATGCTTAAATAACGCTTAAGCACGGAAGGACAAATAGTGGAAAGATTTTGATATTAAAGTGTCAAATTTGGAAAATCACTACAGTTGGAGGTCCTTTGCTGGAATTAACTCATAATAAAACATGTGGCTGAGATCAGACATCTTGAACGTAACTCCTTCACCATTGACTTCTTGAAATCTTGAATCATTTTTGTGATTATTACATGATCTATAAAAATCACATCATCAACATAAAGACATAACAACAAAATATCTCCAGAGTTAGCGTTCATATATAAACCATGATCAGATAGATACTTTTGAAAACCAACTTTTTGAAGGAACACATAAATTCTCTTATTTCATGCTCATGGAGCTTGCTTAAGGCCATATAAAGTCTTTTTGAGTCTACACACTTTGTTTTCATTTTCATGTTGTATAAAGCTAGGTGGCTGCTTATAGACCTCTTCATCAAGTGGGTCGTGGGGAAGGCTGACTTGACATACATCTGGTGAATCTTCCATTGCTTTTAGTGGGTCGTGGGGAAGGATGATTTGACATACATCTGGTGAATCTTCCATTGCTTTTGGACTACTAAAGTAATGGTTAACCTCACTGTGTCCATTGAAGCTACAAAGGAAAAAAATCTCGTCATAGTCATAACTTGTCGTTGTTCAAACCCTTTTTGCCATCAACCTTGCTTTGTACCCTTGAACTTCACTATTTGACTTCATTTATATCTTGATGACCCTTTTCACATCAACGGCCTTGTGACAATGTCGAATATTAGCTCCCATGTTCTGTTTTTTTTTTTTCTCTCAATTGAGACCATCTCCTCATCAATAACTTTCTTCCATTTGGGATTTTGAATAGCCTTTTCAAATTTCACAAATTTAATTTCTTTTAACAAAGCAAAGTGAGCTAGTTCATCACTATCAACATTGATTTCATCATCACGACTTACCTCATAATCTTGTAAGTATATTGACATTTTCCTTTGTCGTTCTGATCTCCTTAGTTGTTCAATAGGTGTTGTAATTGATTTTACAATACGAGGTAATTCTAATCTACTACTATTTTTGTTTGAAATGTAATATCAACCCGTTCTTGGTCAAGAACATAAATAATCCGTATTTGTGGATTTTGATGCACATCTACACTCTTAATTATTATATATATATATATATATAACTCGTGTTATATGTTTTTAACTTTAAAAAAGTGTTTAAAAGTTTATTTACTCTTCCTAGACTTTTGGCCTACTCAGACCAATATAATAACAGAAATTAGATCATCCTGAATCCTTTTTTGGGTTTGTAAAAGGTTTACCATTTTGCCCTAGCTCTCAGTATCTTTAATTTGGAAGCATGTGGTGCTATATAAATACCTGTGTTCTCCATCATTATAACCACCTTGTTCTTAGCTACTCATCACATCCTACTCTTCTAAGCTCTCCCTCCCTCTCCCTTTCTCTGTGAATGTACGAATTCTATATATATCTTAATACAATTTTCTTTTCTTTCTCTGCCATCTCTCAACTAATTACCTAATAAGGAAGCTTCGATCTTAATATTAATTGTTTAAACTGACATTAATATGACATTACTACACAGATCAGAAAAATGTGGAAGCTTAAGATTGGCGAAGGTGGCGGGCCGTACATATACAGTACCAACAACTACGCCGGCAGACAAATATGGGAGTACGACCCTAACGCCGGGACGCCGGAAGAACAAGAAGCCTTTGAAAAAGCTCGCAAAGGGTTCACTAAACAACGGCAGAAAGGTCCCCATACCTGCGGTGATTTGTTCATGAGAATGCAGGTATTTAATTTTCAACTTTAATTTGATTATTAGAAAGAGGTTAGTTAATATATACTCCGTAATTGTATTGATTATTGATTGAATATTGTGTACAGATGATCAAAGAAAGTGAGGTTGATGTGTTGAGCATTCCCCCAGTAAGACTAAGAGAGGAAGAAGAAGTGAACTACGAGGCGATCACAACCGCGGTTAGGAAAGCGGTCCGGTTGAACTGTGCCCTTCAAGCCAAAGATGGACACTGGCCAGCTGAGAATTCTGGCCCTCTGTTTTTCACTCCTCCCTTGGTATCTTTTACTTTTCTATCTAATAATTATCACTTTTTGTTGCCCAAAAATGTTGAATGCCCTGGCTTTCACATCCCCCGAACAAAACATTGAGAGGTTGTAAATCACTATAATTTAGTGACTGAATAGACAAAGCCAAATACCTATGCCCACAAACAATATGCCCATTTTGATGATGGATTATAGTCTACATAGCTATGTGGAACATGAATACAAGGTTTAGTATATTATTTGTGTAGTAAATATACATTATTTGATAGTATACAAAATAATGTATTTTCAGTATTCAAATAATGTACCTTATGTACATAAATATTGTACTTTTTAAACTAGCTTGGTTGGCGTGAGTGGTCGTGCACTCTCATCCCTTAAGAGAGAGTTTGGGAGTTCGCCCTTCTCAAAAAAAAAAAAAAAATTTGGCCAGCACTTTGCTCCTTAATTGGGCCGGGCCAGTGCGAATGAGGATTAATTTGAGTATTGTAAGAGCTTAAAGGTGTCTCCTACAATTAGGGCTTACTCAGGACACCTCATGGTCTGACAAAAAAATAATGTACTTTTTATTTGTGGTCCACATAACTGTGTGGACCATGGTCCATAAAATAATGATCCGGGCATAATCCTTACACTATCCCAAATACTGCTTACATACTGAACCAGTGAGTTAAGCTCGTACGGGCAAATAATTATCATTAATGGGACGGTGGGGTGTGGAGTCTGGAGTGTTTCATTATACAGTATCCCAAGGGCCCCCACACCTCGTCATGATAAAACATTTGGGAGGTTGTAAACTACTATAACTTAGTGGCTTAGCAGACAAGACCAAATAGTGGTGCACACAAAGAATCTATCCAGTCCACTTTGGACATAATTCTCATACTATCGCAGTCAAATTTCGAACCTTGATCTCTTGCTGTAAATACTGTTTACTGAACAAGTATGCTAACCCGTGTGGACTAATAATTATCATTAATGGGACGGTGGGGTGTGGAGTCTGAACTGTTTCATTAAATAATGAAAAACCAAAAAATGAAAACATTTGCAGATGATTGCATTGTACATAAGTGGATCGATCGATATGATTCTGACTTCAGAGCACAAGAAAGAATTGGTTCGATATCTCTACAATCATCAAGTATGTAATTATGTAAAATAAATTTTAGACTCGTATGAACAATATAATTATCTAATTAATTACTAGTGGATCAATATTTTATATTTTGTGATTTTATTTTAGTTAATTTTCTTATGTTGTTGTACGATAGAATGAAGATGGTGGATGGGGACTCTACATTGATGGACATAGTACCATGATTGGGTCAGCACTTAACTATGTGGCCTTGCGTTTGCTTGGAGAAGAAGCTGATGATGCCATTGCTAGGGGTCGCAACTGGATTCTTCAACATGGTGGTGCCACTGCAATTCCTTCTTGGGGAAAGATTTATCTCTCGGTATGTCATACTTACGGTATCTAATTAGGAATATAATTGAATCAAACTTATGTGAGATCGGTGAAATCGCTCGAATCTAGGATAATTATTTGTTACTTATCATAGAAATTTGAAGTGGACAATTCGGTTCGATTTTTTTGAATCATACCGAATAGAATCGAACCGAACTATTTCGGTTCGGTAATATACCGAACAACTAAGCGGTAATGAATTCTTGTATATGGAACGGTTCGGTAAAAATCAAACCGTACCGAAGTAGCGTTTGATTTTATTTTTTTATTTTTTTGAAAAAAAATAAAAATATAATAATAATAATAATAATAATATAAAAAAGAAGTAAATCCAAGTCCTTTGTCGCGTGCTTCGATCCGCCGTTCCACTCTTATATATTCTTACTGGTATATCTCTTAAATATGATTTCTTTATGGCTTGTTTTTTACTTTGCACTTTTGCTGTTTGGCGCAATTGTTTTTTGCCTCACAATTATCTCTAACTTGAGTTATTCTTACAATATTCAATATTTTTCTTAGTTTCATATTTATATAAAATTAATGTGCTTTAACATCATTCTAATTTTGATTTCCAGTGCACTAGCAATATATTTTGCCAAGCAATGACGGATTGAGTCCAAATATTAACTATACAGTATTTGACACTTGTTCTCTAAATTTTCATCTTGTCAGCAAAACATTCTAAGTGAACCAACCGAAGAATCAATTGGGCAAAAAAGCCAACTGATGTTTGGTAATTACTAATTAGTATTTAGTAGTGTGTTCGAACTTTGAATTGCTTTTTTGTTATATAATGTTTAGACTTTGAATTTGGACTATGTGGATATGTATTGTTTGGTAGTGTATGTGTTTAGAAAATTAGGAAATGTTAAAAATTGGGGTTCTTAAACTGAACCGAAATCAAACTTTTTCGAACCGAACCGAAACCGAATCGAACTATAATGTTAAAATCGAATGGTATTTTTTTTTTTTGTTTTTTAAATACTGAAACCGAAAATACTGAACCGAATTCCGAAACCCCCACCCCTAATAGAAATCATATATAATACTGATTACAGAAAATTTAATACCAATTTGAAATAAATAAATATTTACTTATAATAGATTTTGTAATATTTATATTTGAAATTGTGATACTATTTGGGGTAAAATGATTGTTACTAATGATAAATATTGTAATACTTATAACTGGAATTGTGATTACAAAGTGTAATTCAAATGTAAATATTGTACTCCGTAATACTTATATGTGAAATATTACTTATGATAGAAATTGTAATACTTATTGTAGAAAATTTAACATCAATTTGAATTAAAAATCACTGCTGGAAATTATGGAATTTCCGACCACCTAAAAGTGATCATAAATCAAGTTAAAATTAAAAAGTGGTCGGAAATAGCAACAAAGGTTTTTCCGGATACCAAAAGTGGTTGGAACAAGGCTTTCGACTTGATTTAAGATCACTTTCAGGAGGTCGGAAATTCCAAAAATTTTCAGTAGTGAATAAATCGTTACTTATGATAGATATTGTAATACTTATATGTGAAATTGTGATACTATTTAAGGTACAAATTGATTGTTAGTAATAATGATAAATATTGTATCACTTATAGTTAAAATTGTGATAATTACATATATACCCAATTATCTACAACCCGACCCGTCTCACGGATAAGAATCCGTGAGACGGTCTCATACAAGTTTTTGCAATAATTTTTTTGTTCAAACTTTATCAAAATCCAAATTATATTAATAACAGTTTCATGTCAAATTCCTGATTTTGACTCTGATGATGATATTGTATTTGAGAGTTTTTCGTGGAGTTTCATGTTAAATTCATGACTTTGTCTGACGAATTTCATTTGAGAGTTTGCTATATCTTAAAAGGATTTAAGAATTTGACAAATACGTGTTAGTTTAGCAAATCTGAATTAGGAATTATAGTAGATTTGAATCATGTGGTCACCACATGATATACCATGACATACGTAATATATGTATATGTATATATATTTTTGAGCACTATGGTATTATATATATATATATATATATATATATATATATATATATATATATATATATATATATATATGTATATATATGTATATATATATATATATACATATATATATATATATATATATATATATCAGGTGCGGGAGTAGCTTCCCGTGCAGTTGGACACACATTAAACACACAAACAAAACACCTTAAGAACACAAATCACGCACCTTAAGAACACCAACCACACACCTTAAGCACATAACAAAGTACCTTAAGAACACAAATCACACACCTAAGATTTTAAAAATGGTTCACTTTAAGCTTCACATAACTAATGCACTTTTAAACATACAAATCACGCACCTTAAGATGAAAACAGTGCACATTAAGAAGGAAACTCACGCGCCTATGTTTCAGTAACTACTCACATTAAGCACAAATCCACACACCTTAAACACAAAATTCACGCACCTTAAGTACAAAACTCACGCACCTTATGTACAAAACTCGCGCACCTTAAACACAAAACACACGCACCTTAAGCATAAAACTCGCACACCTTAAGTTTCAACAACTTCTAGCATTAAGTACACAACCACACGCACCTTAAGCACAAATCTCACGCACCTTAAGCACAAACTCACGCACCTTATATACAAAACTCACGCACCTTACTCACAAAAATCATGCACCTTACACTTGAACTAAATGTGAAAAATTATCAAAATGCAACCGCATTTTTTTTATTTAATTTTGGTAATTTAAACGTTGATTTAAGAAAAATCAATAGTTCTCCTTTCACCGCACAACCGCACCTGTCACCCTCAACCGCACAGGAACCCCTGTACACACACACACATACCCCAGGTGCGGTTGTGCGGTTTAATCTTGGTCATTCATCTCGCTTAAATCAACGTCCAGGATTAATTTAAAAAAAAAAAAAAAACGCAGTGGTAATTTTGTAATTTTTGCATCTAGGTCAAAATTAAGGTGAGCGGTTCTGTGATTAATGTGCTTGAGTTTTGAATATAAGATGCGTGAGTCTTGTGCGTAAGGTGCGTGAGTTTTGTGCTTAATATGCGTGGGGTTGTGCTTTGTGAGTAGTTGTTAAAACTTAAAGTGTGGGCTTTTGTGCTTAAGGTGTGTGAGATTTGTTCTTAATGTGAGTGGAGTTTGTGCTCAATGTGTGTAGGGTTTGTGATTAATGTGTGTGAGGTTAGTGATTAATGGCAGTAGTTGTTGAAACTTAAGGTTTGTAAGTTAATACTTAAAGTGCGTGGGTTTTGAGCTTAATGTGCGTAAGGTTGTGCTTAATGTGCGTGGGTTTTGTACTTAATGTGCGTGAGTTTGTGCTTAATGCTAGTAGTTGTTGAAACTTAAGGTCTGTGAGTTAATAATTAAAGTGCGTGGGTTTTGTGCTTAATGTACATGAGGTTGTGCTTAAAGTGCGTGAGTTTTGTACTTAATGTGCGTGAGTTTGTTCTTAAGATCTAACACTTAAGGTGCGCCATTTTTAGCTTATGCTTCTTTCTTCCAGACAGGCGTTTTTTTTTTTCATTGATTTGAGCCGTTGATATAGATTTGATCAACGGCTCAGATCTAGCCGCACAATCGCACGGGAAGCTATACCCGCACCTGAACCCTTCCCTATATATATATATATATATATATATATATATATATATATATACACATATGTATATCTATATATATATATATATGTATATGTGTATATATATATATATATATATATATATATATATATATATATATATATATATATATATATATATATATATATATATATATATATATATATATATATATATATATATATATATATATATATATGCGAGTTCAGGTACGGCGGTGTCTTACGGTACGGCGGTGCGGCATCCCCAATAGTTCAATAAATATACACCATCAACGTTAGGAAAATACACCATAAAAAAACATAAACAAATTAGGTACGCATACCAAAAACAGACCATTAGGTGTGAGTAAAAACACCATACAGTGTTCGAAAATACACCATTGGGGGTGGTGAGTTATATGGTGTATTTTTTGAGTCTGTTGTGTATTTTTTAAAGTTTTATTGAATTTCATTGTGGTGTGTTTTCTTACACTGTTGGTGCATATTGTTAACACTATTGGTGTATTCTGAAGTTCCGCCGCACCACCGCATGGGAAGACGCCGCCGCATTTGAACTTTTTCATATATATATATATATATATATATATATATATATATATATATATATATATATATATATATATATATCCGTTACGTACATTCCAATTAGGATGGTAATACCGCACAAGTTGTCCACAATACAATTATTATTACATGGATCATGGCCCGCAGAATTGTGTGGACCATATATAAAAAGTACATTTTTAATATATTAAGGGTAAATTATTTATATATGTAGGGTACATGTTTTAAAAATATATTTTTAATATACTAAGGATATATTATTTTATATACTGAATTTTCAGTACAAAAATAATGTACTTTTAATATATTAAAAATGTACTTGATATTCATGGTCCACACAATTGTGACATTGTGTGGACCATAATTTGCCGTGTTCATAACCTAAGGCCTCGTTTGAGAGGATTGCGTGGTGAGAATAGAGTTTTGTGTTATCTTAACTGCACATTTTAGAAACTTCAATTAAAAGAAGTAATTAAGAATTTAGTTGGAGTGATAGATAGATCACTCTTAACCCATTGTCATTCTTCTTATGATCTTATCAACACTACTGCTCTAAATGTCACCAATATTACTGCTTTCCTAAAAGTAATTAAGGCTCTGTTTGACACGCCTAACTGAAAGTTGAAAATTTATTAGTTAATAAGTTAACTAATTGAAATTAAAGTGTTTGGTAAAATTAACTGCTGAATTAACTTATAAGTATAAAAAGACAAAATGTTAAATTAAGATATTACGATTTTGATTAATGAGTGGTAGATGATGTCATTTTTTGTAAATTAATAAAGATAAAATAATGGAAAAAAAGTTTAAAAGCAAGGAGTTTATTTTGAAACGCTACTTGGGATAGCGTTTCAAAATAAGCTATTATTTTAAACTCTTTATGTTTTAACAAACAGAGGTTATCGCTTATTTGTAACTTAAAATAAGTTATAAGTTCTAAAATAAGCTCTAGCGAACAGAGTCTTTGCCATTTAGACATTTGAAGTAAACTAATAATTTTATTTCAATTATTCAAAGATATTATAATTTCATCTAATCTTTAAACAATTTGTATAGGTGCTCGGAGTGTATGAATGGGATGGGTGTAACCCAATCCCACCAGAATTTTGGCTTTTCCCTTCCCATTTTCCATTCCATCCAGGTAATAATTGGAGTACTAAATCTTTTAATTTAAAAGTGAAAATAATATTATAGTACTTAATATCATCATAGTTATAATAATATTATTTCTCATTATAATTCAGCAAAAATGTGGAACTATTGTCGGACAACGTACATGCCAATGTCATACTTGTATGCTAAAAGATATCATGGACCGCTCACAAATCTTGTTCTCTCAATAAGAAATGAAATTCATGTCAAACCATATGATCAGATAGATTGGAACAATACTCGCATGGCTTGTTGTAAGGTTAGCCACATATATACAACTCTAGTTATATACGTTACATGAAGTATTATGTTTAATTAATTATTATGTAATACTAAAATGCTTTATTATTTTTTTTTAATAAAACATTCTTTACAATATTTTTAAGGGATAATCACATTATTTAATTTCTCCCTTAATTATTTCTTAATTTGAAATGTAGTCCCTTAATTTTTAAAGACTTAATACCATCTGGGGTTCTCCGAGTATAGTAGTTTTGTCAAGTTTAGTCTTAAACTTTCAAATTGACAACATATTGTCTTTCAACTTTCAAATTGTTACCATCCGTAGTCTAAGTTAACCAGCCATGGTCTTTTAACTTTCTTTAATCAGTTGCGGTCCTCCTAGAAGGACCATGAGTGGTTAACTTGAATCACATATGATAACAATTTTAAAGTCGAATGACCTAGGATGGTGAATTTGAAAGTATAGGGCTAAACGTGACGAAACCAATATACTTGAAGGATTCTAAATTGTATTAACTCATTTAAAAAAAAAAGGATTTATTTTTTGAATTATATATATATATATATATATATATATATATATATATATATATATATATATATATATATATATATATATATATATATATATTATTGACTAAGCTAGCTTCCATACAAACAACTTGAATAAATGCAGGAGGACACCTACTACCCTCATACTTTTATCCAAGATGTGTTGTGGAACGCCCTCCAATATTGCACTGAGCCCATCATGAGGCGTTGGCCGTTCAACAAAATTAGAGAAATGGCGATGAGAAAAGTAATCATGCACATGCGCTATGGAGCTGAAGAGAGCAGATACATTACCATTGGTGCAATTGAAAAGGTTAGGATACACCCAATAAAACATACAAATAATATAGTAACGGAAAAAAACAAAAAATCACTTTTAGTTCTTTACTTGTGATAAATTTAGTCTATTAATTATTCAAGTATAGATTTAGTTCTTAACAACATTTTGATTCACATAATGGATTCTCAAGGAAATAATTAAGAATGCTGCTCCTTGTCATGGAATAGAATAGAATAAGAATTTTATTTTATTGCTTGGTATTATAATAAAAAAAAATTGAAAATTTGGGAATAACTAACCATACAATATGATTATATATACCATACATAATTGTGCCGATTATTATTGATAATTATTTTTATTTATACTATATGCAATAATATATGAAATATATAATTACTTGAATACGATTGTTAAGGTTGTCAAATATTACTTTCGAAATTTGCACATAACACAAAATATATATAATAGTAAATCGGTATTCATTTTACTGATTAATTGAACATATATTTCAAAATTTAAAGGATGAAGATGAAAACAATATCGCGAAATAAAGAATCATTATTAATTTTTGTAAATTTCAAAGCTAATCATTGAACCTAGCAAATTTAAATCCTAAAAGTGTAAATAAATAATAAAAACATACAATAAGTTATCAATTAATTAATCAACTAATTAAACAAAAACATGTAAACCTCAAATTTTGAAAGTAATAATGAAATTAAATTGGTTAAAGTACCTACGAGGTCCCTGTACTATAGCGTTTTGTTCAATTTAGTCCTTATACTTTTATTTTGTTCAATTTAGTCCCTGTACTTTCAAAAGTAGTGCAATTAAGGACAATAGTTAACGATGTTAATATTATCGTTAACTTAGGTTACGTGGCACTGATGATATTTATATTCCTACTCATATATTACTTTATAAATATTTAAAATCTATCATTTTTACCACCAATATATTAAATTAGTATGTCCAAAATAAATAATTACAACCATGTTCGTAATGAGATTTAGACAATTGTCCTTAGTTTTACCACTTTTTAAAGTAGAGGGACTAAATTGAACAGAATAAAGGTACAAGGACTAAATTGAACAAAACACTACAGTACAGGGACTTCATAGGTACTTTGACCAATTAAATTAGATACGTAATGCCCTCCATTATTGAAGTCTTGACAAAAGAAATAAGCTAATTAATAAAGAAAAATGGTGTCAAGCACCTTGTGCTCAGATGGCATGTAGTGACTTCTTCCATGTGGAGAGGTCATGAGATCGAGTCTCAGTGGAGGTCTATCTAATAGAGTCAGTAGCGCGACATACAAAAAAAAAAGCCCACATGGGTACTTCAACTAGTCGTAGTGGTGAAATTTCCTCCCTCTCCATTGAGAAGTCAGAATGAGGGGGGTTCCGATGCTTCCTTGTGTACAGTGGGGGCGTTTGGAGTCCATTTCCAAGAATATTATTTCATAAACAAAATATGCTGTAAAATTTTTAATGGAGTGACAAATTTGATGTGTGAAATTAAATAGTCTCTGTTTGGTTAAAACTCCAGAAATCAAATTCATTTTTGGTTAAAACTCTAGAAATCAAAATCACCACTTTACTATTAACTTAAAGGCTAAATAATAATCATAAACTACTATGTATTGTGATGTCACTTTTTTGCCATTCCAAATGAGTGATCCTAAACTCACTTCCCCTATATATATTTTTCTTGTAAAAAAAAGGAATCAAAATGACAAAATGCTTCAAATTTTAGTTATATTTCACATATTAAATCGGTGTAGAGTTTGCAAATGATGTGTTGGTGGGCTGAGGATCCAAACTGCGATGAGTTGAAGTACCATTTGGCGAGGGTTCCCGATTTCTTATGGCTTGCGGAAGACGGAATGACAATGCAGACTTTTGGGAGTCAGAATTGGGATGCCACATTTGCCACTCAAGCCCTGATTTCTAGTGGCATGGTTGAAGAATATGGAGACTGCCTAAAGAAGGCCCATTTCTATCTCAAACAATCACAGGTGTGTTGAAAATGATAAACTTTTTTATAGACTAGGAATAAAAGATCCTCCGTATATTTTTAATATATTAAAGCTAAGGTACATTATGTACTTTTCAAATAATGTACTTTCAATATACAAATAATGCACCTTTTGTATATAAAAAATGTATTTTTTTATTAATGACAAACACAACTGTGTGAAACATGGTATATAGAATAATATAATATGATTGTGTATGTAGTTAACATATTGTGTACTTGCAGTTAACAGTTTATGTGTATGTAGTTAATATGGTATGTGCTTTTAATTTATTTACAAGACACATAAACTGTTAATTGTAGGTACATAATATGTCAACTGCAAATTTTTAGACCAGACTCCATAATACAAGATAGATGCTGGTCCATGGTATAGCTAGCAATTGTTTTGAAATATGACACGCACTCAATTCTCTAATTCTTCACCAAACTTTAACACTAAACTAGAGCTTATTATTTGAATATGGTGTAGCAACAACAACAATAATATTAATATGCAGATCAAAGAAAATCCAAAAGGAGACTTCAAAAGTATGTACCGCCATTTCTCGAAAGGGGCTTGGGCATTCTCTGATCAGGATCATGGTTGGGTTGTTTCTGACTGCACAGCGGAAGCCATTAAGGTAGTAGTTTAATTTGCATGCTGAAACGTATGTAAATAATTGATGGTTCCTGATACTGCTAATTATATGTAAGCAATATAAAATAACACGAGACCAATTAAAGCAAGTAAAATCTTTATTGATCACGGTAAAGGCCCTAAGTACAATCTACTTGGTTGCTCTGAGTACCGACTGAGTGCGGTCGGGATTCTCTAACAACAACCTATCGATCGTTCAAAAGTCCTCTACACTGTAGCTACTGTGGGTATTTATAGCCGCCGTGCCGGGGACAAGATTCCGGCCGCTCGGCATGTCTTCCACGTAGCCACCACGTGTCAACCTCCCGGGTGCCCTTCCTGTCAGCATAAAGAACCGCCACGCGTCCCTTCGCGTCCTTTTTGGCAGCTCTTTCGTCCAAGGGCTACCGCTCGGTGGTCGACACCAGCGTTCGGGCAACTTCCGGCCATTCCCGACCGGGGTCTCCATGGAAAAAGCCCGACCTGCCACCTGCAAAGATCAGAAGAGAAAGACAAAGGCAAGTCGGTCGTGGTGGAGCTTATGTCGGTCGGGATATTCCCTACCAAAAGCCCCCCAGCCCGGGCCTTTTTGATCAGTCGGGAAAAAACGGGACGGGATGAAGAAACCCAACCATCGGCCGCTAAACCGACCGGCCAGCTGTCATTCCTTCTTCGCCACGTGTCGGCCACTGCTGGCCTCTGCGACTGCAACCGTTGCCTCGGAATCAGCGCGGGTCGTGTCGCGCAAGTGGACGACTTTCCCGCCTAAATGTCCTCCTATAAATAGGCCCTTGAGGCCCTCATTTGAACTTTCCTCAGTCTTTTGCTTCAGTCGGTATCCTCTAAGAATCCCGAGCAGAGCATCTCAGCAAGGCGATCGAGCAAACAAATTTCAAGCTCTCTTTCGCAAAGTTCCTTCATCCGGTAAGCTCTCCCTCCTTCTCTTTACTTCACGCTTTCAACTATAGGTAGAACTGCTAGGTCAAGTAACTGTCCCGGACGACTCAAGTCCTTTACTAACCCCGACCGACCTTTAGGTAGAGCGAAATGACGGATTCTGACAGTCAAAACGCCTCGATTGCGGATTATGACGAGGAGGTCGAGTATATCAGCGACGAGGAAGTGGACATTATGTCCTGCACTCCCGAAGCCAGCCCCCGAGCAACGCCAGCCCCTGAGCGAGTCGTCGAGCATAGCAACGCATCAAGCTCCTCCGGGACGTCGAGCTCTAGCTCCAGCGGATCGGGGAGCTCCAGCGAAGAAGAGGAAGAGAGAACCACGTCAAGCGGGCGGGGTTCTCCGACCGAGGGCGTTAGGGAAACGCCTACCCGGGTGGTTGGGGACTACCCGGAAGCTGCTCCTCGAGGGGGTGATCGGGAAAATACCCCCGAGCAGACCGAAGAAGACCCGGCCGGGCCGGCCACACCAGCAGTCGAGCTCGAATTCTTGAACAGCGAGAGTGTCGAGCAAGAAATGAGCCTGCTGACCAAAGGCGAAGCGGCTCGGATTGCTGAAATACTCCAGGGTCGGGTAGAGTTCGACACGAGCCGGCAGCTGGGGAATGTAATTGACAGGCATCGGGGCAAGTGGATCGGGATGCATTACGACTCCCTAATGGCCCCGATTGCCATTCCCTTCCCGGCCCTCTTGACGGCCTTTCTAGCATACTATCGGGTCGTTCCGGCTCAGATCTGCCCGAACGCACATCGGATCCTCGCCTGCTTCCCGCAGATATGCACTCGGCACGAGGCCGAGTGCACGATGGAGTTGTTCAACTTCATCTACCAGATCAAGGTTCTCCCGGGACGCTACGGGGGCGGGTTCCTGATGCTGCAATCCCGAGCAGATATGTGCGCCATCAAAGGCCTGCCCGGGAACAACAAGGGGTGGAAGAATCGAATTTTCTCCATCAAATACGACCCCTGGATCCTCCCGGTCGATCGCACTTGGAGCAGTCACTTCAGAAAGCAAGTGGTGCCGGCCGTGACTCAGGCGCTCAAGGAGACGGTCACTCGGATCTCGAGTGAAATACACGAGTATTCCATCTTCCGGACAGCCGAGAGTCTCGCAGCCGCCAAGCTCCCGCCCCCACGTACGAGCTAAGGGAGAAGTACCTGCCCGTACCGATGGGCGTGACGGTCGCCAAGCCGTCGAAACGAAAGAAGAAAGGTTTAGCTCGAGCTGTTCCTCCCGACCTAGCTTCATTTCTTGATCAAACTAACTTCGCTCTTTTTATTGCAGCTATGGCCGAATTTGGTGATGAAGACACCGCCCTTCCCCCGCCCGCCAAGATCTCCCTCGGCGGGAAGAAGAAGACAAAGACCAAGGCGGCCGTGGAAAAGGAGATTCCCTCTGCCCGACCCCTGAGCGCCTCGACCGTGACGACGGGCGAGGGCTTCATCGTCGAGCAGCCTGACGTCTTGGTCACCCGGGTAGAGGTCGCCCGGGGCAAGGAGAAGGTCGCTGACCAGGGCGCGACCGAGGTGGGCAGCCTGAAGCGCCGCCGTGAGCAGCGCAGCCCGAGCCCTTCGGTCGGGCGAGAAAGGGACTCTGCGTCCATGCTGGCCCGGATCGGCAACGCCGCGCCAGCCAAGGAGGATCAGAGGAAGATGACCCCGACCCAAGTGGCCGAGCGGATCGGCCACGACCTGGCCGAGGTAAACTTTTCTCAACTAACAGCTTTCTTGCTCAAGTGTTTTTGATCGGGCTAATCCCGAACGTCTTTTGTTTTGCAGATTTCCCGGGCCGCCCAGCTCCTACAAGGTCGAGCCATGCTGGCCGAGGAAGCTGATCACCACAAGAAGACGACCGCCCGTCGCTTGAAGGAGATTAAGGACCTCCAAGCCGAGCTGGAGAAGACCCAGAAGGCCCTGATGAAGGGCGACGAGGAGCGGGTCCTCGCCGAGAAGGTCGCCAGTCGGGCGATTGGAGAGGCCAAGGAGCTGAAGGCTCAGCTCGAGAATCCGAGCGAGCTGGCGCGGGCAGCCTTCAAAGACAAGGACTTGGGCTCGGCCTTCCTTACAACAGCCCGGGGAACAGAGATCGAGGAAGAGCTGATCGTCTCGTTCGGTCGCTGGGGCTTTACGGCCGGGAAACGGAAGATGCTTGAACGAGTCCGTTCCCGGTTGGAGCAGGCTCTGGACGGGGAAGATCTTCAGCTGGTTCTCTCGGCATTGCCCCCAGACCTAGCCGATCCCGGTCCCTCTCCCTTCGCCCCCAAAGCCAAGGCATCTGAGCCCGGGGCACCAACGGCGGTCACCTCAAGCGGGAAGGGGGCGGCTGTTGGAGCTCAGGAGACGAAAAAATAGGCTAGGCTGTCTCCTCTTCTTTTTGTAAGGAGCATTGATCGGGAGCCCGGTCCCGATTTGTACCGGGCAGCTTTTGTTTGTTAATAAAATTTGTTTTTTGCTCCATCTTGCGTCGCTCGTCTCTTGTTTCCTTGCTTTCAATTTGCACACACTGATCATAATCACTCGACCACCTGGCCTTTAGACCCGGTCTCGCAATACTCGATCCGCTCAACGCTCGACCTTACGACCTTATGGCCTGGTCGTGCGTTCGATATTTCGACGTCAAATCTGGCCAACCGATCGGGTTTACCCGATCTCCGGGCCTTTGTCGAAAAATTTTTGAAGACAAGCCTCTACGGTCGGAATGTAACCGAGCGACGGGCCTGCAAATACTTCCTTATCCCAGCCCCCACACTATTGTGCGCTCGAGGCACGAGTGGGTGCAATAGTGGACAGAAGTTGGACGGATCGGGGAATAATGCTGAGAGCTCCTGGCTTCCCCGATCAGTGGCGTGACTCGAATGTCCGCCGATGTGGAGCGCATCTGACCGGTCGATAGATTCGCCCGGTCGGTGTAACTTGATCTGCATGCACTGAAGATATAGAAAATAACCGATCGGGCCACCGTATGCAAACGGTCGAACAATCACCGATCGTATATACATTAATTCTTCTCGCTCGCAGGCGGTTCAGTAAATATTTACAAACTTAGAAATTTAATTACAGGCGACGACCGGGACCCACACGCAGGTCAAGCCCCCTCTTCGTCCAAAGATTACAAAAAGAGGCCTAATGCCTAAACATAACGAGGTGCTCGGAATTCCAAGTCCCCTCGATTAGCCGACCAGTCGTCGTCTCTAGTCGGTATGTACCCGGCCGTATGATAGCGTTGATGATGTACGGCCCTTCCCAGTTCTGAGCTAGCTTTCCACCCTCTAGAGGTTGACTGGCCTCTCTTCGTCATAAGACGTAGTCTCCGACCTGAAAATAACGAGGGTTGACCCGAACATCCTTAGAACTCTTGACGCGCTTTTGATACTCGGCTATGCGCCGAGCGGCTAGCTCTCTTTTTTCTTCGACCCCATCAAGGTCCACGGCCATCGCGTGTTCGTTCTCTTCCGCATTATAGGTTCTCTCTCGATCGGTCGGAATCCAGGCCTCGATCGGAAGTCGGGCCTCAGCTCCGTAAACCAGGGCGAAAGGGGTCTCCAAAGTAGCTTCCCTCGGGGTCGTCCGATAAGTCCATAAGACATATGGCAACTCATCGGCCCAACTACGACCAGCCGAGTGTAACTTCTTTTTCAGACCTTCCAAAATCGTCCGGTTTGCGTTCTCCACTTGACCGTTTCCCTGAGGGTAAGCCACCGACGACCGGACGTGAGTCGTCCCGATCGTGGCCAAGAAGTTCTGGAAATATTGGCTTACGAATTGGCGGCCGTTGTCGCTGATGAGATGCACGGGCACACCAAAGCGGGAAACCACATTGCGCCAAAGGAAGCGAGCACACTGCTGAGAGGTAATCGTGGCTAAGGGCTCGGCTTCTATCCACTTGGAGAAGTAATCAATGGCGACGATCACGAACTTTCTTCGACCGGAAAGCTGAGGGAAGGGGCCCAAGATGTCTACCCCCCACCTAGCGAAGGGAATTGCGGTCGTGACCGGTTGATAGAAGGTTGCCGGTCGTCCAGGCATCCGGGCGTACAGTTGGCATGTCTCACATTCCCGAGCTAACTTTTCACAGTCTAGCTGGAGGGACGGCCAATAGTACCCGATCAACATGATACGACGGGCCAGGGATCGACCTCCCTGATGTGAGGAGCAGATTCCCGAGTGCAGCTCCTTCATGACTAACTCGGCCTCGAACGCGGTCAAGCAACGCATAAGAGGGCCTCCATACGATCGCCGATATAGACGACCATCCAAGACTTGGAACCTCGGGGCTCTCAACTTGGCTTTTCGAGCACGCTGTGGGTCGTCTGGGAGTCGACCGTGCTCGAGGTACTCCTTCAGGTCGGTGATCCAATTGTCATCTACCGGTTGGATGGGATTGACCGGTAGACGATGAATACTGTGCCTCGGGATCACCAAGATCCGAGCTATCTTCGACATGTGTTCCGGGGCGTCTTGAGCTAATTTGGATAAGATATCTGCATCGGCGTTATCCAATCGGGGTATGTGTCGGACGGTATATCCCCGGAACTGAGCGAGCTTTTCCATGGCAAGGTCTCGGTACAACTGCAAACGCTCACCATTGACTTCGTAATCCCCGAGAACTTGCCCGACCACGAGCGCAGAATCTGTTTGGGCTCGGATGTATTCAGCCCCCAAGTCCCGAGCGCATTGCAAGCCATTTACAAATGCCTCATACTCGGCTTCGTTGTTGGTCGGGTGGAACTGGTACATGAGTGCAAAATAGACTTTGAATCCTTCCGGGCTCGTGACCACCACTCCTCCTCCTGCTCCTTTCTTGCTACTCGACCCATCTGTAGCCAGCGACCACCACTCAGCCTCGGGATCCGCAACCTCAGGAGGCCGGGTATCCCGGGCGGTGCACTCGACCAAGAAATCCGCAAGAGCTTGACCTTTAATAGCTGGTCTCGGTCGGTATTCGATCGCGTACTGGGTCAACATTAACGCCCACTTGACTAGGCGGCCGGACGATGAAGCAGTTCGGAGGACTGGCCCGATCGGCTGATCGGTCAACACGCGAATTGCTCGACCTTGGAAGTAGGGAGCCAACTTCTTCGCGGCAATGTACAAGGCATAGACGACCTTATCTAGCCGGGAGTACCGGAGCTCGGGACCATGTAGCGCGTGGCTTACATAGTACACCGGTCGCTGGACCCCTTCCGGATCGGTTCGGCACAACACTGCGCTTACTGCGCGATCGGACACGGCGAGGTACACGTCTAGCTCTTCTCCGAGCTCGGGCTTTGAGAGCACGATTGGCGACATGAGATACTCCTTCAGCTCGTCAAAAGCCGCTCGGCATTCTTCGTCCCAGACGAATCCATTAACCTTCCGCAATACCTTGAAGAAAGGTAAAGCGCGCTCGGCTAGCTTGGAGAGGAACCGGCTGAGGGCTGCCAACCGACCGGTCAATTGCTGGACCTCCCGAACGGTGGAAGGTGGCTGCATGTCCATAATCGCTTTTACTTTGGCCGGGTTAGGCTCGATTCCTCTCTTGGTCATCATATAGCCGAGGAACTTGCCGGTCTGAACCGCGAATGTGCACTTGGTCGGGTTCAGCCGCAACTGGTACTTCCTCATAATCTGGAAGCACTCCCGGAGGTCCCGAGTGTGGTCGGATCGGTCCCGACTCTTGACCAGCATATCATCAATGTAGGCCTCCATCGTTCGGCCCAATAGATCGGCAAAGAGCATATTGACCATTCTCTGATAGGTCGCTCCTGCGTTTCGGAGGCCGAACGGCATCACTCGGTAGCAATACAGCCCGTCCGGGGTTACGAAGGCTGTCTTGCTCTCGTCTTCATGGTGCATCATGATTTGGTGATATCCCTTGAAGGCATCCATGAAGCTCATCAGCTCGGCCCCGGCCGTCTCGTCGACCATTTGGTGAATGCTCGGTAGAGGATAAGGGTCGAGCGGACAGGCCTTGTTGAGGTCGGTGAAATCAATGCACATCCTCCAAGCTGGGGGCTTCGGAACAAGGACAATATTCGCCACCCATTCGGGATAGATCACCGGACGGATGTGCTCGATCGCCGCCATCTTTTTGACCTCTTCTCTGACAAATTCGCGGCGATCGGAGGAGAGGTGTCGTGTCTTCTGCACGACCGGCTTAGCTGCGGGATCGACGGCCAACTTGTGACAGATGACCGACCGATCGATCCCGGGCATATCTTCAGGCCCCCATGCAAAGATATCAGCATACTCCCGGAGCACGGCCAGAACTTCCGCTCGGAGCTCGGGGGTGAGGGCTCGGCCAATCTTTATCTTCCTGTCCGGGCGGTCCTCGGACAGGGGTACTTCTTCAATTTCTTCGGAAGGTTCAGGCTGCTCCTTCCGTTCCTTAGCCTCCTCTTTGGCTATGGTGTTCACCCGGGAAGATGGACCGGAGTCACGTCTATTGACCGCTCGGGTATAACACTTCCGGGCGGACTGGACATCGCCACGGACCACGCCGACCCCGTTAGGGGTGGGGAACTTCATGCACAGGTGGGGCATAGAAATTATCCCACCGATCTTCATAATGGCGGGTCGGCCCAAGATAATGTTGTGGACGCAATGGAGGTTGACCACAACAAATTCCAGCTCCGTTCGGATCGACTTTGGAGGCGTGCCGATCTCGACCGGGAGCGTTATTTTTCCCTCGGGGTAGATGAGAGCCCCGGTAAACCCTGAAAGTGGTACACCGACCGGAGTCAGCTCCTTCCTGTCGAGGCCAAGCTTTTCAAACACGTCCAAGTATAGGACGTTCACACTGCTGCCCGTGTCAACCATAACCCTCTGGACGTCTGTCCCCTTAACGTCAATCGTGACCACGAGCGCCTCCATGCCGTGATCACCGCTGGTAGGTTGGTCCTCAAGGGTGAAGGTTATGGGTTCCATCTTCTGCCTCTTCCCGGTTCCCCGGGAATCCACTATTGCGACCGGGCAATTCGTCCGCGGTCGGGAAGCATCTTCCAGCCCACCAAAAATGACGTGGATGGTAGGTTTTCCGGACGGGCGGCTACCGGACGGAGGGTCGGGGTCCCGTCGGTCATCGTGACGATCGTCCCTTCGATCGTCTCTTCGGTCCTGACCCGACCGATCAGAGCGGTGATGAGATCGCCTGTGATCCCTCCGATCGGTATTTCTCTTGCTGTCTTCTCTCTTTCCCACACACTTGTCCAATTTTCCCTGGTTCAGCAGATCTTCCAACAATTGGCGCAAGTGGGTACACTCCTCGGTGTCATGCCCGGCACATCGATGGTAAGCACAGTGCTTACTCTTGTCAGGGCCGTCTCGATCGGGATGGGGGAGCTTGATGAGATTGCAGGACTGGGCGTATTGCATGGCCTCCGCCGCAGATCGGTTCAAGGCCGTAAACTCGCCAGGCCTGGTGCGGGATCGGGGATGGCCATCTCCCGACCGATGTTCCGCCTGGCCGGCCGGTTTACGGGACGAAGAGCCGACCTCCTGCAAGCGCTTGACGGCATTCGCCTCGCCGGCGTTGGCATAGTCTGTGACCCTCCGAAGGGCCTCCTCGTAAGTGGTCGGGGGGTGCAGGATGAAGTCCTGATACAAATGTCCCGCCCGGAGAGATATGTGAAGCATGTGGGTGGCGGTTGCATCGTCCATAGGCTCGACCTCCCCGACCGCTGCCTTCCACTTGATAAGGAAGTCGGTCAAGCTTTCCCCTTCGAGCTGCTTGGCCTTTTCGAGGTACATATAGGACTTCCTCACCACCTTGGAAGTAATGAACTTCCGTACAAACTTGATCGCCAAGGTCTCAAATTTGTCGATTGACCCCGGCTGCAGGGTTCGGAACCATTCTGCCGCCCGACCGGTGAGGGTTGAGTAGAAGGCCCTGCACATCACGGCGTCTGAAACGCCCTTCAACATCATATTGCTGAAAAAATCATTCACGTGAGCCTCAGGATCTGTCCGACCGTCGTAACTCTTCTCTCCCGAGACCTTTAAGTCGAGCGGGTACGGCTGAGCCATTACCGCTGCTGTGAAAGGCGTCTGGTGTAGGGTCGATCGGTCGGCCGGGGGTGCTGTAGGATACGCATTCCTGAGCTGTGCAACTTCCGCCTGGAGGTTATAGAGTAATCCTCGGGTCTCGTTGAGCTCGGCGGCTTGAGCGGCTTGGGCTGTGTCCCGAGCGCGTCGCCGTCGGTGGGATCTAGACCCGCTATACCCGGATGAAGCCTCCTGGCTAGCCTCCTGCATCTGTACGTCCTCTTGCCCGCGGTTCGGGTCTTGGGGTCCCAAACGCTGGTGCATCTCCGGTCGAAGACGATCAAAAGCTATCGCTCGGGCAACTTCTTCAGGGTCCTCCGCTTGGACGGCTTGAGCTGGTGCCTCCATCGCATCAGCACCCCCCGACCCCAACCACGAATGAGCCGAGCGTCGAGCCCGGGATGTGGACTGACGCTGCGGCTCTACTTGTGCGGTCGGTTGTACTGGAGGGGCGGCGGCTGGAGCTGCATAAGCTGGCGTATACGGTGGATAACCAACTGGGGAAGTGTAGCACATTGGTTGGCCTGGCCAGTACCCATACGGTGGAGGTGGGACCGGGTACGGATATTGGGCGGGATACATCATCGGCTGCTGCTGGTATGGCAGACCAGGTGTTGGGTATCCCGGTTGTATGTAATTCACCGGCTGTTGGGCGGCCGGGTATGTATTTGACGGATGCGGTGGTGAGAGGTTGAGGTTGAGATCCATCGTCTGACCCTGCTGTTGGGTAGCATAGTGGTCGGAGGAGCTCGCCGCATCCGCCTGGTCGTCGGCAAAATTGTTGTGTGCCCACGGATACATGTTGATGTAGTGATCGGGTGCTCGTCAAGACGTTGGTTTCTTGCACGGTTCCCCACGGACGGCGCCAAAATGATACTGCTAATTATATGTAAGCAATATAAAATAACACGAGACCAATTAAAGCAAGTAAAATCTTTATTGATCACGGTAAAGGCCCTAAGTACAATCTACTTGGTTGCTCTGAGTACCGACTGAGTGCGGTCGGGATTCTCTAACAACAACCTATCGATCGTCCAAAAGTCCTCTACACTGTAGCTACTGTGGGTATTTATAGCCGCCGTGCCGGGGACAAGATTCCGGCCGCTCGGCATGTCTTCCACGTAGCCACCACGTGTCAACCTCCCGGGTGCCCTTCCTGTCAGCATAAAGAACCGCCACGCGTCCCTTCGCGTCCTTTTTGGCAGCTCTTTCGTCCAAGGGCTACCGCTCGGTGGTCGACACCAGCGTTCGGGCAACTTCCGGCCATTCCCGACCGGGGTCTCCATGGAAAAAGCCCGACCTGCCACCTGCAAAGATCAGAAGAGAAAGACAAAGGTAAGTCGGTCGTGGTGGAGCTTATGTCGGTCGGGATATTCCCTACCAGTTCCAAACGAGTAGCTCTTGGCAATTTATATCATGGACCAGGGTTCATATGCTGTGGACCTTGGATCGAAACAATGAAGTACAGAATTTATAGTCCTAAGGTATAGAATTTAATAACTCAAGACATAAAAAATTACAACACAAGACATATATACATGTTATATATATATATATATATATATATATATATATATATATATATATATATATATATATATATATATATATATATATATATATATATATATATATATATATATTAATTCTGATTTAGGTACATAATTTATGTTCATAAGCACAGAATTTTCACAACATAAACACATAAATTTATAACATAAGACACAATTACTAATTTGTTTCAGGTACAGAACACAAGACACAAAAACTCACATGTTATATATGTATTTACTTATTTTTCAAATATGATTTGATGACTTGGGTATCTATATATATATATATATATATAGACACACAAATAGCTGTATAATTCAATTTCCTTGACAAACATAGTTGTGTGAGATTTGGTGCAGTGTCTGTTGCTACTTGGGCAAATGTCGCCTGAAATTGCAGGAGAGAAAGTGGATGTTCAGTGCTTGTACGAGGCTGTAGATATCTGCCTTTATCTTCAAGTAAGGCTTCATTCCTTAACAATGAAATTCTTCATTAATTTGACTAATTAAAATCCACTACACATTTTCATATTCTTTCCATTATTTAGAGTCCTGAGAGTGGTGGTTTTGCTGTTTGGGAGCCTCCAATTCCACAACCATACCTGGAAATGTTGAACCCTTCTGAACTCTTTGCTGATATTGTTGTACAAGGAGAGTAAGATCCCAATTCTTCTTAACTATAATAATAATAATAATAATAATAATAATAATAATAATAATAATACACTGCCTAATCTAATTATAGGGAAAAATGCAATTTTAGTCCCTCAATAGTTCCTTGTTAGTAGTTTTATTCCATAACTTTTTACCGTTGTAATATATACTTCTAACTCTTCAAAAATATTGTAGTTTTAACACCTGGAGCAACTAAATAATTAAACTCTATTAAAATTATACTTAATACATGGGTATTTTTGTACTTTTTATGTTTCTTCTTTAATTATAATCTTGTTTAGTCTCGATATTTCATTTATAAAATAAAAAAATATGATTTCAACAAGGTCATGTAGGGTAAATAAGGACGATGTGCCACAATTAAAAATAAAAGTACGTTTTAGGGGAGAAGGCTGTCAAATCTTAATTTTTCATATGAAATACCAAAACTGACAATGGTATAAAGAACAAAGAAAATAAAATTTTAAAATATCCATTAAGTAAAATTTTAATAGAATTTAATAGTTTTGATGCTCTAGGGGATAAAAATGCAATTATTTTGAAGAGTTAGGGTGTATATATATGGCAACGGTAAAAACTTATGAACTAAAGCTGCTAATAAAGAACAATTGAGGGACTGAAATTGCATTTTTTCCATCATTATATATATATATATATATATATATATATATATATATATATATATATATATATATATATATATATATGCTAATAATTGTTTAATGACATGAATTTGGTGGGTTAGGCACGTTGAAACTACTGGATCTATAGTCAGTGCTCTTGCAGCTTTCAAACATGATTATCCAGATTATAGAGCAAAGGAAGTTGCTATGTCTATTGCAAAGGCAGCAGAATACCTTGAAACTCAACAGCAAGCAGATGGGTCATGGTATGGGTACTGGGGAATTTGCTTCCTCTATGGCACTTGCTTTGCCCTATTAGGGTTAACAGCTGCAGGAAGGAGTTATGAGAATAGTGAAGCCATCCGCAAAGCTGCTCACTTCTTCCTGTCAAAACAGAACCAAGAAGGTGGCTGGGGAGAATGCCTTGAATCTTGCCCAACCATGGTAATTAAATCTGATATAACCACAAAAACATTGCATTAGTGAAATTCTCTTGCTCAGATATTATTCATGACTTTGTGGAGCAGAAATACATACCATTTGAAGGGAATCGTTCGAATGTGGTACAAACATCATGGGCAATGCTAGGACTTATGTACACCGAACAGGTTAGTACAACTTAACGAAACTGTCAAGATCAAATGTGCGAAAAGTTATAGCTAGTAGCGATGTCGTAATTTTATTTTCTTGTAAACTGCCATCACATTTTGAGAGGCAGGGTGCTGGATTTGCCTTTCATTGGCCTCCACCCAACAATTCCCCTAGTCATCAATTGATAGATTTGGCCCTTTATCAGCCTTCGCCCAACAGAAACTGATGAACAGTAGTATGTATTGTTAGGAAAAATATGAATTGTATATTTCTGTTCTACCATTACAGAGGATGAACTTCTATATATACAAACTATAAGATAAAGAAAAGGAAACCAAATCAATGAGAATAATAATGAACCAAGAATACAAGGCTAAATGAAGGTATAAAATATTTGCTACTAAAATAAATACGTAATTTCTTTTCCTAACCCCCCCCCCCCCTTCCCCTCAAGTTGGAGCATGTAACTGAGAAATGCCCAACTTGAAAATACGAGACTCCATGCGTGCCCAACACCTTTGTATGAATATCAACCAACTGTTGTGTCGTAGACACATGCTCTGTTTTTATTACACCTTGTAAAAGCTCATTACGAACAAAGTGACAATCAACCTCGATATGCTTTGTTCATTCATGGAAAACTAGATTCACTGCAATGTGAAGACCAGCGGTATTGTCACATCAAATCTTCATAGGAACCGTATGGTGTATCTAAGAGAACGAAGAAGACACTTTAACCACTTCAATTCACATGTCACTGCAGCCAAAAGATGGTATTCAGCCTCGGTTGAGGAGCGTGCAACTGTGGTTTGTTTCTTTGTTTTCCAAGAGATGGGAGAATCCCCTAGCTGAATAAACCACCTGGTCAACGATCGTCGAGTCAAAGGACAAGCTGCTCAATATGAATCGCACCAACCAGTTAATTGCAGATTATTTTTAGCGGATAGATAAATACCTTGACAGGGACTTCCTTTTAGATAGCGCACGACTCCAAGCGCTACTTTCCAGTGATCATTACGAGGATTCTTCAAGAAATGAGCTAGAGTATGGACAACATAGGCAAACTCTAGCTGGGTGATTGACAAATAAACTAGACGCCCAACTAGGCGTCGGTATGGCTCGGGATCATTAAGAAGTGGGGCTTCAGACTGCAAGACAATGATTGTGTTCCATAGGAGTACCCAGCGGTCGAGCACCAAGTAGACCTGTCTCAGAAATAATATCAAGGGCATATTTTCTTTGACACAGGAAAATACCAGAAGAATTCCGAGCAACCTCTATGCCAAGAAAATATTTTAAAGTACCAAGATCTTTCATATGAAAACAAGAGGCCAAGTAGGATTTAAACTTGGCAATCATAGCTGTGTTACCTCCCAAAATAACAAGATCAACAACATACACCAAAACATGCACCACACCATGATTACTGTGCAACGAGAACAACGAATAATTAGATACAAATTGTGTGAAACCGTACCTTTTCAGAGCACCTGACAACTTTGCAAACCAACACCGCGGGACCTGTCTCAGCCCATAAAGAGACTTCTTGAGTTTGCACACCACATCGGAATGTGATGGTGTAAACCTCGGTGGAAGCCTCATGTAAACTTCCCCATCTAAGTCACCTTGAAGGAATGCATTATGTACATTCATTTGATGTAGCTCCCACGAACGCGTTGCAGCCACGGCTAAAAGAGTGCGAACGGTCGTTAACTACCGGGGCAAAGGTCTCATTGTAGTCAAGTCCCTCAACTTGATGATTGCCGAATATCACCAGTCGTGCTTTATAGCGCTCAATGCTTCCATCATATTTTCTTTTTATTTTGTAGACCCATTTACTCCCAAGTGGCTTCTTGTGTCTGGTAGCAGGTACAAGAGTCCATGTGTCATTATTCTCCAAAGCATCAATTTCTGCACGCATATCCTTCCTCCATGGTTCAAACTGAATTGCTTGGCGAAAGTTTTTGGGCTCTACTTCGGTATCAAGAGAAGCAAGATAACATTTATGAGTCGAAGAAAACTTGTCATACCCAATATAGGTAGTGATGGGATACTTGCACAACGTGTCAGGCGCTCCAATAATTGTGTATGTTACATAATCTGCAAGGCGAACACTAGGAGTACGCGTTCGCTGTCCTCGACCGTACGCATCGGGGTCAGCAACTTGATCAAGGCTCGGATCAACTGGAATAGGCACTAGAGCCTCCGGGGCTGCTATCTCGTTTCTGCCGGTGGTAGTATCGCTCCCCGGCAGGTCGCCGGTCTGGTTTGCTGGTTCGATGGTTGGCTTGGCACCAGCGGTAGGCCGGACAGGCTCCACGCAGTCCACTTCCTCTTCGAGGATGAGGTTGTCCAAGCTAGTTGATGGCGACTCCGAGTCTTATCTACGAAAAAGGGAACACATTTTCTGAGAAAATAACATCTTGCGAAACAATAATTTTTCCTGGTGTTTGGACAATAAACACGCCACCCTTTCTGGCTAGGAGGGTAGCTAAGAAATATTCCAGGAATACTCCGTTCAGCAAATTTATCTCCATGTCACTTCTGATTATGCACAAAACATCTACAACAAAAAACATGGATGTGAGATAATGGTGGAACCCGTCCATAAATTTTCTCAAAAGGAGCAACCCCCTAGCAATGAAGAGGGTGTTTGGTTGACGAGATATTCCGCTGTCTGAACACACTCGCCCCAGAACTTTATTGGTAGAGAAGCCTGAAATTCGAGCGCCCGCGCCACATTAAGAATGTGGCGATGTTTTCGTTCAACCCTTCCATTTTGTTGAGGCGTGGAGACACCAGATGTTTCATATATTATTCCGTGTTCACGGAAGTATTTTTTCAACCCTTCAAACTCTGTCCCATTATCACTCCGAACACACTTGACATATTTTTCAAATTGACGAGTCACCATAGCACAAAATTGTTGGAAAATAGGAATCACATCACGTTTTGAGTGCAACAAATATACCCAAACTCCGTGAGAATGATCATCGACAGTTGTCAAAAATAATGTAGATCCATTCAGACGTGGTGTTTTATACAGACCCCATAAATATGCACCATGTCAAAAATTCCACTAGAATTATGAATGCTAATAGGAAAGCTAGCACGTGATTGTTTAGCGCATAAACAAATCTCACAAAATTTATTATCTAAACAATTGTTCTTAACAGAGCCAGCTAAAGGACAAAAGACAAAACACGAGATGAGAGGTGTCTAAGACGTTTATGCCATAAATCAAAACTATGCTCCTTAGCCGCATTAAACACTTTTTGTTTTCCATCTTGTTTGAAGTGTAAAGTCCCTCTCTATGTTCACCCACACCAATCGTTATCTTTAGGTCCTGTAATACATAAGATTTGTCTGTAAAGCGTGCTTCACATTTCGAGTCTTTCGTCAGTTGGGAAACAGATATCAAATTGCAACTTAGAACATGAATAAATAAAACATTCATCGAAGTGAAATTGTCCGTCAAACAGACCGTTCCTGATTTCACTAATATAACCCGGCTTCCATCTGGCAAGCCAATATTACAAGGGTCTGTTTTCTTAATATTACTCAATAAATTAATGTTCCCCGTCATGTGATTTGATATCCCTGTGTCAATAATCTAGCGAGGTAAAGAAATACCTGACAACGACAAGGCATGACAAACTGTATTGCACTGCTCGAGAGTAAGGTTTTCGAAGTCCGGAAGAGGGGTGAAAGACTCTTCGGTGGCTGCGGTATGGGTTGTCACTAGTCCGCCGGCATGCTGCCCGGGTATGCCGTGACCGGCGTTCCTGTCGGCTCTCCACCGGCCTGGCTACTGCCACGGCCACCACGTCCTCCGTTCCAACCACCTGACCATCCTTCCAGATAGCCAATTAGCTTAAAGCATGTGTCAATAGTATGTCCGGGCTTCTTGCAATTGGTGCATGTAATCTCCTTGTTAGTGGTAAACACCACAGCATCACTGGTGCCTCCTTTAGTACCACGGATCGTGACACGAGCCATCTCTTCCTGGACCAAAATATTATAAACCCGACTCACAATAGGTAGGGGTTCAAGAGACAGGAGTTGTGAGTGAATGGAACCATACTCCCCTTCGTCAAGGCCCATCAAAAATTGATGAACACGCTCTTCTTCACGTTTTTCGACTAGAGCAGCATCAATTTTGCAGGTGCAATTTTTGCACACACGAGTAAGATAACGATCCACATCAACAAGATCGTCCCAAAATTACTTCATTTTACCATAATAGGCCATTATGGTGAGACCCTTCTATTTGCATTCCGTCAACTCGCGCTTAAGTTATTGAACCCTGGGACCATTAATGACAAAAAAATGAGCCTTTCAAATCATCCTAAAGAGTAGAAGCAAGTTCAACATGAGATATCGTGGAACGCAACGTTGGTTCAATGGTGTTACGTATCCATGATACCAACAATGAATGATTCGTCTACCAATCATTCCCATCATCAAAATCAGGTTTAGGCAAGAATATAGATCCGTCAACAAATCCGAATTTCTTCCGGGCACGAAGAGCAAGTCTCATAGATTTAGACCACTCATCATAATTATCTCCCTTCAGAATAACTTGGGTTAGAAGTATACCCGGGTTATCACTGGGAGAAAGATCATAAGGATAGATATGACGACGTCGTGCCATCGTTGTCTTCATGGTGAGCATCCTTCTTGTCGGTGGCGGCGGCAGCTGCAGTGACGTCCGCGGCGGCGGCGTACGTCGGACAAAGGGGCTAGATTTAAGAACCTGGCTGTGATACCATGTTAGGAAAAATATGAACTGTAGATTTCTGTTCTACCATTACAGAAGATGAACTCTTATATATATAAACTATAAGATGAAGAAAAGGAAACCAAATCAATGAGAATAATAATGAACCAAGAATACAAGGCTAAATGAAGGTAGAAAATATTTGCTACTAAAATAAATACGTAATTTCTTTTCCTGACATGTATGGTTTGATGCATGCTGATAAAATGCTGCCAAACTAAATTAATTGTTGTTCTTCTTGTTTTTCCTTGTTAACTAGGCTGAGAGGGATCCAACTCCTTTACACAGAGCAGCAAAGTTATTGATCAATGCTCAAATGGAAGATGGAGATTTTCCTCAACAAGTAAGATCATAGTATTTGCAATTTAAGCTTCTTTTTTTTTTTTCTTTATTTTTCTTTACTAAATGTTTTCCTAATAATAAGTATGAAAAAAAAAACAGGATATTACTGGATCCTACATGAAGAACTGCATGTTACATTATGCATCACATAGGAGTTATTTTCCATTGATGGCACTGTCAGAATATCGTAAACGCGTTTGGATATCATAAAGCCACTAAAATCCAAATCCTGGGTCAAAGGCATGAGTTCAACCATGTTCAAGTGGGAGTTGATGCTCTTCAAGTTATTCAAGAATATAATTGCAGGCTACATTGGTGGACTCTCCTTCGGGACTCATCGAAAAAATCAAAGAAACTGTTAGGACTTTTTCTCATATTGAGTTTATGTTTGTAATACCGTTACGAATAATGTTGGTCATACTCTTTGCTAAAGTAGCGTGTTCTATGTCTAATTGTATCTCTTAGATCTCTGTTTCTCCTCCAATCATTTTGAACTATTTGAGGTTTGATTTAGTTAATTGATTAATATATCATACTTTCCATACAAAAAAAAAAAAAAAAAAAAAAAGAGAATAAAGAATAAGTTGAACACAATTTTATGTACCATTCTTTATTTTTATGGTAGTGGTTATACCATAACATAACATTCTTTATTTTTATATTATCATCCTAATTTCTCCAATAATATAGAAGCGAATTTTGTATTGATAAGAGTGAAAACGGTATATATAGTCGCGATAAGAAGACAAAACATGTGTTTGCGTTCCGGGGACGTGCATTTAAGCTCCAAGGCCTATCGTTGTTAGGGCTATCGAGGTTGGTGGTGGTAGAGTGCTTGAAGGAGATCGAAATGTATAGCCTCGGTGTGGCAAAAAATAAATAAATAAATAAATACATGTAGCTCTATCTCTACCTCCTCAAACAATTCAACAAGTTGGATCATACAATCTAGAGCTAAGTATTATTGATTAATGCTGAAAGTTGGTTTTTAGTGGGAGTGGAATGTGAGTATGTGTGAGAAGGTATCCTCACACCGGATATCGTCTCAAGGAGTGGACCGGAAGGGGGTTGAATTGTAGGTGGTTAATCACAAGAGTGTAGAGTGTTTGGAAGCTATTTCAAAGGAATCTCATGTGATAATATATAAGAACAAAAGGAAATGACAATAAAATTGTAATGAAAGATCAAGCAACAATTAACAATCATTTGTAAAACTAAGGGCTTGGACTAGGCCATTTAAGTGTAGATGGTATAGTGTATCATTGGTTAGGGCTGTAATGCATTGACAATGGAACTAGGGAGATGCTACTACGTGCGAACGCTACTCTCGTGGCCGTTGGACTCTCAATTAGTTTCAAGTCCCACTCTCATGATGACTTAATGCCATTGAAGTATTTTATCAACATGTAGTGTTCACATCTCCTTCCATCCCCATTTTCTCAAAGGTGAGTTGGATTAGTGAGAGGCATGCCTATAGTATTGCTCTATTCTCATAGTGACAAAACCTTGTCCATGTACGTCTTGCATAATTCAGCCACAACCATACAAGAGTCAATACAAACCACCAAGCTAAAAACTAGAGTCATCATCAAGTCATTGTACTAGCTCATATCTCAATTCAATCACATAGCATCAATCACAAAAGATGACTTAATCCAATCCCTAATTGAATCTAGCTAAGCATGAATTGAAATTAAAGACATTTGCAATAACAATTGGAAGCAATAAAATGCAAAGAAAGAAAAAGAAAGACTTAGCTATGATTAAGAGCTATGGAAATGAAATATGAAATTGCAAGATGAAATGAAATTGTTCTTCAAATCTTCTTCAAAGATGGATTGATTACAAAAATGAAATGTTTGGAGAGGTTTTCTCGGGGAGAGAGTGGAGAATGAATAATTTGTTTAAAATAACCGCCTAGGGATATTTATACCCCTCAAACCGCATTAAAAATACCATTTAAAAAGGATTCTAGACTTGCAGTCACGATCGAGTTCACGGCGTGACCTCGACCGTGACCACCCATTCTATGCAGCAGTTCCCATTTCTAGGTCATTTTTTCACCATGTAGACATCCGAAATAGCCTTTGTGGTCTTCATAAAAGTTGTATCCCTTTGAGTTGTCGTTCCAATGCCACTTGAATGACCTTATTTGGACACTCCTAGCTCGAGATATGCTCAAAATATCGAGATGTTGCCTAGCAGAGAAAAGTGCAAAGCAGAATGCAGTCACGGCGTGAATGCCAGTGTGACCCATGTTTTTCACTTCAAAATGCATATTTCTTCATCTCCTTTGTTCCTTTGGGTCCTCGAGTCATGCATGCCATGATACTTCCAAGTAGCTATTTTTGACCTTTTTGAGCTCTCATGACTCACAAAACACGTTTTTGTGCCGAGATATATGCCTTCAAAACACATCCAATTGAGCTCCAATTTACATGATGTTACAACCAATAGCTCCAAATAACTTAAATGACACAAATAAATCAAATAAGCACATAGCTTCCGATTAACATAAAATTATATGAGTTTGATATCAATTGTACACATAAAAGTACTAAGAATTAGCACTTATCAAATGCTCATGTGTGTGGTTATTTATTTAATGGGAGTTAGTGAGCTTGCATGCACGCAACAGTACTAAATTTCATCTTCCAAGTTATATTGGTTGTTCATTGTTCATGCAGATAACCATTCATATAAAATTACAAAATGAGATGTACATATATAACTAAGATGACATAAATGATTAATCTTTGTTATCAATATCTCATGTTGTTGTGTCTACCTGTAGGCATATATTTCTATATAAATCATGTGTACATGATTATATTTTTGTGTTTTATAAAATATAAAATTGTATTTTCATTGAGGTTGTATATAGATTACATGCTTGAGCAATCACCATATCAAAATGAATAGCATATATTCTAGCATGAAATCAAGTAGATATTGAAAAGAAATCAATTAGCTTGATCACTACGAGAATTGTGGGGGTCATATGACTAGTGTGGGTAGTCAATAAGTTATTGATCGAGACATAATCGTCACCTTATTGTGAGAGTCAAGTACAATATGTCTATTAAAGCTTGCATTAAATTTATTTATGATTGATAGCCAATACTAGTAAATGAGCAAACCTCAATTTTCAATATTTTTTAGTGTTTTAACGTAATTATCTCTCTAGAATTCTCTCTAGGGTTTTGGGGTTTTTCCTAGGGTTCCTCCTAGGGTTTCTGGACTGTCCAGTCGTTTTTCCGGTGTTTCTTCGACGAATTCTGGAGGCAGTGACGTTGCGAGCACCATAAACAAACTAACAATGGCGTCGACGCATGCTGGAGACCACGAAGTTGAAGCAGCGCTGCAGGAGAAGGCGGACGAGGCAGTGTCTCGTCTTATGCAGTGTTAGGTGGAGCTGGCGCTCGAGGAGGAGGAGGAGGAAGCCGGCTTCGAGCCGGTGGGAGATAATGTCGGAGTGGTGGCAGTGGAGGAGGAGAATGTGACACCCTGAAATCCAAATTCGGTTAAGGGATTAATTAAGTAATTAATCATATTTCAATTTGTAATTTAATTCCTTAAATTCCTGAAATTTAATAGTCGGGGACTAGTAATTGACTAGTCAACCCCAAAGTCAAAGTTGTACCTTGAGCTTTGTAAGGAGTTCTCTTGTTCCCTACACCTTTCCATGTTAGTAAGGGTATTCTTGACCTTTCACCTTGTGTTAGTATTGTAACCTAACCTAGTAAGAACACCTCATTTCTCTCCTTACACTTTCCAAAATCCTAGCTCCATCCTCTCTCTAAAAATGTGGATAGCTTTTCTTCCAAGCCAAGTTGAAGCTTTGTCAAGACTTCAAGAGTTGTCTCCAAGATTCTACCTTTCATACATTTGGGCATCTAGGAGGGTAAGATCCATGTTTACCTTGTGTTTTTAGTGTTCTCTTAGGTGTCTTTTCTTAAAGATAGGATCTTTATGATCTTTTTGTATGTTCTTGAAGTGGGTTTGGAAGGTGAGCTTTGATAGGAGCTTGGTGTGGTGTTAAGTGAAGGTTTTTGGTCTACAAGAGGTAACACTTGCTCTACAAAATCTATTTTGCTTACCTATATGAATATTTCTTGGATTCTACATGTGTTTTGCTATGAAATGTGAGTGTTTATGCATTGTCTTGTGAAAATGCATATCTAGAGCTTGTGTTTAGGGTTCATGTGTGCCATTGCTTGGCTATTCCTTTGATTTAAGTCATTTTGTTGTATTTGGTGAGATTTGGCAAGTTTTGGACTTGAATTTGAGTTTGGAGATGAAAATCCCCGAAGGGATTGTTTTGTGCAGGTATGTGTACCCGCGGGCGGAACGGCGGGTAGGGGTCCAACCAGCCGCCCACCCGCGGGGTACAAAGAGGTGGATGGCCTGTACCCGCGGGCGAAACCACGGGTAGGGGCCTACCCGTGGGCCTACCCGCGGGGTACACCTTGGTGTTGTTTAGGGATTTGTTCCCCGTGATTCTTTTGACTCGGTATTTGGCCTTTTGACTTCCCGATGTTCTTTTGTGGAACTATTTGAGTGTCTTCTTGATGTTTCGTATGTCTAGCACTATATGGTAGGTATCCATGTAGGTTTTGGTGTCGTGAATCGTGCTAAGTGTTCAACATTGTGATTCGTTGAACCGTGATGAGTCTTGTGTGTTCTTCGGAACTACGTTTGGTTTACCTGTTTGATAAGCATGCTAGTTCGGTGTTTAAATGCTAATGTGTGTGTTGTTTGTACCTTCCTATTGGTTGATGATAACTTGTGTTATTCATCGTTGTTGTTGTTGGACTGTGATCCATTCCTTGATTGAGTATGGTTTCATATCTTTGTTGTGATCCGTTGATTGATTCCTGTTTTGGTGTGATGTGTGTGTGGCTTTACCTGGATTGCACGATTAGTGGTATGTGACACTAGTCACCAAGGTATTGCAGTGGTCCTCGTGGTGGCCATGACGTGATTATGGAGTTGTGACCTGTGTGTCAGGTTCATGTGTTTTGGGTAAGGCGTGTGTCGTCGTGTGTGTGAACGGTACCCTCGTGTACTATGAAATCGGTGGTCTCGTTGGTGGTCGTTGGGTGGGGGACGACGGTCCCAGGAGGGAAAAGGTTGGACTAAGAAATACAGGGGTCCTGGACGTAATGGTTGGAAGAAGATATAAGGTTGGGGGTAGCCATAAGGTTGGAACCGGGCATAAAGAAGGCATATCAACTCGTGATGGGTGATGTCACAAGGGCTTGTGTAGCCGTTGTTGTGAGTTCTCTTCTTGTGACGTGTGTAGTCACAAAGGCATGTGTTGCCTTGACATATGTTGCCGTTTGTTGTGTCTTATTCCTTGAGTTATGTATGTCGGGTATTAATCTATTGTGTGATGATAGATTATACCTTGAGGCTTCTTGTAAGTCGTTGTTGTTCTTTGTAGTCTTGGGACGTGTTCCCGTGTTCTTGTTGAGAGTGTTTGAGTCTTGTGTTGACTATTACTCTTGTTTTTTTACTTATATATATATGTATTCCGTTTCATCTTATCTATGTATGATATTTCACATGTATTGGTGGGTTACCAGCATTATTCGCTGACCGGGCGTCGTCCCATGTTTTATATGCTTCTTCCAGGTGATGCTTAGACGAGTGCGCGGTCTAGTGCCAGCTAGTATAGCTCCCCTTTTTATGTTTTGTGGCCTGTGAGCCAATCTAGACGTAGTACTCTGTTGAATGGTTGTAGACATTAAACAATGCAGATTTAGCCTGTGCGTTCACCCTTGGGTGAGCGTGGCATAGCACCCCGTTTCCTTGTTTTATACAGAGTTTTTTCCCCAAAATGGTCCCTTGACTATGGGTCATTCTCAATTTTGCATTTCGACTTTCAATTGCACCTAATGTGGTCCCCTGACTTTTAAAAACTCCCCCAATTTAGTCCTCTGTTAGGTTTTGTGTTAACTCACCGTCAGTTTTGAGGACATTTCGGTCATTTCATTATGTTTTGTGAGTTTTTTCTCTCTCTTGGGCTTAGCTTTCTCTCTCCGTCATCTGTGTCGCACCAGCAATCCAATTATCCGCCCCGTCCAAATCATCATCGTCCAGTTTCTTGATTGTGTTCCCTATTTCTTTTGCGGCGAACAGGACTCCGTTATCTCCGGTCAGCTCGTTTTGCCTCGCCGTTGCACGGTCGAACGCAACGCAGTTGTCGACGTAACTCCTTGGAGGAGCTCTTGTTCAAGACCGGCCGGTGGAGCTGTATTACCAACTTCAAAATGGCCGCCCAAGTTTTCAATAATTGGTCGAAAGTCCTCTCATCAGACGCCACGTTGCTCAACGAGAACCCAATCGAAATGCCATGCTGGGCAAAAAGAGTAATTTGAAAAGCCAAGAACGGCAGCTTTGCACGGGAGGGATGAGCCGCCGGCAACGCCGGGACAATGCAGTGAAAATCTAGGACATCTTTCTAGTGGTGGCTGGAGAGGTGTTCGAAGTCAGAGGCGATGGGGATTGGTAGTCGTGGTGTCCAGCTCCCAGGTGAGGAGCTACCAGGCTTTATCTGGAAGGACAAAGATCACGACGGGAAAGCTCTGTAGCTGAGACGCCTGGAAGGGTGTTAGCCACCCTTCGAGGGAAGCTAACTCCGGGCGGAGGAAGCTTTCCGATCTCTCCTGGGCGGAGCGTCACGGCCACGACGTCACCTCCGCGGCCGAGAGAAGCCACGTGTTATTAACCGTGGCGTAATGCACAAGTGCGTCGAACACCGGCCACACTAAAAATAGCGGATTTTGGAGAGAAGGAAGGCCAGAAATTCCGGCGACCATGGCGTTGCTCTCCCTCTCTCTTACTTCAACTCCCATGGCGGCGATGTTGAGTTCTTCCACTTCATCGGCGACTTCATCCAGCGGCTTCTTCGCCAGCCTAGCTCCCTGCCAACCACCACAGATCTCTGCTTTTGTGGTGCTGCCGCCGACACAACGTTGCTCAAAACCAACTCTGAGGAATATCCGGAAGGACAGAGATCATGTTGGTTGGCTGAAATTCTTACTTTGTTGACTGAATTCTTTGAAATTGTTATTTGGATGTGAAGTTACCAAAATGCCCTCAAAACTGACGGTGAGTTAACACAAAACCTAACGGAGGACCAAATTGGGGGAGTTTTAAAAGTCAGGGGACCACATTGGGTGCAATTAAAAGTCGAAATGCAAAATTGAGAATGAGGCATAGTCAAGGGACCATTTTGGGTAAAAACTCTTTTATACATATCTTCTCTTTCAGTCTTCTGCTGTGTTTAGTGTTTTGGTTTAAGCTATCTGCATGTTTTAAGGCTTTAAATTGCATGGTTTTAGGGGGTGTTACAGAGAAGACGTGGGTCTGCGTGGGGCGTTTCTTGACGTCCAAGGTAATCAAACTTGAGTACATGCGGCAGGTGATGGCTTCGGTATGACAGCCGGTATGGGGGATGCAAGCTACGGAGATTCGGTCGAGCGTGTTCATGTTTATCTTCTTCGATGAAACTGATATGCAGAGGGTACTTGATGAAGGGTCGTGGTCGTTTGATAATAACACTCTGGTTTGCCGGCAGGTTAAGGCGGGGGTTCGACCTGGGGATGTTGAGCTTACCTCGTGGATATGTGGGTACAAATGTATGATCTTCCGTTGGGCTATACATCGGATGTGGTTTTTGAGCAGGCAGCAAATTTTATTGGTTCATTTGTTAAGGTGGATGATCGCTTTACCGGGGTACCATGGAAAATTTTTCACCGAGTCCGAGTTTCGATCCCGGTCGACAAGCCCCTAAAAAGAAGGATGAGACTAATCAAAAGGGACAAGACAAGCTGCTGGGTGAATTTTCGGTACGAGCGCCTGCATACCTTCTGCTTCTATTGTGGTATGTTAGGGCATTCGGATAAGTTTTGTAAGCTGGTTAAAAAGGTCGGGGTTGACCCTGGACCAATACTCGTATACGGTTGAGTTGAAGGCAGGGGGGAACCCGAGGTCCGCGGGAAGTGGGCGAACTGTGGTTTGTTTCGTTGGAGGGTAAATGGAGGGGTGCAGGGGGGTGTGGATGGGAATGTGGTGGTGGCGGGTTCGGGTAGAGGGGAGGCAGTGTTGTCGGATGGAGGGCAGGAAGGTGAGGGGTCGGGGTGGTGGCGGTTTCAAAGAGGATGAGGGGAGCGGATGGTGATGTGATAATGACAGAGGTGCCAAATAACGGGTTTGTGGCGGGTCCTGTGGTTCAGGCCCGCCCTTCATCATGAGTACGCTAAGCTGGAACTGCCGTGGCTTGGGCAATCCACGGGCAGTTTAAGAAATAGTGGACCTTGTGTCCTGAAAGAAGCCCGAGTTCATCTACTTAATGGAAATAAAAGTAGGACGAATACATGCGGAGAGGTTACGTATAAAGATTGGTTTTGAAGGCTTGTTCTATGTGGACAATGTAGGTGTGGGGGGTGGCTTGGCACTTTTTTGGAGGAAGAATAATACTACTAGGCTATTGAGCTTCTCAAAGAACCATGTGGATATTGAGGTAGCTATAAGGGAGGAAGTATGACGTATGACGTGTTTTTATGGGTTCCCACACAGGAGTAGGCGGAGGGAGGCCTGGAAATTATTGAGTGGTTTGAAGGGTAGGTCTACGCTGTCATGGGTAGTAGTGGGGGATTTCAATGATCTCCTATATCAGCGGGAGAAGAGAGGGGGAAATCCACATCCGGATGGTCTCTTGCGAGGCTTTTGGGAAACATTGGATAACTGTGGCCTAATCCAATTACCGATGAGAGACATCAGTTCACATGAGAGAAAGGAGAAGGTACCGATCGATGGATAGAGGAGAGATTGGATAAGGTACTTGTAACGGCACCATGGACTGATATGCATGGGGGGGTTGGGTTGATAATATCCAAACTCGCAACTCAGATCACTCGGCACTCTTTCTAAACACTAGTATAACGGTGCGCGGACAAGGGGGACCGAGGGGTTTTCGTTTCGAGATGGCCTGGGTTCATGATGATGGTTGCATGGAGGTGGTAAAGACTGCCTGGCAGGAGGGAAGGGACAGGGGTTTGCTGAATTGTCAGCAATATTGTAGTGGTAGGCTTATGCGGTGGGGTGGGGAGCACTGGAATAAATTTGGGGACCGTATAAAGCAATTGAGAAATGAGCAGGATGTACTACGACACATGAGGGATTCAGCAGCTTTGGATGAATTTCGGCGGCTCGAAGTCATGCTGGGTCAGGTGGAAGTACAGGAGGATGTGTTTTGGAGGCAGCGGGCTAAGCAGCACTGGCTCCGTGGTGCTGACGTCAATACAAAGTTTTATCACAGGTATGCCTCTGCTCGTAAGCGTAAGAATTATATTTCTAGATTAAAGAATGATGCTGGTGATTGGGTGGAGGGGGAGAATATGAAGAGGGTTATTTTGGATTACTATGCAGCTATTTTTACCTCTTCTGACTCTGTGTATGAGGATCTCATGTTTGATGATTTTGCTCCCCGTGTGACTCACGAACAAAATATTGTTTTGCTACGTCCCTATGAATCTGATGAGGTTAAGAGTGCTTTATTTGCAATGTTTCCTGATAAGGCACCAGGGCCAGATGGTTTGAACCCGGGTTTCTATCAGCAATTTTGGGATGTAGTCGGGGGGGGGGGGGGGGGGGGGGGGGGTGGATGTGTCTGCTTTTTATCATAGATTGCTTGAATTCTGGCACTATCCCTGAGGTTTTGAACGATACTAATGTGATTTTAATCCCAAAAAAGAATATGCCTGAGACAGTAGCTGATATGAGGCCAATTGCTTTAAGTAATGTATTGTATAGAATTATGGTAAAGGTAATAGCTAACAGGATGAAACCACTTATGGGAGACATAATCTCCGAATCCCAAAGTGCTTTCATCTCTGGAAGGCTAATTACTAATAATATTCTTATAGCTACGGAGGTGGGACACTATTTGAATAGGAAACAGTGTGGTCTAACAGGTTGGGGGGCCTTAAAGTTAGATATGGCTAAGGTGTAACACCCCACTTTTCTATCTCCTAATCACAACTCTAATCCAAACATTAATATAAACTAAGCAGCGGAAATAATAACTAAAAAGATAACTAGTGGGAATGTCACCGCCACAACCACCACTCCGTGGTGATTGCACAGGCTAAGGGGTAATACTAGAAATAACATAAATAGATGGCATCCATAACAAATACTAAAACATAAGGGGCAAAAGTCACCCCAAAAGTCTACATCACCATCAAAACCATAACAACAACAATGAGTCTAAAATCCGAAAACAAGTCATCAACATATCTAGAGTTTAGACATCTCAAACTACGAGACTAGTCTAACTCGATCTCTTCTCACTGCTGGGCCCACCTGAAAGGGGTTTTGCAAGCAACACATAGACAAATAGGAAAACACCTGTTAGCACGAAGCTAAGTATAACCACACTCAACCCTGTAAAGTACTATAAAATATACTTTGAAAACATTTGATTTCACTTGTATACAACAAACTCATCTCATATACATCTTTAGATCCATCATATACTTTCTAGATGCTTGCAACCAATAATATCAACTGGCATGCTTATATACATATAAGACTGAACACTTAGTTACTTCAACATATAAACACTTCAATTAACTTAACAAACAACTCATGCTTGTAGGTAGGATCATGCTAATAAATCATTTGACAGATATTCTCATACTCTCACATAAGCTTGATATACAAGGCTTCAAATATAACAAAATAATCATGCTCGATGAACAATCTTAAATTAACATTTTCATCATGTAATCTCATGCGATACTCTATTTAAATGCAATCTTGTGCAACACTATACATCATACTCATATGCAATCTCGTGCAATACTATAATCATACTCATGCAATCTCGTGCAATACTATAATCATACGCATATGCAATCTCGTGCAATACTATAATCATACTCATATGCAATCTCGTGCAATACTATAAATATATACTCATGCACACTCGTTGTAAAAATAGGGTACTTTCTGTGGAGGTCTCTTTCTTTCTTACTTTTGAGTCTCTCTTGACTCGTTTTCTTTCTCTTGAGTCTCTCTTGACTCACTTTCTTTCTCTCGAGTCTCTCTTGACTCGCTTTCTTTCTCTTGAGTCTCTCTTGACTCACTTTCTTTTCTTTTGAGTCTCTATTGACTCGCTTTCTTTTCTTTTCGCTCGTAGACGGCTCAGGGTTTCATCGTAGCGTGAATTGCCCCATCGGGAATGGCGCAAGTGTAACACCCCACTTTTCTAACTCTTAATTACGACTCTAAACAGCCATTAACGTCACTAAGCAGCGGAAAAACTAAAAGATAAACAGTGGGAGTGTCACCGCCACAACCACCATTCCGTGGTGATTGCACAGGCTAAAGGGGTAAAACTAGAAATAAAGTAAAAGTCTGGCATCCATCACAAAAACTGAAAACATAAGGGGGAAATACATCACCCTAAATAGTCTACATCATCCTCAAAACATAAATTCGATAAGTCTAGATCCATAACATAAACATCAGTCGAACTAGAGTTTAGATATCTCTAACTACGAGACTAATCTAACTCTACTTCTTCACACTGTTGGGCCCACCTGAAAGGGGTTTTGCAAGCAACACATAGACAAATAGGAAAACACCCGTTAGCACAAAGCTAAGTATAACCACACTCAACCCTGTAAAGCATTCTAGCATTTGCTTAGAAAACATTTGATTTCTTTATAACAAAAAGCTCATCTCAATTCATCTTTAGATTTATCACATTCTTTCTAGATGCTTGCACCCTATAATATCAGCTGCCATGCTCATATATGTATAAGACTGTTCACATAGATTCATCAACATATAAGCTTCTCAAATAACTTATTAAGCAATTCATGCTTACAGATAGGATCATGCTAATAGCCCATATAACAGGTGTTCTCATGCTTTCACATTCTCATCACATAACTAGATAAATAGAGCTTCTAGTACAACAAGATAATCATGCTCGATAGAAAATCTCAAGTCAAATTTCTCATTATAAAATCTCATACGATACTCTATTCACATGCAATCTGGTGTAATACTATACAGCACTCACATATGCAATCTCGTGCAATGCTATAATCATACTTCTTATGCAAACTCATGCAATACTATATACATACTCATATGCAATCTCGTGAAACTATATACTCATACTCATATGCAATCTTGTGCAACTATATACTCATACTCATATCTCGTGCAATAATATAATCATACTCATATGAAATCTCGTGCAACAATATAATCATACTCATATGCAATCTAGTGCCATAATATAATCATATGCAATCTAGTGCTATAATATACTCATACTCTTATGCAATCTAGTGCAGTAATATACTCATACTCATATGCAATCTCGTGCAACAATATAATCATACTCTTATGCAATCTAGTGCAATAATATAATCACATGCAATCTCGTGCAACTATAGATATATAAATACTCATACTCTTTTATAAAATAGAATACTTTCTGTGGAGGTCTCTTTCTTACTTTCTTGAGTCTCTCTTGACTCTCTTTCTTTCTCTTGAGTCTTTATTGACTCTCTTTCTTAAGTCTCTATTGACTCTCTTTCTTGAGTATCTATTGACTCTCTTTCTTGAGTCTCTATTGACTCTCTTTCTTTCTCTGTACTCGTAGACGGCTTAGGGTTTCACCAAAGCGTGAATTACACCATCGGGAACGGCATAAATCTGACCCAATATCTCCTACCGTCTACGGAACCAATCTCGTGGCTCAAACTCTGTGGAATTAGGTATCGAACTATTAGTGTGCACACCCCCTAACCAGGATTCCAAGCCTGGTGGGCAGTTTCCAACCTCGTAACGTGGGAATACGTCGCGTTACATATACTGGGACCGCAATTTCCATAAATATCTCTCGCGGGGACATAGTCCAAACGGTATCCTCCAAAACCTCACCGATATAGATAATACATAAATATATCCCTCACGCATCAATCCCATGCATGCAAACAACTCTACTACTTCTAAATGCATCAAAGAATGATATACCACATGCTTATGGTTTTTTAAAGTATTCTTGGTCTAACGTTAGCCCCTTATGCATTTTTGAAATATGACACATGTGAAATGCCAAAATGCTCTATAACATGCTTCTAAGTCATGTATAAAATAACATGAAGAATTCAAAATATAATGTCATGCTCGATTTTCAAATAGGTAACTTCTATACATTTCACTTCAACAAATATGCTTCCATTCTCATTGATCAAATAATCGCAATTAAACATGCTATAATAGTGAATCACATTCTCAAATGATCATGCTTCTATACTTAATAAAACATCAAACAGATCACAAAGATATCAACTTCTCATATACAGTGCATAGCAAAAATATATACTCTGTGTAGTATTTCTTCACAATTTCCTTCATAACATACTCATTTTAAATCCAAAATCAATAAAATCAAAGCCAAAACGTGCGTCGAGACGGTCCCGAAGAGTCGAGCCACAAGGGCCCGTAACACTCGACCCAAAACGACACGTAGTTGAGCCACAAGGGCCTGGCCACTGCACAGATTCTTATCAGAATCAAAGTCAGGGGCCTGGGGCGGGACTCCTCATGGTCCGCCCCTTACACCCTGTTACTTCACCGGGACTAGGCAGCGGCCGTCCTCTAGGGCCGTGCCCTAGTCCCGTGCAAGCACGGCTCTAGCCGGCGGCCCTCCTGATGGGCCGCGGCTAGGGCCGTTCATCTGATCTGGTGCACACTGTGTTGTGCACCAGAAGGTTTTTCATCTGCAAAATCTAATCCAAACAAGTCCAAAACAATCTCAACAACTCACAAACAAATACTAAATCACTTTTAAGCATGAACACATCAAAACTAAGGCTTCACAGAGCCAATTTTAAAGAGGAATCCATGGGGTTATACCTCTTGTATAGTACTACAGAATTCACATATAACGTCGGGCCTTTAACGTCGGCTATATACATAGCCGACGTTAAAGCCTATTTTAATTTTTTTTTTTACAAAACTTATAACGTCAGCTATTACCAAATAGCCGATGTTATAAATAAAAAATAAAAAAATAAATACAATACGACATCGGCTATATAGATAGCCGACGTCGTAGGTTATTTAATTTTTTTAATTTTTAATTTTTTATTTATAACGTCGGCTATTGGTTAATAGCCGACATTATAGGGTTGTTAAAATAGATCTCGGGTGAAGCTGTTTTGAAATTATTTTCACTTAGCAGCAACTCCCGTTTTCCTTCTCCCCACCATCCACAAAACACCCAGCAGCCGCCCACCGTCTCCTCCCAAATCGACGTCGCACCACCACGTCTCAGCCATCCGCACCGCCGCACCGCAGCCGTCGACGTCTTCCTCTTCTTCTTCGTCTTCCGCACAGCAGACCGCAGCCACCGCCGCACCTGCCCACAACCGCAACCCTTCCCGCCTCACCGCCGCGCCGCTGTACCGCCGCTGTACCGCCGCACTGCCACTCCACCCCACTGAAAAAAATTTATGGATCTGTCCTTGATTTATAAAATCTTGATGCTTGACATTTTGTTATAGTGAGATGCACAGAGACTTATGTCAGCCGGAGTTCATGCACATTTGCAGAGGCTGACTGAGATGCACAGTGACTCTCTGTAAATCGACTGAAGAACATATTAACCCGAACATGGTTAGAATGATCAGCCAAGCAACTAACCTCTACCACCATAGGTAATCATTGCTTCACTTCACTATATTTTGATTATAAATTACTGTTTTATTCAAGTTAACTCCATATTGTAGTTGTTGAACATAGTATGTATATAATAAATCTGCAGTCCAACTATCAATTTTAACTCTAACTTAGTTTTGTAGAAAAGACTGCTTATATATTTCCATATGATTTTTAAGGTTTTAAATGATGTTTTAAGTTGTTTAGACTTAATTTTCGCTCTTAATCATATTAGTTCTTATTCTTTAGAACAACTGCTAGTTTTCAGCTCTGTTCTTCCAAGTGATGGAAAACTTAGTGCATAATGGAAGAAGATGGAATTGACTGAAGAGATTACATGAGAGAAGGTGAGTGTGTATTGAATCTGAGTGAAATGAATAGATCAGGAGCAACAATGATACAACAGAAGTCTTATATGCTAGATAGATGGAGGGAATGGCAGTTATAACTGCCAAAAAGGTGAAAAGACAAGAAAGCCCTCAGGGCTGATTCTGATTCTTCTTTCCAGTGAGCTGAGCTGTTGTGCATTGGTGTAAAGGAATGTGCAAGGCTGAGGCTTGTTTCATCATCCCCCCGTAAGCTGGAGCATGAAGATCCTGAAGGCCTAGCTTAGCATGAAACACATCAAAGCTTGGTTTGGCCAAAGCTTTAGTAAAACCATCTGCAGTCTAATTTTGAGAGGATACTGCCAGTAACTTGATTATTCCATCACTCACTTTTTGCCTAACCACATGACAATCAAGTTCATTGTGTTTAGTTCGTTCATGGAACACATAGTTCTCCCCAATTGCAATGGCTGTGTTGTTGTCACAATATAGAGCCACAGGAGTATTAAAGACTATTCTCAAATCTGCTAGCAAGTATAGAAGCCACTGAAATTCACATGTTGTTGATGCTAAAGCTCTATATTCTGCTTCAGAAGAGGACCTTGAAACAGTGGCTTGCTTTTTTGTTTTCCATGAGATTAAGGAGGCTCCAAGATAGATGCAAAAACCAGTGATGGATTTCCTGCTTTCTATACAATTTCCCCAATCTGAATTTGAGAAGCCTTGCAACTTAACTTCTGAATTTGCAGAGTAAAGTAGACCTTTTCCAGGTGCTCCTTTTAGATATCTTAACACCCTATGAGCTGCTGTTAAGTGGGTATCCCTAGGCTTGTCCACAAACTGGCTAAGTTGCTGGACAGCATAAGATATGTCTGGCCTAGTGTTGGTTAAGTAGAGAAGTTTCCCAATCAACCTCCTATAGATTTCAGGTTCTTCAAGTAATCTCCCATCAAGAGAAGTGAGTTTCTGGCCTGTGATTGCAGGAGTTTTGGCAGGCTTGGCTTCAAGGAAACCATTTTCTGCTAAGATTTCCATGGCATACTTCCTTTGGCAGATATTGATACCAAGATGATTTCTGAAGGCTTCAATTCCTAGGAAGTAATTGAGATGGCCAAGGTCCTTGATCTTGAAGGCTTTATCCAACATTTGCTTCGATTCATCAATGTGGATGGAATTAGTTCCTGCCACTAGAATGTCATCAACATAAACCAATAAGGCCAAGAAGGAGCCTTCTGACTACTTGGTGAAGAGAGAAGGATCTGCTTGAGATTGTTGAAAACCATTAAGCAATAAGGCTTTAGTCAACTTTGCATTCCACTATCTACTTGCTTGCTTGAGCCCATACAGAGATCTCATTAGTTTGCAAACTTGATTAGGCTTGGCATTTTGAAAACCTGGTGGTAGAACCATATACACTTCCTCCTCTAAGTCTCCATGAAAAAAAGCATTGTTGATATCAAGTTGTTGAACATTCCAATCCTTGGCAGCAGCCACAGCCAAAAAAGTTTTGATGTTGGTCATCCTTGCCACAGGGGAAAAAGTCTCAATGTAATCCACACCTAGCTGTTGAGTGTACCCCTTGGCAACAAGTCTAGCTTTGTACCTTTCTATGGAACCATCTGCCTTATGCTTCACTTTGTACACCCATCTATAGCCAATGGGGGATTTTCCTTTAGGTAAGTCAGTGAGGATCCATGTGTTGTTCTGAATGAGAGCTTCTATTTCCACTTCCATAGCTTTCCTCCATTCCTCATGCATTACTGCCTCTTTGTAAGACTGAGGCTCATGAGAAGAAGAAATAGAGGCTGCACAGAATCTGTGAGCAGGTGACAATCCTTGGAGAGAGATAACCTGACTGATAGGGTGAGGTGAGCTTGTCTGGCTAGATGCAACAGACTGACAGATGTAATCTTGAAACTTAGAGGGAATGTTTCTCATTCTCATGGATCTCCTTGGTTGTTGCTGTGCAACATGATCACTAGGACTATTGAGGTGGATTTCAAATTGTGGTTGATCACTGTGGCTACACTCATATTGTTGCTCATCAATATTGTCATGATCATTTATATGGCTGTCCAAGTTAGGTTGTTGAGCATGGTCATCTGAGAGGTGATCATTCTGTTGATAATCAAGATGCTCATCTGTGGGCTGATCACTTCTGAGTGTGGATCTGGCCAACTCATCAGACTGGCCAGGAACTTCTTTTCTCTGAACTGACTTTAGAGGGGTGATTTCTGCCTCCACAGAAATTGGCACCAAGGGTAGAGGTGGATCAAACAATCTTAGCATAGAAATCTCATGCTCAAAATCAGAATTGTCTCTTTTAAAAGGATATGCCTGCTCATGAAAGACAACATCCCTGGAAACAAAAACAACTTTGTCAGTCACATCATATACTATACCCTTTTATATCAGCAGGAAACCCCAAGAAGATGCATTTCTTGGCCCTGGCCTGCATTTTGTTCCTTCCCTGCGGTATGGTGGCAGCAAAACAAAGACAGCCAAAAGACTTCAAATGATTGTAATCAACACACTTGCCATACATGATTTGGAAGGGGGTATCTCCATCAAGGACCTCAGTAGGGAGCCTATTGATGAGGTATGAGGCATGCAAAACACAATGGCCCCAGAAAGTATCAGACAGTCCAAACTGGAATTTCAGAGATCTAGCCACATTTAAAATATGTTGGTGTTTCCTTTCTGCTACCCCATTCTGTTGGTGTGTGTAAGTGCAAGACCTTTGGTGAATAATCCCTTTGTCATTGAAAAAAGGTGTTCATAAGAAACTCAGTTCCATTGTCTGTTCTAACCATTTTGATCTTTGCACTAAACTAAGTAGAAACAAAATTGTAGAAGTTTTGAAATATGGATTTAACCTCAGACTTATGTCTCATAAGATGCAACCATGTGAATCTGCTACAATCATCCACAATAGTCAGAGAATAATGCTCTCCTTTTAGAGATGCCACAGCAAATGGTCCCCAAACATCCATATGTATGAGATCAAAACACTTCTCAGATTTTGTAATGCTAACAGGAAATGTAGATCTTTTGTGTTTGGCAAAATAACAAGTGTCACATATAAGATCAGAAGTAACATGGGGAGAAGCAACTTTTATTCCTTTCAACATTTTCACTTTATTCATGGGATAATGACCCAACCTATTGTGCCATGTCTCAATGGACACACTACTACACAAAATCTCAGAGTTCTTTTCAACAGACTGACTTTTCTTCTTGGTAGGGGGATTGATCCACTACAACAGAAAACGGATTTAACGTCTACATTATAACGTCGGTTTTTTGAAAATCCGACGTTAAATATTTAAAATTATTTTTTATTTTTTAAAAAAATACATATGACGTCGGTTATTTGGTATGGCCGATGCCGTATATTAAATAAAAAATAAATAAAAAATAAATACGAGATACGACGTCGGCGTTATACGTTGCCGACGCCGTATCTCAAATAAAATATATATATATATATATATATATATATATATATATATATATATATATATATATATATATATATATATGGTATACGGCGTCGGCGACGTATATCGCCGACGCCGTATACTTGAATTTAAAAAAAAAATTAAATAAATAGTAGATACGGCGTCGGAGAATTAATCTCCGACGCCGTATCTCTAATAATTAAAAAAAAAATAAAAATGGTATACGGCGTCGGCGACGTATAACGCCGACGCCGTATACTCAAATTAAAAAAATAATAATAATAATAAATAGGAGATACGGCGTCGGAGTTAAATCTCCGACGCCGTATCGTATAATTAAAAAAAAATTAAAATGGTATACGGCGTCGGCGACGTATATCGCCGACGCCGTATACTCGAATTTTAAAAAAAAAAAAAAAAATAGTAGATACGGCGTCGGAGAATTATCTCCGACGCCGTATCTACTATAATTAAAAAAATATATATTTAAATGGTATACGGCGTCGGCGTCGTATAACGCCGACGCCGTATACATAAATTAAAAAAAAATAATGAACAAGCTAGCTCCAAACGCCGTATACATAAAAAAAATAATGGTACATACAGCTCACTGCTCAGCTCCAAACGCCCTAGCTAGCTCCAAATATTTCACTCCTCCAAACGCTCCAAACGTCGTACGCTCTCTGCTCACTGCTCACTGCTCCAAACGCCGTACGCCACCGCCGCCGAACGCCCTACGCCACCGATGCTCTCCACCGCCGCCTAAGCCGTCGTCCACTGTCGTCGGCCTCGCTCTCCGCACGTCGACGTCGTCCTCGGCCTCGCTCGCAACAGTGCCGTCGTCTTCGGCCTCGGCCTCGCTCGCCGTCGCCCTAAGCCGCCGTCCTCGCCGTCGCCCAACGTCATCGCCGGTCGCCCAACGTCGTCGCCGGTCGCCGCCTCTCCTGCAAGGTACGTACGTATATATATATATATATATATATATATATATATATATATATATATATATATATATATATATATATATATATATTATAAATTAAAAATGGTTATGTATATATATTTTTTGAATTTTGAATATATTATTATTGTGTATATTTTCGAAATTTTAGGAATAATTGTGTATATATTTAATTTTATAAGTTAGTGGGTCAATTATGAATTGTTGTGTGTATATGTGGAATTTTATGAAATTTTGTTTATATATTATTGTGTATATCTTGAAATATTATTATTGTGTATATAAAATGATGTTGTTTTGGACCAAGACCCACCATGCTAGGTGAATCTTGGTCCATAATTTGTCTTTTCAAGTATATAACTTATCAAATAATTTAAGTGAACAAGCTAAGTGTATAATACATGATGATGTTATATATTGAATATATTGCACTAGTTGATACTTAATATAAAATGATGTTGTTTTGGACCAAGGACCACCATGCTAGGTGAATCTTGGTCCATAATTTGCCTTTTCAAGTATATAACTTATCAAATAATTTAAGTGAACAAGCTAAGTGTATAATACATGATGATGTTATATATTGAATATATTGCACTAGTTGATACTTAATATAAAATGATGTTGTTTTGGACCAAGGCCCACCATGCTAGGTGAATCTTGGTCCAATATAACTTATTCTAATTAGATTTGGTAATTAGATCATATCTGTCCTAACTTAATTTATTTAATAAAAAAGGTAATAAATGAGAGAGAGAGAAAGGTCGTTTTCAGAAGATGTATCCACGATGAATACAATAGTGTAAGGTCCCATTCAATCAGCCGTCATGGTTTCTTTAATAATTATGTTTTCCATTACTTAAAAAAGCTGATTAGGAATTTAAACATTTTTTTTATAAAATGAAAAATAACATTATTACATCAAGACAAGAAATATTCTTTCAAAAAGTTGAATCTATAACTCTAAAGACAACCCATACTCCAACCTTGGCGGTCCGACAAAATATTTGAGAATTGTAAAATTTGATAATTCAATGGCGCGACAGACATAGTCAAATGTCAGTGTGCATAAAAAAGAATTTGCCCAATTTAAGTATAATTTCCACACTACCACCACTAAGATTTGAACATTAATCTCTTCTTCTAAATACTGGAATAATTAAGTTAAGCCCGTACATATTGTGATGATAAAACCAGTTGTGATAACTTAAATTTGTACACTAAATAAACGTTACTTTTGTCTAATAATATATAAATTACACGCACAAAAAAAAAAAGAAGACAATTTGTATTAAAAAGATCTTGTACTAGAGATTTGATCGAAATAACATTGAACATAATCACACGTTAATTTAACTTAAAATGTTGTGAGAAAAATGTAATACTAATTGGCCGAAATGAATATAGTGTAGTTGTTGTAGTAGTTATAATTATATAAATTTGTTAAAATGTTGTTAACAAATGTTTAACTAGGTTATTATTATTTTAGATTGGCTTGTGATGGATAAAAGTTGGATGAAAGCTAATCGACTTAGTCAGGAATATGAAGATGGAGTTAGAAATTTTTTACAGTTTGCAAATAATAACCTTCTGAATAGTAATAAGAGGTTCTTCTGTCCTTGTACGTAATGTTGTAATCAGAAAAGGTTAGGTGAAGAAGACATATATGATGATCTAATTGTTAATGGGATTAATCCATATTATACACAATGGATTTGGCATGGTGAAAGCGATGTGGCTACAACATCTAACATGTATGTTGACAATGAAGATGATGAGTCTGAAGATCGGTTGGATGAAATGTTTCGCGATGTTGGAGAAGAGTTTACCAATCGGTCAAATGAGTTGGATGAATTATTGAATGATTCAAAACAACCTTTATGGCCAGGGTGTAGTAAATATACCAGATTATCTTCTGTATTAAAATTATTCAACTTGAAAGCTGGGAATGGGTGGAGCGACAAGAGCTTTACTTCTTTACTTAAAATAGTCAATGATATGCTTCCAGATGGTAATGAACTTCCCAAGAGTACATATGATGCCAAATAGATGTTGTGTCCCATGGGTATGGGATACAAAAAAATACATGCTTGCCCTAACGATTGCATATTGTTTAGGAATGATTACAAAGACTTGCATGCATGTCCAATATGCGGGGCATCTCGTTATAAAACAAGAGAGAGTGGTAAAGTACGTTTGAAAAGTCCACCAGCTAAAGTTTTGTGGTATCTCCCAATTCTTCCAAGATTTAAGCGCATGTTTGCAAATCCAAGCGATGCGAAGAACTTATCATGGCATGCAGATGAAAGAATTTCCGATGGCAAGCTTCGACACCCGGCTGATTATTCTCAATGGATAACATTTGATAATGCATTTCCTGAATTTGGCCACGAGTCGAGAAATCTTAGACTTGGACTTTGTACTGATGGTATTAACCCTCACCGGAACCTAAGTAGCAAGCATAGCTCGTGGCCAGTTATGTTGATAATTTATAATCTACCCCCGTGGTTGTGTATGAAACGCAAATACATATTATTAAGCTTGATGATTTCTGGGCCAAAACAACCAGGCAATGATATAGATGTTTTTTTGGCGCCTTTGATTGATGACTTGAAGCAATTATGGGATGAAGGTGTGTTAGTATTTGACGCATACCGGAAGGAGACTTTTAAGTTGCATGCAATGCTTTTTTGCACAATCAATGACTTTCCAGCTTATGGTAACTTGTCTGGATATAGTGTCAAAGGTCATAAGGCATGTCCCATATGTGAAGATAATACCTGTTATCATCAACTGGTTCATGGTAGAAAGACTGTATACATGGGGCATCGGAGATTTCTTGATAAATTTCACCCTTATAGAAAATTAAAAAAGGCATTCAATGGTGTTCAAGACTATACAGATGTTCCACAACCATTAACAGGGAATCAAGTTTATGAACGAGTTGAATGCATCAATGTTACTTTTGGTAAGACTCAAAAGCTTCAATCTCAAAGAGGTAAGAGGTCAAAAGAGATACCTACAAATGAGAAGAGTCCGTGGAAAAAGAAATCTATATTTTTTGATCTTCCATATTGGAAGACACTAGATGTGAGACATAGTATTGATGTGATGCATGTGGAGAAAAATGTATGTGATAGTCTTGTTGGAACTCTTTTAGACATTAAAGGTAAGACTAAAGATGGACTCAATGCTAGATTGGATTTGGTTGAAATGTGTATACGACCTACATTAGCTCCACGTTGCGGGGATAAGAGAACATATTTGCCTCCAGCTGCTCATACATTATCAAGAAAGGAGAAAATAAGTTTTTGTGAGTGTTTACGTGGAGTAAAGGTACCACAATGGTATTCATCAAATATCAGTAAACTTGTTAATATGCAAGATTTAAAGTTGGTCGGGTTGAAGTCTCATGATTGTCATGTCTTAATGCAACAACTATTGCCAGTGGCTGTTAGAGGCATATTACCTAAAAAGTTGAGATATACCATCATAAGACTTTGTTTCTTTTTCAATGCAATATGTGGGAAAGTTGTTGATCCAGACAAATTAGATGAATTGCAAAATGACATTATTGTTACACTGTGTCAGCTAGAGATGCACTTTCCACCTTCATTTTTTGATATCATGGTTCATTTGCTTGTGCATTTGGTGAGAGAGATCAAACATTGTGGGCCAGCTTATTTGAGGTGGATGTACCCATTTGAACGGTACATGAAAGTATTAAAAGGTTATGTTAGGAATCGATATAGGCCGGAAGCATCTATAGTTGAAAGCTATGTTGCAGAGGAGGTTACTGAGTTTTGTACAGAATATTTGGCAGGGGTAGAGGCTATTGGTGTTTCTACTAATCGACATGAAGGAAGAATTGCTGGGAAGGGTACTCGAGGAGTCAAAGTGAAGACTATGCCTCGTGAAGATGTTGAGGAGGCACACTTGTACATCTTGCATAATACAAGTGAAGTCGAGCCGTATTTAGATGAACACAAGGCATTGATTAGAGAGCAAAATCCAAGAAGGACAGACATGTGGATTGTGGGCGAACATAATCGAACTTTTATTCGTTGGTTCAAAAATAAAGTTATTGAAGAGAATAATATGTCTGAAACTGTTTCATGGTTAGCACATGGTCCTGGTTTGGATGTCCTATGCTATAATGGATATGACATTAATGGGTTTTCTTTTTATACAAAAGCTCAAGATGAAAAGAGCACTATGCAAAACAGTGGAGTTACTTTGGTTGCAAATTCCATGCATTTCAGTAGTTCGAAAGATACAAATCCTGTGTTCGCAGAGTTGTCATATTATGGTGTGATTGAAGAAATATGGGAAGTTGATTATGTTTTGTTTAGGGTGCCGGTGTTTCGATGTAGATGGGTAGATAATAAACATGGTGTAAAAGTTGATGAGTTAGGATTTACACTTGTTGATTTTAATCGTGAAGTGCACAAAAATGAGCAGTTCATAATGGCATCCCAAGCAAAACAAGTCTTTTATATTAGTGATCCTTGTGACAAAAAATGGTCAATTGTTCTTCATGGAAAGAGACAAATTACTAGAGATGAGAATGAAGATGTTAGTTTTGATATTGAGGAAATACCACCATTTTCTTCAAGTTTATTGCCCACTATTATTGATAATGAGATAGATGAAGTACATGCATCACGAGATGATCATCATGAAGGGATATGGGAGAATTGATTATTACATGTAATGCCCGCTATTTATTTTGTTTTTTAGTTTTCTTATTGTAGTACTTTTATATATTCTAATAATTTTTTTTTCTAAACAGGCGTATGGATTCAGCAAATGGTGATGGTACTACAGAGGATGGTACTGCACAAGATACTCATACTACTCAAAGTAGTAATACTACTTCTAAGACGAGGGGCGCCACTCGTATGCAAAAACTCATTCTGCAGCGTTCTACTGAAGGGAAACACCACATTGAGCTTGATGGATTGGAGCCTGTCTACGGGCCAGAAGGCAGTGCATTTAAAAGTTATGTTGCATTAGTGGGACGAATACATACTCCTATCACCATAGATGAATGGCCGAATGTCCCAGAAAATATTAAGAGTACTATTTGGAAACAAATCCTGGTAACTTTTAATTTTGTAAGATTTTGATTTATTCATAAAGTTTCTATAATTACATTTCTAACTAATAAATAATTTTGTTTTGCAGAATACTTATGATATTCCCGACACAACTGATATGAGGAGAGTATGGTTAAGATATGTGGGTGATCGGTGGAAAGATTTTAAAGCGAAATTGGTGAGCAAGTATATATACGGTAGTTTTGCAGGTATGAGCCCATGTATAAAATACAACTTCATTGAACAAGAGACATGGGATGAGTTTGTAAAGTCGCATACAGGTTCAGCATATGAGGTATCGTTATTATTCTATCAATATTTCCAACATAAACTCTATCATTATTATGAGGGACATGTAAAGAGTTTGATTAATATTTTGTATTTATATAGGCAAAAAGAAAAAAATATCAAGACATACAAGCTAAGAATATTCATCCACATCTTTTAGCTCGAGGAGGTTATAAAAGGTTGGAGAAGATGATGATGGATGAGAAGTTGAAAGAAAAACAAGCGTTGGCTGATGCAGATCCGACGTATACAATGAGTCCTCCAAGTCCTCCACGTAGAGCCGAAAAGTGGAAGAAAGCAAGAATTGACAAGTCAGGAAATTATCGCACTGAATCAACAAGATTGGTGGCAGAAAAAATTGTAAGTAAATATGTTGTCATTTACTAAAGTAATAGTAATTATTATTGAATAATTTTTATATATGTTAGGATGCTCTTGAGATCCAAATTTCTCAAGGAGAATTTGTTGAGAAAGGAAGACAAGATTCATTGACTGTTGCATTGGGTACTGATGAGCATTCTGGACGTGTTAGAGCCATGGGAAGAGGACATGGCTTCAAAAGTGTATTTGGCCATGCAAAACGTCGCGAAAAGCCTCCTGAAGATGTTCAACAAATGGTTGATGATGCTGTTGCAGTAGCGTTAGAGAAACAAAAGCAGCAAAATATTTCTGAACGGGAGGAATTTGGTCAACGATTAACTGAGCAATTTGAGGCAAAAATAGCTAGTATGATGTTGAAATTTAGTGCTATGCAGACTCCTTTACAAGCAAAGCAGGTGGATGACGTATGTGTGGATGTTGTGTCACTACCTCCAAGTGACAAAGCTAGTTCCCCAGACCCTTTTAGTAATTTACCGGCTGTAAGTATTCGTTTAAAGTTATCTTATTATTATTTATCAATAAAATTTTATATGATTTTTAATTAAAAATTATTGTAGTTAGGGGCACGATGTCAACTGTTCTTAGAAGATCCAATTAGACGTCCAGTAGCATATGGGACAGCTTACAGTGGTGGACAGGTTCATGGGGTTGTACTGGATATAAATCATGTGAAGGTGAGCGTAAATGAAGTTAGTGATCCAAGTGCACATGTACCAATCCCCACCAGTGAGGTTCAGCTTGTAGGTGATGCAATTCAACACTTTATTGCTTGGCCAAAGAAGCTGGTAGAGTTATGTACTAAAGTTGATGTGGTATGTATACTGAAAATATTTCGATTTTAAAATAGTAAGTAATTTACTTTTTAAAATAATAATTCTTACTTGTATTATAATTCACAGTCAAAAGAAAAGACCAAATTGACTTTTCATTCGGGTGTGCAATCCGTTCATCAACAATTCACTATACCTGATGATGATTCTTTGACTGATGGATGCAAAAAGGCCTTTTCAATAGCTCGCCGTTTTGAACACCCTCTTGTGGTCCATGTGGCTCATGGTATTATGGGCAACATTGACTATGACTTGCACCTTCTAAGTGATGAGATAATGCGTTTCTTAAATATGGAGACCATCGATGTTTCTCTAATTCAGTTCTTTATGAGGTAATAAGTTCTTTAGTATTATTTATTCATAATAGTTTTATATTTATATAGTTGGTAATCTATATATAATTGGTTGTGTTTGTGAATAGGGGTATTTACATTAGTTTTGAGTTGGCATCAAAAGACACGTATGGCTTCCTAGATCCATATTGGATTCAACCACAAATGAATAATATGGAAGACAGGAAATCATATATAAATGCCACCATGCAGTCGGTGAAGAAATTGGTATACTTAGCCCTATATGTTCTCAAGTAAGTATTAATTACGTTTTAAATAAAAGTACTTATATATAATATATTTTTATTATATATTATATTCACTTAAAACTAATAAATTATTTATTTGTAGTGAGCATTGGATGTTGATGGCGATTTGTCCTCGACTAAATGAAATTTTTTGGTTTGATTCACTTGGTCATGGGCCGCGTGAAGACATTAAACATATAATGGAAACGTATGTAAATTTATATAATTAATTAATAGTTATCATTAAACTAGTGATGCCAAGTATTTATATATATTCTATGTCTTATATTAATAGGTGTATGACTGCAACAAACATGATGAGTGGAAAGAAACAAAATCGTTCACCAAAATGGACTATATGTTCGGTAAGTACTTCATTCACTTTGTAAAACATGCAAACTTATTGTTTTTTTTTATTAATTTATTTTATTTTTATTGTAATTCAATGTAGTGTGCTATACAAAAGGGAACCACCGAATGTGGTTATTATGTGATGAAGTTCATGTTGGAAATTGTTTCCAACAATCTAAGCAAAGGAATGGATAAGGCAAGTAATTTCTTAATATATCTTTTGGCTTCAAATGTTTAAAAATACTTGCTTATTTATTAATTTTATTTCTTTTGAACTTTGTAGGCTTTGGAAAGACAAGGAAGATTGCCCTACAACAAAAAAGAGATTGATGAAGTTAGAGACAAATGGTCTAAGCTTCTTATTGATGAATGGGTTAATAAAACGCTTCTTAGTTGATACTTTACGTTTAAAATTAGTTTATGTTTATTGGCTTAATGTTTAGTAGTTTTGTTGAATTGTGGTACTTATATTAGTTTTATGTTTAGTAGCTTGAATTAGCTTAATGAATTGTGTTCTTTATATTAGTTTCATGTTTAATAGTTTGATACTTTACGTTTAAAATTAGTTTATGTTTATTGGTTTAATGTTTAGTAGTTTTGTTGAATTGTGGTACTTATATTAGTTTTATGTTTAGTAGCTTGAATTAGTTTAATAAATTAGTTGATGTTGAATGTTAAATTGCTAGCTGCGCAGGGTTTGAAAATTGATACAGGTGGGGTAGAAAACATAAAACGCATATAAATAAAAAAAAAAAAAAAGAACATACGGCGTCGGTTTTTACCTAAAAACCGACGCCGTAGGTTAATTATTATTTTTTTAAAAAATAATAAATATATACGGCTTCGGCTTTTAGGTAAAAGCCGAATCCGTATATATTTATTATTTTTTAAATATATATATATATATATATATATATATATATATATATATATACATATACGGCGCGATTTTTACCTAAAAACCGACGCCGTAGGCTAATTATTTTTTATTTTTTAAAAATAATAAATATATACGGCTTCAGCGTTTACCTAAAAACCGACGTCGTATGTAAATTATTTAAAATATATATATATATATATATATATATATATATATATATATATATATATATATATATATATATATATATATATATATATATATATATATATATATATATATATACGGCTTCGGCTTTTAGGTAAAAGCCGAAGCCATATATTACATACGACGTCGGTTGTTCAATCGACGTCGTATCATTTACTTACGACGTCTCTTAAGACGACGTCGAAAGATAACCGACGTTAAATGGGGTATTTTAACCGACGTTAAAACCGTTTCTGTAGTAGTGATCATCAGGTACAGTCCATCCTTTTGCCTAGCCAAACCATCCACCATTCAATGATGGTCCTGAATTTTGCAATAGTCAGCTCCAATAATGATCTCATAATCTGAATATTTGGTTAGCTTGCTAGCAGAGATGATATTAAAGGAGAAGGATGGAATGAATAACACATCTCTCAACAATATATTCATATGTAGCCTGACATCCCCTATGTGTGTGACACTAACAGTTTCTCCATTAGGAAGTTTAACTAGGATCCCATGAGCTGCATGATAAGACTCAAAATAATCCAAAGAACAAGTAATATGGTCTGTTTCCCCTGAGCCTAAGATCCAATTATCAACAGAATTGATGGTATTAATGAGATGAAGGTTAGAGACAAACTTGCCTTCATTTTGCTCCTGCATAGGCTTTCTGGAGTCTGGCCTATTTCCAGTATTAGAGATGGCTGCTGCTGTATTGCTGAGGGAATTGCCCCTTTGATTTTGATCTTGCAACATGACTAGAAGTTTCTGAAACTGATCAACAGAAATGACAACATCTGCAATTTGACTAACACATGCATTTGAATTCTGCTGTGAATCCTGAGTCTGTTTCCCTTTGGACTTGTAACCTGGGATCCATCCGGGAGGGAAACCATGTTTCTTATAACATTTCTCAATAGTGTGTCCAAGAATCCCACATAAAGTGCACTTAGGCACATTTTTCCCTGAATTATTGTTGAATTTCTTCTTGTTATAGGAGGTTGATGCTTCTACAACAGCCTGCTCTTCTGTGAAATCACCTTGAGCATTCTGAACTGCATTGGCTTGAATTAGTTCAGGATTCCTGGAACTCACAGATCCTTTAAGCTTCCTTTCTATCTTCAAAGACATATTGAGGACCTTTTCCATAGTGGGAATAGGATCCATAACCAATATTCCAGATTTAACATTCTCATATTCATCATTGAGCCCATCCAGAAAACGAATTATTTGATCCTCCTCTTTTTCTTTCTGAATCTTACTCATGAGGGTACATGAACACCTTGGCACACACTCACACTTAGGGATAGGCCTCATAGCATTCATCTGAACCCATAATGCATTGCTTTTGGTAAAATATTCATTGATTGAGAGGTTACCTTGTGTGCATCTATAAATCTCATTCTGCAACTCTGTAATTCTGTGGGCATCCACTTGTGAATATGTCTTTTTAAGAACACTCCAAATGTCAGCTGCAATTTCAAAATACAGAACTCCTTCTGCAATTGTGGGATTAATGGATTTGAATATCCATGAACACACAATATTGTTGCACCGCTTCCAAATAGCATACTTAGGATCTGATTCTCCAAGGTTAGCTATGCTTCCATCGACGAATCCATACTTGTTCTTGACCTCAAGAGCGATCTCCATGGATCTGCTCCAGGAGGCATAATTGACTTCCGATAGCAGAGGAGAAACAAGAACGAGATTTGGATTCTCTGTTATATGCAGGTACATGGGGTCATCAAACTCTTCTACTCGTTGGCTGCTGCTCAGACTGGTCGGAATCTGACTTGAAGTAGCTGGATCGGCAAAGTCATCGTCTCCATTTCCGTTCCCCGTCACGACTGCCGCAACGTAGCTCCGGTGATGCTCTGATACCATGATGGAAAACTTAGTGCATAATGGAAGAAGATGGAATTGACTGAAGAGATTACATGAGAGAAGGTGAGTGTGTATTGAATCTGAGTGAAATGAATAGATCAGGAGCAATAACGATACAAAAGAAGTCTTATATGCTAGATAGATGGAGGGAATGGCAGTTATAACTGCCAAAAAGGTGAAAAGACAAGAAAGCCCTCAGGGCTGATTCTGATTCTTCTTTCCAGTGAGCTGAGCTGCTGTGCATTGGTGTAAAGGAATGTGCAAGGCTGAGGCTTGTTTCATCACCAAGCGACCTGGATAATCTGCTACTATGCTCTTTCCATTTTGATATCTGCTGACATAATATCGTATGAGTGGCTTGATAGACAGGGGTTGATGGATGATAGTATTTCATCTTTTCCCACTCCATAATTTGAGAAAAAAAGAAAGTAAAGAGAGTGTATTACTTTAGTGTCGATTCCAATCATCTACATTTACCATAAGAAAACCCTTTCAATTCTCTTTGTTGGGAAGCAATAATTTCTTTAAACTGTTTTGTTGCAGCATGTTCTCGAGTTCATCATGTGGTTTCTAATATGCCCGAAAGCTATTTTCTTAAACTAGTAAAAGGATACCAGTAAAGTAGGGGATCTGTGTTATTAGAGTTTATAACTGAACTACTATTATAAAGTCTCAACTATGATCAGAACCAACCTGTTCGCATTGATTAAAGTCAATGGACTATCATTATTATTTATAACTGAACTAACCCTTGAAGGAGAAGACTGTTGTCCCAAAGAAATCCCATTCCCAGCTTTCTGAAGAAGACTGTCATATTATTAATCTAAACCCTAACTGTCTAATTATTATGGATGGTATACATTGGTAGCTTATGATCTTAATGAATATGTCTTCTTGTTAGGTATAATATTAATTACCTGGCAAGATTACATGTGATGAACATTATTGTTGCATTCATTTTATATTCTTCGTGCTTCCTACTAACATCCTTTTAGTATATTCTTCTCTCCCTAATTTCATTACTCTGATATTTTATGCAGTTTGTTTGGATCTTCCTAACTGTCAATGCGGGAATTAACTCGTTTCCTGCACAACTACAAGACTCAAGCAAACACAGACTCGGTACACCCTAAATTTCTCCTTACAGTACATTATATTTAGAAAAGAAAAAAAATCAAATTTTCAAAATTAATTTTATTCTAAATCACATGACCAATGGCATGGATGCATGTTTTATGGAGTATCCTTGTTTGTTTGTTTTGTTTTTTTTTTTTTTTTGAAATCTTTAATTGTTTGATCATGTGGAGCTTGTAAGTGTGTGACAGTTTTGTTTTCTTCCCCACTTCTCTAGTTTTTGTTGAATAATGTACATCCAAGGCTGCTTCTGCTTCTTCTTTTATGAAGCTCTATTTGAAAGTGTGTAACCGTGTTGTGTCACTTCACATTGTGGAGAAATATGTAAAATTTTCACCTTTACATTCTAGTATCATGTATTAAATATTAATGTTACAAACTTATGTCACTCGACGAGAAGTTATTGAATCCTTGACGAAATGGAGTTTTTGAATGATAAATGTACAAGAAATTTTACAATATGGTGTGTTTATACATTATACCTTGTGCTTAGAAGTTCTATGTTTTGTTGTTGTAATGCTGCTGCAGCAGCATGTTCTCGAGTTCATCATGTGGTTTCTTCCACATCAAACACATAAGACGCAAGAAGAAACATGATTTTAGCATCCCTACAGTCCCCTGGCTGTTGGCATAATTTTTTCTATTTTTTTTAATAACATAACACGTCGGTTTTTAACAAAAACCCGACGTGTTATGTTAATTTTTTTTAAAAATTAAATACATAAAGCGTCGGTTATTTCATAATAACCGACGTTATAAGTTATATAAATTAAATAAAAAAATATACGACGTCGGTTTTTATTTAACCGACGTCGTATGTTTACTATACAACGTCGCCCAGAACAACGTCGCTTTTTAGCCGACGTTAAAGGCCTTAAATAGCCGATGTTAAAAGCCTTCTGTGTAGTAGTAGTAGCCTCTTCTTCTTGCTTGGATCTCAGCCTCCTCTCCACTCAACTTCCACCACTTCCTTCACCACCTAAACACCCCAACAACAACAACATACTAAGCCTAAGAGAACTCAAAGATTGTAGACAAAGAAGGCATCAAAAGAAAGAGAGGAAATGAATGGTGGAGTGTGGAGCTTAATGTGTAGTCTTCTTCTTTCTAGCAGACAAGAATTGGGAGAGGCAAGGGAATGAGATCAGGGATTCAAAGAGGAAGATGTGTGGTTTTATAGGGTGCAAAACCCTAGGAGATTCTCTCATGATTGGTGGATGGCAAAATGGTAATTTTTGGGGTAGTTCTAGCAAAGATCAAACAAAGGAAATGCTCTTTTTGGTCCACCTTGCAACATGAACCCTAGACTAGAAATGTTAACTTTGAATACTTTTGGTTGGAAATGAATTTTCTCAAAAAGTTATTTGGGTTAACACTTGTTTAAAATCTTTTCGAATTCTCCCGGTCACACTCAGATAAATTTCTCGATTTAAATCTTAGTACGCGAAGTACTCGAAAGCTTAGGAATTTTTGAATAGAATCCATTTTTGGTGTCGAATTAATTTAAAATGTGACGAAAATATTTTATTCAAACACCGATTGATTGCAAAAAATATTAATGGAGTGAAAAGGCTATTTTGAAATTTCTTAATACCGTATTTATAAAATGAAATTTTGGGTTGTTAGAGTAAGTCCGACCGAATATCTCCTACCGTCTACGGAACCAATCTCGTGGTTCTCGTGCTGTAGAATTAGGTATTGAACTTTCAGTGTGCACACCCCCTACTAGGATTCCAAGCCTGGCGAGTAGTTTCCAACCTCGTAACGTGGGAATACGCCGCGTTACATATACTGGGACCACAATGTCCATAAAATCATCCGAGAGGATATAGTCCAAACGGGATCCTCCAAAACCTCACCGATTTAGATAATACATAAATATATCTCTCATGCATCAATCTCATGCATGCAACAACTCATCAACTTCTCAATGCATCAAAGAATGGTATACCACATGCTTATGGATTTTTGAAAGTAATACTTGGGCTCACGTTGGTCCCTTTATGCATTTTTGAAATATGGCATATGTGAGATGCAAAATACTCTATAACATGCCTCTAAACCATGTATATAAACCATAAAATACTCAAGGATATAATATCATGCTCGGTTTGCAACATAGCAAATTCTATACATTTCTATTAACAAATATGCTTCAATTCTCATTATTCAAATATCACATTCTAGCCATGCTTTCATAATAAATCATATTTTCAAAGTGATCATGCTTCTCTACTCAATACAAGTATAACATTAGACACAAAGCAAAGCATTTCTCAAACACTGTGAACTTCTCAACATTCTTTGCATACTTCCACAATCAATAGACTATAATCTCTTGAGACATAAAACACTCTTGAATCATGCTTTTCTAACAAATTAATCACTTAATGATCATGCTTCTCCATTTAACACTCAAATAGCATTAGGAAGATCAAATAAGTAGTATAAGTCTAATACAACTCACTTGCACATTTCTATAAACAATTCAATACAATTTCTATCATAACATGCTCATTTCTAAACCAAAATCCACGAAATCAAAGCCATAAGTGCGTCGAGACGATCCCGAAGTGCCGAGCCACAAGGGCGCGTAACACCTGGTCCGAAACGACACGTAGCTGAGCCATAAGGGCCCGGCCACTACACGGATAACCACAACGGAGCACTCAAACATACAATACTTTAGCATTTCTACACATTTCTATCTTCATAACAATGACTTCACAGAGTCAAAAAGAGATTGGGAATCCATGGGGTTATACCTTTAACCGAGCTCCAAAAGCTAAACACTTGATTCCACCCACCGGTCTGCTATCTCGCCGGAGAAAGGGAACGCTAGCCAACTCCACCGTAACTCCAACACTGCCAGCCAACTCCACTGCCGGAGCCGCACCGCCGGCTACTTCCGCTCGTCGCTGCTGCTCGACGAAGGACCACCCGCCGGTCTGCTATCTCGCCGGAGAAAGGGAACGCCAGCCAACTCCACCGTAACTCCAACACTGCCAGCTAACTCCACTGCCAGAGCCGCACCGCCAGCCACTTCCGCTCGTCGGTGCTGCTCGACGAAGGACCACCCGCCGGTCTGTTATCTCGCCGGAGAAAGGGAACGCCAGATTCGTTCCGTCCGCTGTTCGCGGGAAGGGAAACAAGGCCACCGTAGCTGCTCCTTCACCTGATCTGCTCTAGCCACGCCGCCGCCAGCCACAGCCAGGACTGCTCTCCGTCGGACCTGCTAATGCGCTGAAAAGGCAGGGGAGGTCGCTGGAGGAGGAGAGACTGCCACGCCGTTCACCGCCGCTGCTCAGGCTCTGCCGCCTCTGCGTTTGACATTGAGAATGAAGGGAGTGGGAACAGAGACTAAGGGATGAGAGAGATAGAGAGAGCCGGAGCTGTTGCTTCTTGGTTGGGACTCGCCGAAGGGAAGGTCGCCGGTCACTCTCACCGCACCACCTCCCCGCTGCTTCCACTGGCTACCTAAGCTAAAGCGAGAGGGAGACGAGAGACATGAGAGACGAGAAGCAGAGAGAGAAGGGGGTGCTTGGCTACTGTGTAATTCCTTCGTCTGATGGATAAAAATAACATACATATACATACGGTGGGCACTTCTGTTCGGTTTATCAGAACCAAACCGATCCGATCTGAAACGAGCCGAACCGAATTAATAATAGAAAACGGAACGGTTCGGGATTTTGTAACCCGAACGATTTAGTACCGAACCGAACCGAAACCGAACGGTTTGGCAAAAATCGAACCGAACCGAATGCTATATAATTTTTTTAATAAATAATAATAATAATAGTAATAATAATAATAATAATAATAATAATAATAATAATAATAATAATAATAATAATAATAATAATAATAATAATAATAATAAAGAAGTAAATCCAAGTTCCTTGATGCCTGCTTCGCCGTTCAGTTCTCATTCTTACTAGTACCGAACCTTAAATTTTTTATTTGATTTCTTTATAGCTTGTTGTCTACATTGCACTTTTGTTGTTTGTCGCAATTGTTCTTTACCTCACAATTATATCTAACTTGAGTTATATTTACAATATTCAGTATTTTCCTTAGTTTCATATTTTTATATAAATTTAATGTGCTTTACAGTCATTCTAATTTTGATTTCCAGTGTACTATAATTATTTTCTAGTACTGGAATATATTTCAAGTGCACTAGCAATGACAGATTGTGTCCAAAAATTAACTATATAGTAATTGACACTAGTTCTTTTAATATCAACTATATAGATAGATGATTATTCATCTTATCAATAAAAATATTCCAACTGAACCAACTGAAGAGTCGGTTGTGCAAAAACGTTAACTGATGTTTGGTAATTAGTACTTAGTATTGTGTTTGAACTTTGGATTGCTATTTTATTATATAATGTTTAGAGTTTGAATTTGGATTATGTGAATATGTATTGTTTGGTATTATGTTCGAAAAATTAGGAAATGTTGAAATTTGGGGATCTTAAACCGAACCGAACACCGAACCGAATTAAATCTGAACCGAAACCGAACCATTTCAAACCGAACTGAAACCTAATGTTAAACCGAATGGTTTAACATTTTTAAAACCGAAAAACCGAAACCGAAACCGAAAAAAACCGAACCGAAACTCGAAACTCCCACTCCTACATATACATGTCTTATACAATGAGTAGATATTTAGGTCTAGGGTTGTTATTTTGGTCAAAGTTGTATCTATAAATTGGGCTAGACAAAATATAATAGTTTGGGCATACACTTGGGTTTGAGTAAAAATATTTGGGCTAAACCATTGAGATCAAGGAATATTTGTTGGGCTTAATATCTTGGACAACAATAAATCACACTTGGCTCAAAAATCAAATCATTTAGGATAGCAAACTGATAAGAATAATTACGAGCTCGTTTCGAATAGACTGTTGGCTCAAAATTTTTAGGAAATAATTCTTCGTAGAAATAAAATAATTTATTTCGAAACTTTATAAAATAGGAATTTAGGAAAAATATTTTGGGTTGTTACATAAGGCCTATGATCGAATGGAATGGCAATTCCTGCGGAGAATGTTGGAAGTTGTGGGGTTTGATGATCGCTGGATTAAGCTAATCATGCATTGTGTTACTACAGTTCAGTATAGTATTTTGATAAATGGTGTTAACAGTGGCAGGTTAATACCGACCCGGGGTTTCAGACAGGGAGATTCGCTTTCCCCATATTTATTCATTATTTGTGCAGAAGGGTTGTCTATGTTATTGCAGAGAGCTCAGATGGCTGGCTCTATACATGGATGTATAGTGGTGTGTGCCCCCCCCCCCCCCCCCCCCCCGGTATCACTTCTACTTTTTGCAGATGATAGCCTGTTGTTCTTTAAAGCAAATAGTCAGGAGGCAAGTGTGATAAAAGAGTGTTTGAAACGTTATGAGGAGTTGTCTGGGCAAAAGGTAAATTATCATAAATCCAATATCTGTTTCAGTAAGAACACCAAGGAAGAAGACAGGGAAATGGTAGCAGCATGTTTGCAGGTAGACCAGGCGCCCAACTTTGGGAAATACCTGTGACTGCCCTCTTTTATTGGAAGGAATAAGTGAGTGGTGTTCTCCTATATTGAGGATAAAATTAAACAAAGGATTAGATCGTGGAACAAGAAATTGCTTTCATAGGCAGGTAAGGAAATCTTGTTGAAAAGTGTGGCGCAATCAATGCCAACTTTTTCAAAGAGTGTTTTCTTACTACCTGACACAGTTTGTTTGTCAATTCAGAGGACTATGAACAGATATTGGTGGGGGAGTGGTGGAGAAAGAGGAATTCACTGGAAAGCCTGGGATAAGTTATGTATCCCTAAGAAATTTGGTGGTTTGAGATTTAAGGATCTCAGAAGCTTTAATTTGGCTATGTTGGGGAAGCAAGCATGGCGTTTTCTCACAAACTCCAACTTCCTGGTTGCAAAAGTTTATAAGGCACGATATTTTCCTGCTACCTCTTTTATTGATGCCAAGGTGGGCAATTGCCCAAGTTATGTCTGGAGGAGTATTATGGCTGCTCATGATATGGTTGTTGCAGGGGTACATGGACGGATTGGGGATAGTAAAACAACATTGATCTGGGGATACCCGTGGTTGTCAGATGATCCTAGTCCTCTCGTTCAAACGAATATGCCTGAGGAGCTGAGACATGCCAGAGTTGCAGGTTTAATTGATGATCAGACTAATATGTGGGATCCCCGTATCTTATCAGCTTTATTTATTTCTGAGGATGTCAATCGTATACTCAGGATCCCTGTAAGCCCTGGTTATGACGACTCATGGTATTGGCTTGGGGACACTAATGGAATTTATACAGTAAAGAATGCCTACAGAAGTATTATGGGTAATTATGAGCATACGCCAGGGGAGTTTGATAGATGGACTAATATATGGAAAATGAGGGTGCCCCCAAAATGGAAGAATTTCCTGTGGGGAGCAGTTTGTGATATCCTACCTACCACTGGTAATTTAATTATAGAGAGAGTGGATGTTGATCCTACAAGCCAGATGTGTGGTTTAATGCATGAGAATGTTATGCATGCACTAGTTGCTTGTGATTATTCTAAACTTGTTTGGAATATTACAGGCCTGCCTATCGCAAATATTGTTACCGATTCTTTCCCTGCCTGGCTAATAGCTGCACATGCAATTTTGACAGAAGAACAGAGTGGTGTCTTGGTGGCGGTACTATATCACATATGGCGGAGCCGCAACTCTGCCGTGTGGGAAAAAACACTGCATCATCCCGCCGGTCTATGGAGGAGAGCGTCCGCGGCCATGAACTCCTTCCGTCTAGCCAATCACCGCCCTCTGTTGCCTGCATCGCACAAACCAGAACATGGTGTACACGTCAGGCCAAGGTGTTATGTGGACGCTAGTTACCGGCACGCTGTGGGGGGGGGGGGTCACCTTTGGTGTGGTGCTACTCTCGCCGAATGGAACGTTTATGGAGGCGCGAAATGGAAGGCTACCAACTTGCTTCTCATCATTTATGGCGGAAGCCTTAGCTTGTAAGGAGGCTCTATCCTGGCTGCTCGAGAGGAATATAGTGGATGTGGATCTACTCACAGATTGTTTGCAACTCCGGAGTGCCGTGCGCCAGGAGTCAACGACTCTAATGTCTTATGCTGGGTTACAGTGGACCAATCACTAGTACAAAACTGAGAATACAAGACCTACTTTCCGAGACACCTTTACGAAGAAGGTGTTGTAGAAAGAAAATGATAAAACTTTCCGTGTCACCAACCGAGTAAAGGTGCCTCAGATATTATATTATTAAAATAATAATAAAGGTATCCGCGACACCCGCTATAAAAGGTGCCTCAGATATTATATTATTAAAATAATAATACAAGAATCCGCGGCACCCGCTAAAGAAGGTGTCTCGAATATTTTATTATTAAAATAATAATAATGGTATTCGCGGCACCCTATCAAAAAGGTGCCGCGGATACCTGGTCAATTTTTATTTGGGAAAAGGGTCAAATAGGCCCTCAAACTTTAGCTCAAAAGTCAATTAGGCCCTTAAACTGTTTAAAGGTGCAATTACACCCTTCAACAATTCATTTAAATGCAACGAAGCCCAAAAACAAATTAATGACCTGCTATCACAGGTCATTAGGGTTCAAGCCACCTTCAGGCGAATTTTCCGGCAAAAAAAAAAAAAAAGAAAAAAAAAGTGACCGGCAAAATTTTCGATAAAAAAGTGACCGGTGAAATTTTCGGCAAATCTGGGTCGGTTGCTGGTCACTTTTTTTTGCCGAAAAATTCACCGGAAGGTGGCCTGAACCCTAATGACCTGTGATAGCAGGTCATTAACTTGTTTTTGGGCTTCATTGCACCTAAATGAATTGTTGATAGGTGTAATTACACCTTTAAAAAATTTAGGGGTCTAATTGACTTTTAAGCTAAAGTTCGAAGGCCTATTTGACCCTTTTCCCTTATTATTATTATTTTTTCCTTAACTTGTCGCGATGAAAGCCAAATTATTCAATCACTACCAGTCCACGCTCTCATCAGCCGCTTAGCTACCATCGTCCCCACTTCACTACCTCCATCGTAAAAATCGCACACGGTCCACGTCGCCATCACACAAGCTCCATCGTTGCGGGCTCTGATTGGTTGAATAGAAGTCCATCGGTGCGGTTCTCGCTCTCAGAATGGACGAATTTGGTGAGAACAGAGGAGAAATTCTCCTTGGTGGGACGCTTTGCAAGAGAACGACCCCCGCTGGACCGTTTAAGAACGGAGTTACGAGAGACTCTACGGCCAGAAGGGGAGTTACACATTGGATCGCTTGATAGACGGTGCATCCTTTTGCGATTCTCATCAGAGGCTGATTGTAGACGTGTGTGGCTTCGAAATCAGATTGCAGTAGCTGGCAGTCGTCTTTGGCTAGCTAGATGGACGCCGGAGCAGAGGACCAATAGGGATACGCCATGGAAACTAGTATGGATTCAGTTTCCCTCCTTGCCGATTCATTTATTCAATTCATATGCTCTAGCAAAAATTTGTGAGCCTCTAGGTCGGGTTGTGTCTCTGGACGCAGCTACGACTAGAAAAACAAAGCCAAGTGTAGCCAAATTGAAATTAGAGATTGATGCATCTAAGCCCTTTGTTGATCCAATTTGGATTGAATATGTTGGGGATGGAGGTATTGTGAGTGGATTTTGGCAAAAAGTAGAGGTGGATAAGCTGCCGAGATATTGTACAGGTTGTGGATGCTTTGGACACAGCCTTGCAGGCTGCCGGAGGTTTGGGGGTGGTGCTGGTATTTTGAAAAGAGAGGCTGAGAAAGCTTGCTCACAACCTGCTTGTAATAATGACCATGAAGGGCTGTATAGCCCTGTAGAGGGTAAAGAATGCACTCCAACTGATTGTGAAAATGTCTCTAAGAGGACTCCAGCAGATTGTGATATTGCACCTGTAACTACTCGATAGAATGGCAAAGAGAATAAACTTGAACTTGATATGGAAAAAAAGACTAAATCATGAGGCTAATGAAATCATTAAGGAGGCTGCAATGAGTCTTCTAGATGAAATAGCAGAAGTGGTGATGAATGAGAAGCCAACCTCAGAAAATCTGGAAAATGACTGTGTAGTTGAACAAGTTGCAGCTGAAAAACAGCCTATTGCTCCTATTGAAAAAGGGGAAATGGAGGCTGAACAAGGGGTGGTGGAAGTGAACTCTATCACGGTTAGCTTGAAAATGGTTATAAGATTGAAGATGGTAGCAGGCTGTTAAAACATATAAGTGAAGGTAACTCCTATATTATTTTTTCAGTGATAATACCTGTAACAAGTATTGGAAAGATGGTTAGCTGACTTATTTTTATGTTTTGAATTTCAGGGTTATAATGTATAGGGCACAGGGATAGAGAGATGGAGCAATCAAGTGTTATTTAAGGTGATTGTGATGAAAGTGATTGTTAGCTTGTTGGTAGCAGAAATTAAATACGGAGTAGTTAAAAGTGTAGGAAATTGTGGGTTAGAAATGACGGCGGATTCCATCTCTTCTCTTCTGCTAGGTAGGCTGCGTTGGTTTATGATTTCTCATTAATGTTAATCATTTTCTTCATCTTGGCTTTGTAGGGATATTTAATCTAGCAGTATCCTTCTTGATGATAAATACGAGGTCAGGCTGGGAAGTCTGAGCAAAGTTTGTGTTCAGGGCAGTGATAATCATGAGAATATGATCTCAAAATTTCTGCGAATACCACAGTAAGTAGTTCAATGAAAAGATCGCATATTTCTACATTGAATCCAATCTTCTGATTTGTGATTCTGTACTTAGATCACATTGCTCCTCAAATTTCATTCAAGAGCCTTAATCTTATATGATTATGATTTTTGGTGGTAAAGAGGATAGTCATTCTGGGTATTAATTTGTAATTCTTCTAAAAAATAATCCTGCAACCTGGCGGATTAAACAGATGGAATGCTAAAAATGTGTAAATTCATTGATAAATATGTTGATATTGTGTCAATACTCGAACTAATTAGAAGTGAAAAGAAATTAGATAAAGGATTTTAAAATTATAAGCTTCTCTAGAGGTTGAAATGAAATGTTGTTAATTGATGAATATTAGGCTTCTTTACTTTACATTTGGTTTAATATGCATTTGCCCAGAGTTGTGAGGTCTCTCTGCTTTTGACATACACCTCCGTTAGAAATAAGTCTTAAGTGAGGCTTGTTTTCAACTCATGAGAAAATTGGTTAATAGGAAGCTAATGAATATAGTTTTTTTTTTTTTTTTATTAACACATTTTGAAGTAAATTTAAGATAATTAACCTTTGTTTTTATTTATTGTTTGATGTGATATATATTAACATGAATATATATATATATATATATATATATATATATATATATATATATATATATAGTCTTGAAAATAACCTCTGATTTTATTTTCATGTTTGGCTATATTCACGGAAGATGTTTTCTTTCAATTTTGCTAACAATAGGAAACTGTTGAAGATTTTAACAATGCATTAGGACTTGTTTTTATAAACTTTGAGCATAGAAATTTTTTTATATAAAGAACAGCTCTATATTTGGGAATTGACCAGCAATTTTTAAGACATAATTTGCTTGACTTTTCATGAGAGCTTATATATGTGTCTCTCTTTGTGTACACATTGTACCCCAAAGGGAGATTTAGTTGCTATCTTGCATGAGACTATTACTGATCACCCCTTTCAATTTATGGGCTTAAACCAACTGGTTCCACAATTTTAATATATAACAGATTTGGCCTCTTGCTTATGTTTACTTTGGGACTAAGATATTGCCTTGATTTAGGGAGTTCTGCTTCGCGGAATAATTAAAGATGTTGGAATTATGTGTTCTTGTGGGATGTGCAAGGGATCCATATAGTAAGTATCTATTATTTTAAAACTTCAGTTTGGTCCTCTGACAATAGTTTAACTGTTATAAATGTAAAAATTTCTCAGTACTCTCACATTTTGTGATTGCTAGTGCCATTCCTTACAACATCTGTTGCAAATCTTCAACTATGTGATTCATGATTGATTGTTACAAGATCAGAAGATGAAGTGGGGTAAGCTTGATTTTGAATTTTGAAATGCACTCTTGTATTTTATGTCATCTGTTTTGTAATAATTTAAGACTTGTTGGATTTCTAGTGAGTGAAACAAGGCTTGATTTCAGATAGATGTGTGTTTTTGCTGCAAATACTAAAAGGTTGCAGTGTTTGAAGTACATAAAATGATAAAATTAGTTCCAGATTTTAATTAGTAGATTAATGATTTAATGGACCCTAGTAGTCTGTGCTTATGTGATTTTGAAGTGAGTAAACCAATTCTGTTTTTTCAAATAGTAGTTGAAGTAGGGCTAGGAATTTCTACTGGTTTTCAGAATTTAATTACACTTTGAGAAATGTTGTATTTTTAAATAATTTTTTTTTAGAAAAAGAGTATCCGCGACACCCTCTGTGAAGAGGTGTCACGGATACACTTAATTAAAATAAATAAATAAATACTTTCTGAGGCACCTGTCACGCAGCAGGTGCCTCGGAAAGTCTGTATTAAAAAAAATAAAAAATGTCTATTTAGCTTTCCGCGACACCTTATACAGGTGCCTCGGAAAGCAAAACACTTTCAGAGGCTCTGGAATTACAGGTGACTCGGAAAGTGTTTTATAGGAGACTCAGATAGCTTTTTTTACTAGTGAATGTAGGTCGTTGATGACTTTATTTACTTATTGTTCGTTAAGTTATGTTTCTAGGCAGGTTAATACACATGCCCATGTTTTAGCTTCTTTAGCTTTTGCTCAGGACCAGTTTATGGTATGGGATTCAATCCCTCCTGACTCTATTGCAGCTTTGCTTCATTAATACAATCAATTATTGGTTGGCTTTCAAAAAAAAAAAAAAGTAAATGAGCAAAATATGTCAAAATCTTTAATTCCTTTCAAAACATCAATGTGTTATTTATTTGAAGATATTGTATATATTGCAAGAAAAAATTAAAATCACATTGATTTGACATAGATATTGCTCAAGAATTGTACTGAATGAATATGAGATGCATATATAATTATATATTATTGTTACATGATTTTAAAGATTTGTATCATGTATTGAAATTATTTGTATAAAGATAATAAACATATATTAAAAGCTTTAATTGCAATTTGTTGGTAGCATGTAAGAATCATCATTCTTGAATACTCTGACTAGGAAGATAGTTTTTAAGTAAACCTCGATTTCACCATTCGACCAGTGAGGTTTTAAGAAGTAGGGTGTACTGTTGATCATGCTGGCTAGTTAAAACGCCACTTGATCCTCACTTGAAATGAGATTGATTTTCACATAAAATTAAAAATCTAAGCCTTGCAAATAACTTGTATTAGTTTACATTATATTATGTAAGTGTAGTGGAGTTGCTTAGTTCTTTTAATAATGAGAAAAATAAAAGAAAAAAAAATTGAGATAATAACCTTAAAATGTTAAAGCTATTATAGTTAAATTCGTTTTGTTGAAATTTGTGTAAATAAATTATTCTCTAATAAATGCTGGTTTGAATATATTCTTTGTATATGAGATTAATTTCTTCTGAGAATATCATGTAAAACTTGTGATTATGTTGTTCAACATAAAGTAGCATCAAACAACATTATTTTTGTGACTTACTGCTAATGAGGATTTATTATTATTTATATTTAAAATCTTAATTGATGCATTTTGAATATCTTGGATTCTTGTATAAAGGGAAATTTTAGTGGTTTGAGGTAACCAATCTGGTTAAAATAGGTATCACTATTGAGTGCGTATTAACCAAGTGCAGAGTTGTTATATTGGGCACCAAAGATTAATTTGGGTAAGAGAGATCAAGATCAAGTACGTATAATACTTTTGAGAAAAGTATTTGTAAGTGTTGTTTTGGAGGTAATTAGCTCCTTATATTTCTTCTCTATAAGTCTCTCTAGTACCAATAATAATAATAAATAAATAAATAAATAAAAGAAAAAAGAAAGAAAGTTTCATGTTATATATGCATGAAAGTCTCAAGGAAATTATTTTTGAGTATTAAATAAAGTACTTATTAAAGAGTACATAAGTTTTAATCGAGAAGATCAACTTACTCCAATACAAAAGACTAACCTTGAGGTTAGTCATTGAAGAATGACTTAAAAGCTGAAAAGATGATGAGTTCGTAATGGATCACACTTTTGTAGTTAAACAAATCATAGAAAGAATCACAAAGTAGTACAACATTCTTTATCTTCACATTATCAGTTTAATTTCTCCCATATAAATTATTTGAATGAACTCTTGGTGAAATTGGACACACATTAAAGATGGTAGGTGTAATAAGAAAATTTGGTATCATGTTGAATCCGTTTAAGCAATTGTAATAGGTTTACCAGTTTTCCTTCTTACTTTCTTCGGAAGAATGTGTTAAACCCACACTATTTTTAGCTATATTCTTCACATTCCGTTTGGTAAGCTCTCTCTCTCTATCACTGTGAATGTATGAAATCTAGTTATTCATCTAACTCAACTAACCAGCGTAGTGAAGCTTAATACGTTAGTTAGTTACAAGCTAGCTAGGAGATGGAAGAATTTTTCTTTTCTTTCTCTGCTATCTCCGCTCGCAACTAATTAGCTATGTTTATGTCTTGGCCTTGGCTTTTCACCAACCTCCGCCCTAAAGGTTAAGTCCAGCACCATGGAGTTAGGATAATTGTTGAGCGGAGGCTTGAAGGGTCAAGTTTAGCACTGTTTGACGGAGGTTAGTAAAGGTCAAGTCTAATACCTGGTGGCTGGGAATTGTTGGCCAACGTCAGAGGAAATGGTTTATAAGGCCAAGTCCAACATCTAGCGTCTCGAAAATATGTAGCAATATAAGAAAATAAAGTTATGGCTTCACTATTGGCTATAGCTTTTAGCGTGGTAATAAATACTTAACCCTAACAAGTGATATCAGAGACAAGTCACATGTGGGTGGTGATAAGTATTTAGTCCTAACCCTTTGCCATTATATTCCATTGTTTAACAATTACTCATCATGCAACTACTGCCAAAAAGCCAAGCAATAGGCAGAAGTGGAAGATCAGATGTGGAAGCTTAAGGTTGGCGAAGGTGGCGGGCCGTACATGTACAGTACAAACAACTACGTTGGCAGACAAACATGGGAGTACGACCCTGGCGCCGGTACGCCGGAAGAACGAGAAGCGGTTGAAAAAGCCCGCCTAGAGTTCAGAAAAAACCGGGAGAAAGGTTTCCGTGCCTGCGGTGATTTGTTAATGAGAATGCAGGTCACAGTAACAATAGTTTATTTTTAGTAATTTCCAATTTTGGATGATTAATTAGCCAATTATATATATATATATTTATTATCTATAGATGATTAAAGAAAGTGGGATTGATGTGTGGAGCATTCCCCCGATAAGACTAGGAGATGAAGAAGAAGTGAAGTACGAGGCTGTCACAACCGCCGTCAGAAAAGCTGTCCGATTGAACCGTGCACTTCAAGCTAGAGATGGACACTGGCCAGCTCAGAATGGTGGCTGCTTGTTTTTCACTCCTCCCTTGGTAAATTTTGTTCTAATGGTTACTTTTGGTGGATGGGAGGGTGGGGTTGCCAAATTATTGTATGCACCATGGACCACTCAATGTTGTATGGACCATAATAAAAAGTATATTTTTAACATATTAAATATACATTATTTTTGTATTGAATGTACATTATATAATATAATGTACACTCATTACACAAATAATGTAAATTTTCTGAATACAATGTAAATTTTTAATATATTGAAAGTATATTATTTGTGTAATGAGTGTATATTATATTGTTTAATGTACACTCATATACTATACATAAATAATGTATATTCCCTGAATATAATGTACATTTTTAATATATTGAAAGTACATTATTTTTATACTAAATATACATTATTTTACAGTATACAAAATATGGTCCATACAGCTTTTATGAACCATTCCACACAATAATGATTGGGTTACGTTGGGTTGGGTTGTATTGAACAATTAAAATCACTTTTTCAAAATGATTTGCAGCTAATTGCGTTGTACACAAGCAGATCAATCAATACAATTTTAACATCAGAGCATAAAAAAGAATTACTTCGATATATCTACAATCATCAAGTAAGTAATGGTAACAAAATATAAGTCCTTAAATTATGTGAATTTTTATTATATACTCTTTTTTGTGATGATGAGGAAAACCCGCAACCACTATACTAGAGCTGTGTATTAGGTAAATCTGGCATTGTGACCTTAGCCAGTGAAGGATCACAAGGAGGTAAACTAGTATAAGTTGCCCAGAGCTAATCAACTCAAACCTAGAAGGTTGGAATTTGAACTCGTGACCTTGTGGTTGCAAGAATCCGCCTACAGCCACTACCTAAGGGTGTGCACTAGGTAAACCTCACCTTATGACCCTGCCGGCAAAGGACCACAAGGAGGTAAACCAGCTTAAATTGCTCATAGCTGACAGGCTCAAACCAAGAAAGTTGAGATTCGAACTTGTGATCTTGTAATTTCAAAAACCCGCAACCACTACCAGATGGTGTGCACGGAGTAAATCCTGCCTAGTGACCCTGCAAATGATCACAAGGAGGTAAACTAGTTTAGGTTACTCATAACTGACCGACTCAAACTAAGAATGTTGAGATTCGAACTCGTGATCTTGTGGTTACAAATTTGTATCCTTACTCTTGTTTGGTCCAAAGTGAGATGTTATTTTGGTTTGATAGAATGGAGATGGAGGATGGGGAATGTACATAGGTGGAAACAGTACTATGATTGGGTCAGCACTTAGCTATGTGGCCTTGCGTTTGCTTGGAGAAGGACCTGATGACGGTGATGGTGCCATTGCTAGGGGTCGTAAGTGGATTCTTGATCACGGTGGTGCCACTCAAATTCCTTCTTGGGGAAAGATTTATCTTTCGGTACGTAATATTTATAATATGTAGGAATAAGGGTCAAATAGGCCACCAACTACACACCAAAGTGTAATTAGACCATTGAACTTAAAAAGAATGCAATTGAGTCATTGAACAACACAAAAAAAAAAAATGCAATTCAGCCCAAAAAACAGAAACTGCCGACCGGAGACGAATCGTCTCCGTGGCTGGAGATGGATGGAGAGAAAGACCTTCGTCTCCATGGCTATGGAGACGAAGGTCTTTGTCTCCATGGCTGGAGACAGAGGTTCGTCTCCGGCCGCCATTTTTTGTTTTTTTGTTTTTTAAAATTATTTATTTATTAAAAATTATTTTAAAAAATTAATTTTAAAATTGGTAACTTGCTACTATATGTAAACAAGTCATTTTGGGTTAAATTGCATGTTTTTGTGTTGTTCAATGACTTAATTGCATTCTTTTTTAGTTCAATGGCCTAATTACATTTTGGTGTGCAGTTGGGTGGCGTATTTGACCCTTATTCCTAATATGTAATTATGAATGGATATTATTGGTTAATTTATTTTAATGTCATATGGGTCCTTCAAGTATAATAGTTTTGTCACGTTTAGTCCTAAACTTTTAAGTTAATCACTCATCATCCTTGAACTTTCAAATTTACCATCCATTGTCTTTCAACTAACTATCAAATTTTAACTAGTCATGGTCGGTCTTTCAACTTTCAAAATTTAACTAGTTATGGTCCTCTTGGAAGAATCAGATAAAATTTGATAGTTGAAGAACCGGGGGTGGTTAACTTGAAAGTTGAAGAATCACAGATGGTAACAATTTAAAAGTCGGAGGAGCTCATATGGCACTAACTCTTTATCTTAAATTGTAACCTATAAAAATTTAGGTTCAAATTTAACAAATTTAATTAAAATAAATAACTGTTTCATGTCAAATTCATGAATTTTATTCGTGATGAATTCTACTTGAATGTTTGTTATATCAAACATGGAGTTTCATGTCAAATTCATTACTTTGTCCCTAATGAATTTCATTTTGTACTTTACATTCTCAATGTGTTTATAAATGTAGGTTGAGTAACGTAATATCTAAAACAAACAATATTTTTTTTATATTTATTTTTTATAAGTCATCAAAGTATCACATCTAGAGGTAATTTAGTGCATACTCTAACCAAACAAATTCACGGAAATGTAATTTCGGAAAATATGTTTTCCACAAACAATTTCTTTTAAAAAATTAGTTAGCATATTTGATGTTAATGAGTAGCATAGCGATTAAAAATTCTTCAAGCATTTGGTTTATCTAAACTTTTTTTAAAAAAAAAATTTCCAATATAATCTTGGGACATGCAAATACAAAGGGCAATGGAAGAAAAATGTAATTTGATAAATTTTACATATTTTTAGCTGCATACAAAAAAAAACAAAAAAAAAAATACAAAAAAGAAGAAGAAGAAGTAATTTAATAAAATTGAGGGTGTGTTTGGTTCATGGTATATACACTAGGAATGAGAATCAAAATCATAATTAGTGTTTGGTTGACAATCTTTTAAAACACAACTATGGATTTGATTACCCCCTTCAATTAAGAATCCCATCCCCTAATTAAAAACGGGTAACATTCAATCTTATTGGTAATATGATTTTTAAGTTTGGATTACTGGTTTTAGATTTTTGTTTTGATTTTTTGTTCATATTGGTGCTTTGAATGTTATTATATTATGATCAATTGTCTTAATTTTTATTTTTATTTTTTGTATTTTTAAAACATTTATTCCCATTATAGGATCATACATAACCAAACATCAATATTAACATACAATATATAATCATCACTTGATTTTTCAATTGTAATAAAATTTGTATACTCCATATTTAAATCTTAAATAAATTTTGGTGTAGGTGCTTGGAGTGTACGAGTGGGATGGGTGTAATCCACTTTCGCCAGAATTCTGGCTTTTCCCTTCCAATTTTCCATTTCATCCAGGTAATTGTTTAAGTTCATCCTTAATTAATAATTTATATAAAACTTTTTATCTCTGAATTGTTTCACTTTTGAAAATTTGATCCGTCAATTATTCTTAATGTTGCATTTTAAATCCATAGTGTTATGTAATTATCAAACCTCATTAACATATGATGTTATTTTTATTATTTAGAATTAATTTTCACTATTAAAAGTAATGTTTCTTTAGAGAGAGTGAAACTTCAGCCACGGACATTGATTTTAAATAATAAAAATAACCTCTTAAAAAAGAGTTTGCTAATGGAGTTTGATAATTATATAACAGGAACTAAAACTTAACATAATAGATAGTTAAGGGACTAAATCAGATAGTTATACCATTGATCAGGGTCCAATATGCAAGGTGGAGTCTGGTCCTAAACGACGTATAAATTATGTATTTTTAATATTGCAATTGTGAACTTCTAAAATATAAATTGTGTTTCTAAGTCAAAACACATAACAACTATAGATGGAAATTTGTGAATACAATTTACTACTGTATTTGAAAGTAACTTGTAAATACAAAATAAGATAATCAATTACATATATGTTAATATTGTGTGTTAGTAGATACAAATTGTGAGTTTTTAAAAAAATAAATTGTCAACATTTAGTATGTAAATTGTGAACATCCGGTATGTAAATTGTGAACATTTGGACCTGTGTCCACCTTGTGCCCGGGTCAACAGAATAATTTGCGGACTAAATATATTCAAATCAATTAACAGGCCCGGGGCCAAATTTCCAAAAAGTGAAATAATTCAGAGACAAAAAGCATTATTTTCCAAAAATAAAATACTTATCATCAATAACAACTACTCACATTACAATATAATATAGCAAAAATGTGGTGCTACTGTCGGACAACATACATGCCTATGTCATACTTGTATGCAAAGAGATATCGTGGACCATTAACGGATGTAGTTCTCGCTCTAAGAAATGAAATTCATGTCAAATCCTATGAACAGATTGATTGGAACCAGGCTCGCATGGCTTGTTGTAAGGTAATTTACACAAAAATTACAATACCGTATATCCTTTTTGAAAATAATAAAAAATTTAACTATACAAATAACTACCAATGCATACATGCATGCAGGAGGACCTGTACTATCCTCATAGTTTCATACAAGATCTGCTATGGAACGCCCTTCAATATTGCACTGAGCCATTCATGAGGCGTTGGCCTTTCAAGAAAATTAGAGAAATGGCTATGAGAAAAGCAATCAAATATATGCGCTATGAAGCTGAAGAGACCAGATATATTACCATTGGCTGCATAGAAAAGGTTAAAATATAATGCATTAGATCAAATTACTTGCTAATTAAATAGAATAATTTAATGAAAAATTGATTGATATTGCCTTATAATTTATAGCAAAGGGTAATAGAATTTTACATATTATAAATTAAACTAAATAGGAATGAAATCATTATTACATTTTATTTTGAGTTGATTCCATTTTTTCTCCTAAATTTACAAGTGTCATTTCACTTTTAATATTATTGTAAGTCGTAACATATCCATTTTTGTTTCCCATCAACAAACTTTTTTAAATGATGTTAAATTAAATACGATGACATTTCGATCTTTTATACAAAGTGGGTTAATTCACTATATTTTTATTTTTTATTCTTGAAAAAAATCCTTAATTGAGGGCTATAGTCCCTTGTCTTATTCAATTGCAATCCGCGCATCTGCACTAAATCAAACATCTACATCAGTAGAATGACATACCAAAAAAAAAAAAAAAAAAAACTTAGAACTGAATTTTTTACAGATGCCCAAAAATGGTAACGTCACAGACTTACAGTACCAATAGGGATATTACGAAAAAAAAAAAATTAAATGCAGAATCTCATCACCTATAAATCTAAGATAAAAAATGAAATGAACTCTATTATTTTTGGGTATAGAGTTTGCAAATGATGTGCTGGTGGGCAGAGGATCCAAATGGCGATGAGTTAAAATACCATCTTGCTAGAGTTCCTGATTACTTGTGGCTGGCAGAAGATGGAATGTCAATGCATGGTTTTGGAAGTCAGAATTGGGACGCAGCTTTTGCCACCCAAGCTATAATTGCCAGTGGCATGGTAGAAGAATATGGGGACTGCCTGAGAAAGGTCCATTTCTATATCAAAGAATCACAGGTATGTCAAAACATTTGCTTAAAAATTATAGTTAGTAGCGAAAGTGTAATTAATTTTATATTATTTATTTATAGACCGTCATTGCATTTTTGAAAGATAGAGTGCTAGCACTTCACAGCACCCAGCAATCCAACATATTCCTAGCCACCAATTGATGAACTTGACTGTTTATCGGCCTCGGCCCAACAATAACAATAATATAAATGTATTTATGTAGGTAAAAGAAAATCCAAAAGGAGACTTCAAAAGTATGTATCGTCATGTCACGAAAGGATCATGGACATTCTCAGATCAAGATCATGGTTGGGCTGTCTCTGATTGCACAGCAGAAACTCTTAAGGTAATTTAGTTTGGTATCTAAACGAAAATTAAATTTCTCTGTTAATAAGACAATTCAATGCCGGCCTGTGTGAACTTTGCTGCAGTGTCTGCTACTCCTTGGGGAAATGCCACACAAAATTATAGGAGAAAAGCCTGATGTTCAACGCCTGTATGAAGCTGTAGATGTCTGCCTTTATCTTCAAGTAAGACTTAGCTTTCCCATATTCTAAGGATAAAAAACTTATCATTACACCAAAAACTATAGTTAGTATACAACCACGCATTAAGTTCTTTCTCGTCCTCCGCCCAATAAATCCCTTTCCCAGCACCAACCGGTCTTACTTTCACACATTGAGCCCTTAACGGCCTCCACCTAACAATTTCTCCCTCCAACACCAACCAATCTTACTGCCACACATTAAGACCTTTATTAGCCTCCGCCCAACAACTCCCCCCTCCTAGCACCATACTGTCTTACCCCACACACTAAGCCCTTAACGGCCTCCGCTCAATAATTCCACCTCCCAACAACTACCGGTCTTACTGCCACACATTAAGCCCTCGCCTCCTCCCAATAATTCCCACTCCCAGCACCAACCCGTGACTTGGCTACGATACCATTAGATAGGATCAAATGTTTGTCACTATGCTAAAAGTTATAGCTAGCAGCAAAGGCACAACTTCATTTCTTTATACCACCAGAGATTAATTTTTGAAACGTTGGGTGCTGGACTTGGCACTTTACGCCGTTTACCGGCCACCACCCAACAATTCACCAATCATAGGGTGATAGTCTTGGTCTTTACCTACCTCCTTCCAACACTTATCAATTATTTTCCATAGTAGTTATCATTGACAGCTAATCAACATTATATTTTTTTGTTGTATGTTTACATTAATTAAGAGTCCGGAGAGTGGTGGCTTTGCTACCTGGGAGCCTCCAGTTCCACAACCATACCTGCAAGTGTTGAACCCTTCTGAAATATTTGCTGATATTGTGGTTGAAGAAGAGTAAGACCATTATATTGTTCTTCCAATAAAATAGCAATAACAAATAACCATATATAGCAACAATAATTGTACTAATAAGCGTGAATTTGATGTGTTAGGCACATAGAACCTACTGGGTCTATAATCAGTGCTCTTGTAGCCTTCAGATGCCATTATCCAAATTATAGACCAAAAGAAGTTAATATCTCCATTGCAAAGGCAGTACAGTACCTAGAAAAACAGCAGGAATCAGATGGATCATGGTATGGCTACTGGGGAGTTTGCTTTCTCTATGGCACTTTCTTTGCCCTATTAGGGCTAACAGCTGCAGGAAAAAGTTATGAGAATTGTGAAGCCGTCTGCAACGCCGCTCACTTCTTCCTGTCAAAACAGAATCAAGAGGGTGGCTGGGGAGAATGCCTTCAATCTTGCCCAAGCATGGTATATCTAATCAACCTGACTCTGATACCACTTGTTAGGATAATTGTTTACCATTACGTCAGAAATCATATTTCACAGGGAAGACACAACTTTATTTCTTTATGTATTGTCACATTTTCAAGAAGCAGGCTGCTGGACTAGTCTTTCACTAGCCAGCTCCGTCCAACAATCCCCTAACCACAAATTGATGGACTTGACTCTTTACTTGCATCTGCCCAACAATTCTTTAAATTCTCTAGCTTACTACGTTTTGATAATTTTGTGGTGCAGAGATACATACCGCTTGAAGGGACCGGTACGAATTTGGTACAAACATCATGGGCAATGCTAGGACTTATGTACACTGGACAGGTTAGTGTAGTTTAATGAAATTGAATGGTACGTATTATATGTGGTTTGATGCATGCCTAAAGTTCTTCTATTCAATCCAAGTGTTTATTTCTCGGTTTTAACAACCAGGCTGAGAGGGATCCAACCCCTTTACACAGAGCAGCAAAGTTATTGATCAATGCACAAATGGAAGATGGAGATTTCCCTCAACAAGTAAGATCAACTAATTTAAGTTTTTCATTTTTCTTTCCCAAATGTTTTCCTAATAATAAGTATGAAAAAAAAAACAGGATATTACTGGAGTGTACATGAAGAACTGCATGTTACATTATGCATCACATAGGAGTTATTTTCCATTGATGGCACTATCAGAATATCGTAAACGGGTGTGGACATAAAAAAAAAAAAAAAGCCACTAAAATCCAAATCCTAGCTATTACCAACAAAATGTTGTCTGTTTAATTTTATGATGTAACAATGTAGTACAAATACAGTATTATTACTTTTAAGTAAGATCGAACTAGTGTTGAGCCCCAACATAGTTTGGATATTTTGGTTTAGTTTATATATATGTTATTGAATTGTGTTTATAATAATACAAATATTGTACTTTAATCTTTTGTTTTTAGAAGAACTAGTATGCACAAATTATTATTAATTTAACAAATTTACCAATTAAATTTTTGACATCATCTGAATTGGCAAAGAAAGTAATGATTGTGGAAACAGAAAAACGTACTTGCGTTCTTGAGTTCAGAATTAGTTTGATTAAAAATGTAAGTATAACTATACAATGTAATTTTTAATATTTTTAAAAGTTTAATTATGTTATTATTATGTTGATTTTAAAGTTTACTGTTACTTGTATTATTATTTGAATTTGATTTTTTTTAAAGGAATTTGAATTTGAAATAACTACTTTAATTATATAACTAACATATTTAAATAAAACTTCTAAATAAAATAACAGGTGATATTTGTCGAAAATCTCCACAAAAAACTTATTCATTTGAAAAAGATTATTCATGTAAGAACTATATTTATTTTATATCTAATTTCTCCTCTTTATATGTGTTGAGTCAAATTAATTATAATTGAGGTTTAAATTAATATATATACACAAATTATATTAAATATAAAACTTTACCAATAAATTTGAACACAATAAACTTTTTCCATACTTCATTATGCTTTAATATATATATAGGGATAGAGATAGAGATATAATAATAAAATATAATTTATAAAATAAAAATGCACATATATTTCAATTTCAGTTTTACGATGAACGATATGCTCTCTCCTTCTGAGACGCCGGAAGGAAGTTTCCGGCCACCGGAGATTCAAGACCTGCTTGAACGCAGTACCAAGAAGCCTAAACGCGGCAGAGACTCTCTATCCCAAGATGGAACTCACTCACCGGAAGCTCCCCCGGATACTCCCATGTCTGCTCCTAATGCTCCACCGCCCACGAAAGACAATCGCCCACCACAGGCTTCGTACAAACAGACTTTAACGGGATTCGTCTCGTCTAGGCAAATCGACGACAGTATCCCAGAGGAGGAAGCATCAGACGATGAATACCCGGATGAACCAGATGACCCTGACTGCCCAAGAATTAGGGTCACCAAAGAGGAGAAAGCAAGACTTCGACGCCCATGGCGACGATTGGCTATAATTTTCTACTTCGACAACTACAGACTCTCTGGAAACTGGAAGGCCATCTGGAGCTTATTGATCTGAACTACGAGTATTTTCTGGCAAAATTTGAGCTACAAAGCGACTACGATTACGCATTAACTGGAGGCCCATGGACGATTCTTGACCACTACATAATGGTAAAATTATGGCGGCCTAACTTCAATCCTCAACTGGATACAACAGAGAAACTGATCGTTTGGATTCGATTCCCAACTTTGCCAATCGAGTACTTCGACGATGCCTTCTTGCAAAAGATTGGTGACAAAATCGGGAAACCTATCAAGATTGACGTAACTACGAGCTTGGCCTCCAGATGTAAGTTTGCACGCGTCTGCGTGGAACTTGACTTCTCCAAACGCCTATTATCCAAGTTTACACTAGAAGACCAAGTCTGCCCGATTGAATATGAGGGTCTGCATCTAGTCTGTTTCAAATGCGGCAAATATGGGCATAAAAAAGATCATTGTGGAATCGGGTCTGGCAATGACCAAGCCGAAGAATCATCCCAAGAAAACACTACCACGGCCATGGAGGAGGGAGAAGGCAACAACCACACCTTGGCTCCCAACAAGAACGCTATGGTCACCCCAAACCTGCACACAGAGAAGTTTGGTGCTTGGATGCTAGTACAACGAAAGGATCGAAGGAGACCTAAAGCATCAAGAGGTGGCCAAGACAAGCGTTATCCAGCAAACAACTCCCAAGACATGGCCACTCCAATAGCTCAAACCAACCATGCTCTCAATTCACGCTTCACCCCCCTGCGCGATCTGGAACCAGAGGGGCATAATGATGAGTTCGCATTCCATTCAGAAGACCCAGGACAGCCGTCTGCTATGCCCACTGATAACCCTGACCAAGCAGCAACAACTGCACCGGAACCCATCATCCATCCGTCGCGTCATCTAAAGGAAACACGTACAACGCACAGAGGTAGGGGCGGCAGGCCTGTCACCCCAAGGAATATACATATGGAGGAAGCTGCAGAGATCTTTGCCCAAGCCCCAGCTATCGTCTCGGACTCCAATCCCCGCACCTTCCAATCTAGAGCAAACCGTGGACAGCAAAGGGGTAGAGGTGGCAGACCGGCCATCACAAGGAAAGCAGCAGCTGAAGATGAACATTTACTTGTTCGAGGATCGTCAAGTGGTAGGATTATCACACGAAATACTATCTACCACCACTCCCGCCCCCCAGATACTCCAGCACCACCAAATGCCCCGTCACCCATCCTCAACGTCCCACCGGACGACGGGATGGACTTTTTCGACTGTGATACTCCGAAAAATGCTATGATCGACTCTGCCGATAGCAGTGGTCACAATGTTGGTTTGGCGGCTCCCCGCCCGCTTGTTTGAGCCCCCTTTCCCCATTTGTTTTTTTATAATGATAGTCTTCTCATGGAACTGCCAAGGCGCGGCATCACAAACATTTCGCCGGCCTTAAAACATCACATTCGTGAGCACAATCCCGACATCATCTGTCTCCTTGAACCCAGGGTATCTGGCAACCAGGCAGACAAAATTTGCATTAATATAGGATTTGCAGAATGGCTCAGAGTTGAGGCACTGGGTTTCTCCGGTGGACTTTGGGTATTCTGGAAGGTCTCTACGATGGTAGAAATCCACTACACTCATCCACAGTTTATAGTACTAAGGATCTATCAAGACAACTCTCAACCATGGTTCTTAGCCTTCGTTTATGGTAGCCCAGATTTTGCTCTAAGAAGAAACCTGTTCGTGGAGCTTTCCCAAGATCAACTTGATTTCCATGGACCATGGTTGTCCATGGGCGATTTCAATTCGGTTCTTAGCAGGGAGGAAGTTTCGGAAAATTATAACTTCTCATCAAACAGGTCGACGGGCTTCAAAGACTGGATATTTAGGGAAGGACTCATAGATCTCGGTACAACGGGACGACATTCACTTGGTCTAGAGGACTCGATCCAGATTCCTACAGGGCTGCAAGATTAGACCGGGCGCTTTGCAACACGGAATGGAGATGTCTATTTCCTGATGCAGAGACCACAATTCTCCCAAGAATGGCCTCGGATCACTCTCCAATCCTAGTTAATACTCATCTGACTACAAGAGTGAAGGTGGATAAAAAGTTCAGATTCAACGCTATATGGACAACTCACCCAGATTTTATCGAAGTGGTCAGAACCAGTTGGGACGGGTTGGCAGACATCGAAACCAACAAGAAGAATCTGGCTTATAAACTGGAAAAGTGGAATCAAGACACTTTTGGTAACTTGTACCATAGAAAAAAGAGGCTAATTACAAGGATTCAAGGTGCACAACGCAGCCTTGCTAATAAATTCAGACCAGATCTTTTAAAACTCGAAAGGAAGTTACGGAAAGAACTTGAAACGACTCTTTTTCAAGAAGAACTTTTATGGTACCAACGTTCGCGTGAAGACTGGATTGCCTCGGGAGATAGGAATACCAGATTCTATCATATTGCTACAGAGGCTAAGAAAGCTTCTGGAAAAATCTCCAACCTTAAAGACAGTCACGGCAACATCATTCAAGAGGAAGATGCCCTTCTAGTGCATATCAGTCAGTTTTTTGTAGACCTATTCACCGATGACAACATCTACCCAGTCCAGTCCAAGCTTAAGGGAAACTTCCCACGGCTAAGCGAGGCGATATGGCAGGATATCAACAAACCCTTTGTGAAGGAAGAAATTAAACGGGCTTTGTTTGACATGCCTACCTTCAAAACTCCGGGCCCCGATGGCTTTCATGCCGGATTCTACCAGCAGTCGTGGTCTATCATTGGCGACGATATTACTAACTTTGCTCTTGATTTTTTTGCAACAGGTAAACTGCCGAAGGGCTGTAATGATACTACAATAGCTGTTATTCCCAAAGTGCAGAATCCAGAATCAGTGAGGCAGCTCCGCCCAATTGGACTTTGTAACACCACATACAAGATCATCACCAAGTCCCTAACGACACGACTAAAGGAAGCTATGAAGCTGCTTATAGGCCCTCAGCAATCCAGTTTCGTCCCCGGCAGACAAACGACAGACAATATTTTAGTTTATCAAGAGATCCTAAAATCAATGAGATCTAAAAAAGGCTTGCAAGGCTGGATGATCCTTAAGATCGATTTGGAAAAGGCATACGACAGGCTTTCTTGGGAATTCATACGCTCAACTCTACAACAGATTGGACTGAATCAAGAATGGATAAGGAACGTAATGGAGTGCATCACCTCCCCGAGGCTAGCCATCGCCCTCAACGGTAAGGTCTCGGACTGGTTCCAACCAAGCAGAGGAATCCGACAAGGCAATCCAATCTCCCCGCTGATCTTTGTATTATGCGTTGAAAGACTTTGCCACCACATAAACAGCCTAAAGGAAGCAGGTAGCTGGGAAGGCATTAATCTGTCTAGGAACGGGTCGTGTCTCTCACATCTACTGTTTGCAGATGATATGATTCTCCTCGGACAGGCCACAATTCGGCAAGCTGAAGTTATCAAAAACTGCCTGGAAATTTTCTGTCAAGAATCCGGCCAGCGTGTGAACTTCCATAAATCTACGATCCATTTCTCAAATAACACGCTGCTTCACCGCCAACAGGAAATATCGAATCTACTGAGCATCCCCATAGCAGAGAACATGGGCAAATATTTAGGCGTTCCTTCCCAGCACGGACGTCTGAAAAATGAGAACTTTGATGGCCTAATTTCAAGGATCCAAAATTGCCTAGCAGGTTGGAAAATGAAATCCCTCTCCTTTGCAGGTAGGAGAATTCTTGCGCAATCCGTCCTCTCGGGTATCCCTCTCTACTCGATGCAAACTACACTGTTACCATCTGGAGTGGTGAAACATATTGAAAAATTAATTCGCAACTTCCTCTGGGGAGGCACAGAGGATACCAGAAAATGTAGCTTGGTGTCTTGGAACACAATTACCATGAATAAGGAACACGGAGGCTTGGGCATCTTGAATCTAGAAGCAATGAATTTGGCCTTCTTGACGAAGCTCGGCTGGAGACTGCTAACAGATGACGACAGTCTATGGGTCAAAATAATGAGAAGCAAGTACACAAACAACTGCTTGAACCCGGCCACTTGGCAAACTAAACCAAATTGTTCTAATGCTTGGAAAGGAATCGTTAAAGCAGCTCCGACCCTAATTAAAGGCACCAAGAGCCTAGTAAGAAACGGAAGGAACACCAGATTCTAGATGGACTCCTGGATAGGACACAAGCCACTCATTGAAGATTTCCCGATGAGCCTTCCCCTTCCCGAGCTATATGCTCCGGTGTCTGACTATTGGATCGAATCCGCCGGATGGGACTGGACAAAAATAGGTAATAACCTCCCCCCGAGGTCTGTGACCAGCTTGCAGTATTCACTATTTCTGATGACGAAGACTTAAACGACCTCCTGGGATGGCACGGTGAGAACAACGACTTCTCAGTTAAATCAGCTTACAGGATAGCTAATGGATCAGCAAACTCCCAAGTTTCATCAGCATGGGAAAACATATGGAAAACGAAAATCCCTAGTAAGTTTCAAACCTTACTTTGGCTTATCAAGCACGACCGAGTAATGTCGAACTCAAACAGGAAAAGAAGAGGCTTTACGGACTCCAGCAGATGTAGTGCGTGTGGATGTGATGATGAAACAACAGAACACATATTTCGTAGCTGCCCGGAAGCTCACAACATTTGGTTGGAAGTTCTCCCTTGCATGACCACCATTGGGCAAAATTTCCCTTTTCAGAAGTGGCTCGACTGGGGCATTCTTGGCCCTACCAAAGGTAATCAGAGAACCAGCTCTAGTACCCTCTTTTCTACAGTCATATGGTGGATTTGGAGATGGAGAAACAACAGGGCCTTTAATGGTGAGATCAAGAGCTTGAGGTTTAAAAGCTACTGGATCCAATCACAAGTCGTCGAAATCTCCGCTGCTTTCACAAGGAGCAACCTGCCAGGCAACCAAGCAATCACGAAGAAATGGAATCTAATCAAGTGGACCAAACCGCCCCCAGGATGGACTAAGATTAACGTAGATGGAAGTTTTCATTTTTCCAGTAGGAAAGCCAGCATAGGTGGGCTTGCTCGTAACCACAAAGGCGAATGGTTGAAAGGATTCTCTTATAACGTTGGGGCAAGTTCAGCAGAAATGGCTGAAGCATGGGCAATGCTTAAAGGTATACAACTGGCCAAGTTTATTGGAAGTCGGCAAACATGCTTCGAATCCGACTCAATGAAGATTGTAGAGGCTATAAATGGTAACACAGTAACAAACTCTGCGATAGACAACATCCTTCGAGCTTGTTTCAGGGAACTCGCAGATGTGGGCACATGGAATCTAATGTTCGTGCCTCGTGAGCAAAATGTGGCGGCCGATGCTCTAGCCAAAGAAGATATTCAACAGCTTCACCCCCACATCATAAATCACCCCCTGAAGTTCTCCTAGATATATTAGAGAATGATCAGAATGGCTACCCAGTATGGCGCCTTCTGAGTGCTTGAGGCTTACCTCGGTTGTCCCCCTTCCAACAGTATCCAAAAAAAAAAAAAAAATGCACATAATAACTTTGAAAAAATATGTAGAAATACATCTACCCACACAATTAATGCATTCATACTTGCTAATCTTGTTTCTATAAAAACGCATTCACACTTTGGAGGGAAAATTTTGTGGCTAGATTCTATTTTATTATATATAAAGAAGATAAAGATATAAAGATTAAATACTACTCCTTTCGTCGCATTTTATGTGTTCAGTTCAGCTATAAAGGTTTGATTGAAGTTATTTTTAATTCAAAATTTTAAAATATTAACTCTATTATTAATATACACTAAGCTACTAGCACAAAAAAGGTATATAAATGTGACTTTTCATCACTTTTTTTTAAAGAGGCGATGTTTGGTTAAAAAATGTGCCGTAACAAAATTTTTAATGAATTAATAAAAAATCCTGATCCATTTTAAACAAAAGGGACACAGTTTCTTAGAAATAAAATTAAAAAAACCACATCGAGTTTCCACGACCCATTCTATTTCCGAATATAATGAGTCACAGAAACTCGGTCAATATAAAATTTAAGAACGAAAAGAGTAAATACTTTCTGAAGAAAGGGCCGTGAAAAGTAATAAATTAAAAAAAAATTAACTTTTTGCGACCCTTCTTTGAAAAAGGTCGTAGAAAGTGACCACAATTTTTGCGCCTTGATATGGATCATGATGTTTCCTTCATTCACACCCTTCCCACTTACCTCTTCTCCGATCCTCTCCTCTTCTCTCCTTAGTTCGACAACTTTTCTTTCGTTGTCGTCATTGTTTGTCATTCTAACTGTCCGTCGTTTCTCCATCGTTGTAGCCACACCATCACCGTCTCTCCGTCATGGCCGATTTCTCTGTTCCATCTCTCCATCATCGCTAACGCACCAATCTCTCTCCTCTCTATTGCCGCATCGACGCACCAATCTCGCTCCTCTCTGTTGCCGCCTACTCCTTGATCTCCCCTTCGATCGCCAGATTTTCGCTGCCACCTTTTTTATTGTAAAAAATATGTTGTTTTTTTAAGTACTACTGACTCTGTTACAATGTAATATCGAGTCAATAACACCCAATTAGGGAACAAACCCATGGCCTCCCATTTGAGAGAGTCATTTCGTGCCACTAGACCACAAGGTGATTGACAAAGAAATTAAATAAAAATATGTATTGTTGTTGTTGTTGTTGTTATTATTATTATTATTATTATTATTATTATTATTTTATTATTATTTTATTAAATATGATATTTATTTTGTTGATTTTTTAAAAGGTTTATTCAAATTTTTATTATTTTGTGGTTATTTTTGTTATTATATCTTAATATGTATAAAAATATGAATTTTGGTGATTATATATATATATATGAATGTAAGGTAACTTTTTTGCAATTATGTATTAATGTGTGCATGTCCATGTCTTTTAAATTTTTATTTTTATTTTATTTCAAAATTTGGTGATTTTAAGATGAGTTATTGTGATAATTAAATATTAATGTGTGTATACCTATGAATTAAGAATTTGTTGAAAGAAAATCCAGACAAGGGAGAAAAGATGATCATTTCTTATATTCATTCATCTGTATTCAATCATATAACCACAACACTTCTATATATAGTGTACAAACGTAACGAAAGATATAATGGAGACATAAATACAGGAACCGTTACAACCGTTATATAATCTATAATAATGTCCACATAATGATATATTTATAACACTTCCCCTTAGACATTATTTGCCCACGATCTTGCCTCGTTAAAAACTTGATAGGAAAACCCTGCGGGAAAAAGCTAGTTAAGAAAAGCGTATAATAGAAAATATATTTATGCCTCATTAAAAACTTCACTAGGAAAACCACATGGGAAAAACCTAGTTAAAGAAAAGAGTACATGATATATGTAAAAACATATATTGTATTGGTCGCCTCATTAAAAACCTTAACTTAAGAAAACCCTGTGGGAAAAAATTTAGTTAAGGAAAAAAGAGTACACAACCATAAGCCTTCAGGGGGCACAATCTGCATAATCTTCAGGATTTTGGGTTTGTCTACTTAAACAATTATTTTGTAACTTTTCCCCATTTACATTATTATATCATACTCATGCCTCATTAACAATCTTAAGCTAAGAAAACCTAGTGGGAAATAATCTTAGCTAAGGAAAAGAGTACAATCATTAGTCGTCAAGACCCCATCTTCAGGATTGATTAATGTAAAATGATACTCCCCCTCAAGATAATAATCTTTAAGTCCATACATTAAATTTCCAAAATGTATAAAAGAATTTTGTAAATAAATATGTACAATTGTCAATGGAATGAATATACTCTATAATAATCTCGTGACTCTTTTGGAGCTCACGTGGGTATAATATTTACATCATAATGTTTAGTCAAAAGGATTTCATTATATATCGTTTTATCATTTATGCAGCACAATCTTTATTCTCCCTTAATAGGACAATGGGGGTAAATATAGTACAACCATTTTTGGAACTTGGCATTATGGGGATAAAAATAATAGCCAGTACCCAAGTAACCCGTTATATATTGGCTTACTGGTGGAGTAAAACACATTTTTGGTCCTAGACTTATAGTGACACAGACAATTTTAGTCTTTCATAAAAAAATCAGACAATTTGTGGACACTCTTATTATTACAAGGACAATTTTGATCCTCCGTCACTCTTTTCGTTAGATGCCCCGTTAGGGTGGGGGTATTTGCATCTTTTCATCATACCTCATTCTCTTTAGAATCCAACTTCTCAAGCTTCCCTTCTTCCCCCATTTGCTTCTATCACCTCCTGTCACTGGCAGCAATGGAGTCACTCAATCCGGCTTTGATCTCCTGAAATGCTTCCTTAGAATCTTGTTTGCAGCAACACAGATGGCATACACGACGTAGATGGAGAAAAAACCCATTGCAACCCCAAAACTGACCTCGCCAAGAATCTGAATCATGAGCAGAGACAAACTCGCGAAAATGAAGAAACAAACATCCCTTAAGAATCATTTCTTGTCAATCTGAACGCCTTGCTCAGTAACACACAAAGCCACATGCCAACAACTACACAAGTCACAAACACGGCCTAGAGTCGGGGGTAACCTCAACAAATTCGAGAGCTTTTCGAGACAACGACAAAAGTAATCTGCATGTTTTGGATACAGCCGGTGAGATTCGAGAAAAAAAGAGTGCTCGTGAAGAAGGTGCGAGCTTCAAGAAAGCAGAGAGAGTAATGTTGAAAAGACGCAATTACCCCCTCTCAAACGGGGCATCTAACGAAAATATTGACGGAGGACCAAAATTGTCCTTGTCACAATAAGAGTGTCCATAAATTGTCTGATTTTTTTAAAGAGGACTAAAATTGTCCGTGCCCCTACAAGTCTAGGACCAAAAATGTCTTTTATTCCATACTGGTGTATAAAAACTTCAAGGAAAAACTCGATCTTCAAGTCGAGATAATACTTAGCTTTCCTAAGCTTTTGTTTCAAAATCTCCGTCTTTAGACATGAACTGATATCATCAAGCTCTTTAGATATTTCATTGATGCTTATACCATCAATACTGACTGAGAAAATAAATAAGTCTATTATCAACTCTTTATTGAGAACATAATGATACATATTATTCCTTCTACATGAGGATAATTGTAACACCCCTAAAAATTTAAGATATTTAAAATTCATAAAATAAAGTCGAATCTAACATTTAAATCTCAAAAAAAACATAATCTATTCATAGAGTCGGGGTGTTATGCCACACCTAGGTTTGAGAACCTAGGTGCACAGGCTAAACTAACCGAGCATGGTCAATCCATAAATCGATATCAAATTACAACCCAAGGCACGTAGGCCATCCACTATGCTAGAGCTAACTAAACTAAGTCCACGGTTCCGTCTAACGCGCTCCGTAGCTAAAGCCCATCACCTGAAAAACATTCGGTGTAACAACCGTCAGCGAATAATGCTGGTAACCCACTCCAATGCGTTAAGTACAATATAGGTAGATATAAGAAACTCATTTTGAAACTAGAATACATATATACTTACGAGACTCTAATTTAAATCCAAGATCAAGACTCAAGGTACATTAATAGACTCAACAGTATAGAATACTCATAAGAACTAACATGCATCCTAAGAACGCAATACAGGACATAACAGGCAGATAAGCATACAAATAACAATTAGAGGCAACAAAGGCATTAAAGATAATCAATTACCAAGTAGTCATCAAAGCACGCAATTCATCTTCCAACCTTATACCAAGTTCCAAGCTTATAGCTGCCCCACGTCCTTATATCAGTTCCAACCTATACCTCCAGGCCACCCCTTATATTGCCACCCCTTATCCCTCCAGGAAACTACATGCCCCCACCGACAAACCACCTATCAACCACCAACATATCAAGATGGTGCCGCAGTGCCATTCACATGATCCGCACCTCTAGTGCCAATATCAAGGGGTTAGCGCATATAGCTCTAACATGACACCGCAACACTTATAACTTGACTCATGCTCAACGACAAGCAAGTCTAAGGTGGGTTTGTGCCTTCAGCACAGTAACCGCTATGGCCTGTACCTTTAGTACAATGACCGGGCACAAGTGGTTCCAATCTCCAAGAATTCATTTCCACTAATCACAATCTCATTATCATCATCATCATCATCATCATCATCATCATCATTCACACCGTCCACTATGCAATGACCTCGATACTCATCATCATTTAATCAATCAACACACAATCAATCAATAGCAATCAAGACATAACAACAACGACACTTACTACACATAAATTCCTAGAACGGTATTCAAAACATCAAACGAGACTCATACACGACAAACGGGGTACAACGGGACACGGGGAAAAACATCACGAACCAAGACAAGCTTCCAACGTGTGGGTGGCGGGTGGAGGACCACCCGTCGGCCACCCGGCGGCGGCGACCCACCGTTCCAGCGGGTGCTCGGCATGCAGTCGCCTGCCCGCCGGAACAGTACATACGGGCAGCGGGTAGGTGGCGGGCACCCATGCCCCCACCTACCCCCCCTCCACTGGTACGCATGCAACTTTTCGGTCCCGGGATCACTCGTGGAACCCGAAACCATGTCCAGACACATTCAAACACATAACGACAACACCACGGATTCAATTAACGGAATTAAACCAAGAATCATACAAAATACATTCTAACACAATTCCTAAACATGTCCAGAACCAACATTAATCATATAACGGTCCAGGAGCATCCGGGACCACAAGAATATCAAGAAATCTATATGCAAAGTCCTAGGCTAGACTTAACACCCGATCATGCGTAATCCCACCCAAATACACCAGGAACATCATAATACGAAATTCACGATATAAACCCTAGGGCTCTAGACATAATTAAAATACAAGATCATACAAATAATCAATCACAATATCAAGAACATCAAGATTATCAAATAAACACAATATAAACCTTAATCAAAGCTCTATCAAGACCCAATCACAGAATTACACATACGATTATCAAAGGAGCCAATGAATAAGATATAGCAAGGAAAATAGGTTTTGTAAGACATGGGTTACCTCTTAGCCGTATTCAATATCCTTGGCTACTAAGGTTCTTCTCTAAGTTTTCCCTCCAGTGGATTCCTCTACGTTTGGTGGAAGGGGAATTCCTTTGTAGGTTTAACTGTGGTAGGGTTTCTAAATGCTTCCTAAGTCCGTATATATAGATTTAGGAGTCCTAACTAGGGCCTGAATGGTAAAGGTCTACTTTTCCTATTCCTTATAGAATTAAGGACTTGGTTAAGGATAAGGGTCCATAGTCCGTTGTGGACCACACTAATAATGGAGATTCTAGTCTAATTAAATCATTCTTAATTATATGGTGATGGAATTAATTAAATAATTAATCAGAATACGGAGGCCGTAACACGGGGTGATACACCCTCCCCCCTTACAAGGTGCTTCGTCCCCGAAGCTCGGGTTGAGATTACTCTTTTCGCTCCTAGGTGTCATGCAAATTGGTCTTCTAATTAAGGAAATGGGGCCCAAGCTTGCCATTTAACGAGTGTAGGGTGGGGGTTGATTAGGTCGGTTGTAAGGGAGGCATGAGATTTTGAGTATACCTTGGTTTCCCGCTCTTGAGCTTGAAGCTCCACGTGTGCCCAACATGGTCTCGATTGCAGCCACCCTCCTGTCCAATGAACTCGTCACGAGATTCAAGGACGAGAACCCTTCATCCATGATCCGATTCTGCCTCGTGAGTTGTGCGAGGATGCGCTCATTGGTGGACCTCTCGTCTCGGTCCTCCAGGTTTCCCCTTCTTTGTGTGGGTTCAGGTTGGCTAGGCTTGCTTTCTTCTTCCTGCTCCTCCTACTCATCCCTTTCTTGCATCGCCCATTTTATTTTCTTGTTTGAGATCTCCAGCTGGTCCACCAACATTCGTCGTTCTTCCGGGGATTTCAGGCAAACCTCCTCGAGGGTGATGTACTGTCCTTCTCCGACATGGTAAATGTCATTGCGGCGGAGGTTTTGGGCATTGATAATCATCCCACTCATGGGTCTGGCCTCAGTCAGACTTATGTCCACCCCCTTCTTTTCCATGATCCAGCTTAGGATTATCCCGTAGGGTAGACTGAGCCGGTTGCTAGACTTGCAAAATTCCATGTGTTTCAACATAAGGGCAGGCAGATTGAAATTGACCTTATGCTTAAGGAAATAAGAAAAGGTGCATTCCAAGCTCCCCACATCCTTGCTCTTGTTGTTAGTGGGCAACAGGCTGTCGGACACAATCATAGCTAGTAGCTTTTATTCGATGGTTAACAGCTTCTTAATTGGCCTTGTGGTCGAAGTGAAACCGCCTTCTCTTTCCAACAAATACCTGAGATAATCGTTGTACCCCGTGTCTTGGGTGCTGACCCACGCCTTTCGGTCATAGTCTGACACACCCTGTGGCAGTCAGTTTCAGGAGTTTAGTGAAGCGGCTCTCGGAGAGCACTATCTCCTTGCCCCGGACTTTGGAGGTAATCTCAACTTGTCCCCTTGTTTGGTGGCTACCAAATGGCAATAGAACTCCTTGACCAATTCGGGTACGTGTCCCCTTTTAGCCCGAGGTACGTATCTAGCAAGCCTTGGAAATTAAGCATGTCAACCAACTCTAGAGAGAATTGGTCGGGTTCGAGTGCTTTACCTCCAATCACAATGTAGTCAGCGTTGTTCCACTCTGGGATTCGGGCATTGGAGGACTTTTTCAACATTGTAAGATTTTAGGAGGCGGCTACGGTGCGGGGTTGGTTTTCCGGTGAGAGCTCCGACGAGAACTCCGGCGACTGTGGCGGCGGACGTTGCGGTTTCGGTGGAGACCTGGGAGTCGGCGGCGAGGGCCTTGACTGCTTTTGGGCGGGGATGGTGGTGGCGTCGTGGCGTGGCAGCGGGGTCCGGCCGGGTCGTCGACGGGAAGGCAGCGTCGCGGGCGGCCTGCGGGTGGTGGCGGTTGGCAGGTGGTGTGGTGGTGGTTTGACGGGCGGTCGATGGGGGGTTCGTGGTGGCGAGTGGCCGGTGGTGTGCGGCTGGCGGTGAGCTGCTGGTGTGCGGCCGAGAGGGAAGGGGGAGGGAGAGAGAGAGAGAGAGAGAGAGAGTGGGTGGAAGAAGAAGAAGAAGGAAGAAGGGTTTTTGATTTGGGGATTTTGGGTTTTAGGGATTTGGAGGGGTTTAAGAAAATTGGCTTCCCTTAAAGTTTTAAAAAACACTCATGGTTTAGTGGTTAAGGCTTTGGTTTTATAAGTAAGAGGTCCAGGGTTTAATTCCTTTTAGTGCACTCCTTTTATACCCTTGAGGGTTTTCCATTATTCATTGTCCTATTCGTTGTCCTAGGGTGGGAGGAGTCCCGATTAGGCTTCTTGGTTGTACCCATTGACCTTGCCGAATGTTGGTCTTGGGATTCCCGGATTGTAGGAGGCACAAATTTAATCCTTTTAATTAAATCCGAGGGGTGGAGTAAGAGGGATTAAAATGATTGAACTAATTAACTTCGTCTTTTATTTAAAGGTACGAGAACTTCTAAACAGTCAAACTAAATAAGCGATTCTACAAAAAGGTAGTTTTACAAGGGTTCGTAGTTTATCCTAGATAGAATTCCTCCTCTAGATTCTCTTCCAATTGGTTCGTGGGGTCATCGTCTCCTAGAGCTACGTTTTTTGCGTCGATCCCGACTTCGGCTTCGAGGTCGGTCTAGGTGCGGCTAATGGCGAATACCTTTCCGGATGCCCCGTAATTCCCCCGATTGTTCGCGTTTCATTTTTGGGCCACGACCGTAGGTTTTGCGCTTGGAGGTTGGGTGCATTGCAAGGCCTTATGTCCTTCCCCTCCGCAGTTGAAACATCGTAAGGCGTTTCCGAGGCAGTCCTTGCCCCTATGGTCCTTATTGCATTTCCTGCAAAGGAATTGCCTTGCGTTGGTTTCGTTGTACCTTGTGGACGATCCTTGATTAGGTGGGTTGCCCGTCCTTGTGTTAGAGTCGTTCCTTGCTCTTTTCATAGTCGGTCCCCCACTTCCAGTATTCTTCTTGCGGATTTGTTCTTGAACTCCTCGTTGTAGAAGTTGGATTCGGTAAAGATCGGTGGCACTGGTGTAAGCCTCGTTAAGGTTTCTAGGCTTACTCACGATTAGAGCCATTTGAGCTTCGAAGTTGAGGCCCGTCACAAACTCCTCTATTTTGGTCGTCTCTGTAGGCACCAGTTCAGGTGCGAAACGAGCTAGCTCAAGAAATCATTTGTGGTATTCCATTACCGTGGTCATCCCCTGTTTTAGGTGGAGGAATTCTTCGTACATGGCTGCCCTTATGTGTGCGGGGTAGAACCGTCCCCGTAGTCGTACCTTTAGGGATTCCCAGTTGAATCCCAATTCTTGCCTACAAGCAGGTCCTTCGTGAACCCACCAAAGATTGGCTTCGTGTCCGAAGTAGAATGAGGCAATTTCTACACGGCGTCCCTCCGAGCATTCTACTACCTCGAAGATCTTGTCGAATGTTCGGATCCATTCTTCGAGGGTCGCGGGATCTTCTTCTCCTAAGAAGATAGGAGGGCGATGGCTTGAGACTTGGCAAGCTACATCTGAGTTTTCGTTCGGCGGTGGTGGTCGGTTGTTGTTATGGAGGATGGCGTTGCTTAGTGTCTGGGCGACATGAGTCAGTTGCTGTAGGTTCTGAGCTAGTGATTCGTGGACAGAGGGTTCGGGGGTCCTTGACTGACTCCTTATCGGTGCCTTTCCGGTGTCTACAGGACCAACACCGATCGTAATGGTAAGTTAGGGGTTCGCATCCTTACCTTGATGCTATAATTACGGGGAATTTTTAAGCTAAGCGCAGAAATAGAGTGAGGAGAAGCTTAAGAAGATAACGTTAGATAAACTCACAGCCTCACCGCGTGTCCTAGGCCTCCTAGATCCTAAGTATTTAAACACCTAGAGTTAAAGGTTATCGTCTTAAGGTCTCAGTCTTGGAGTATTACCCTAGGTGCAGCCAAGATTCTTAAAGTCTAGTTAATTTCCCAAGTATGTAATTCCTTAGAGTTCAAGCTTAATGCTCCAAATTTATTTCCTAAGTATCTCAAACACTTAGAATTCAAGCATAACGTCTTAAAGTCTTATCCTAAGGGCATTGTCCTACGGTCGAACATAGGTTCTAATACCAACTGTAACACCCCTAAATTTTAAGATATTTAAAATTCATAAAATAAAGATGAATCTAACATTTAAATCCCAAACAGAGGATAATCTATTCATAGAGTCGGGGTGTTATGCCACACCTAGATTTGAGAACCTAGGTGCACAGGCTAAACTAACCGAGCATGGTCAATCCATAAATCGATATCCAATTACAACCCAAGGCACGCATGCCATCCACTATGCTAGAGCTAACTAAACTAAGTCCACGGTTCCGTCTAACGCGCTTCGTAGCTAAAGCCCATCACCTTAAAAACATTCGGTGTAACAACCGTCAGCGAATAATGCTGGTAACCCACTCCAACGCGTTAAGTACAATATAGGTAGATATAAGAAAATCATTTTGAAACTACAATACATATATACTTACGAGACTCTAATTTAAATCCAAGATCAAGACTCAAGGTACATTAACAGACTCAACAGTATAGAATACTCATAAGAACTAACATGCATCCTAAGAACGCAATACAGGACATAACAGGCAGATAAGCATACAAATAGCAATTAGAGGCAACGAAGGCATTCAAGATAATCAATTACCAAGTAGTCATCAAAGCACGCAATTCATCTTCCAACCTTATACCAAGTTCCAACCTTGTAGCTGTCCTCCGTCCTTATATCAGTTCCAACCTATACCTCCAGGCCACCCTTATATCGCCACCCCTTATCCCTCCGGGCAACTACATGCCCCCACCGACAAACCACCTATCAACCACCAACATATCAAGATGGTACCGCAGTGCCATTCGCATGATCTGCACATCTAGTGCCAATATCAAGGGGTTAGCGCATATAGCTCTAACATGACACCGCAGCACTTATAACCTGACTCATGCTCAACGACAAGCAAGTCTAAGTTGGGTTTGTGCCTTCAGCACAGTAACCGCTATGGCCTGTACCTTTAGTACAATGACCGGGCACAAGTGGTGTAACACCCCAGATTTTCAAGACTTTTAAAACTTATATAATAAAGGTAAATTCTCATTAAATCCCCAAACAGAGCAGTACTAAACATAAGAATACGGGGTGTTATGCCACATCTGAGCTGGAGAACTCAGATGCACAGGCAAAACTATCTAATTATCCTTAAACAACATCATTACATCATTATGGCACGCAGGCCGAATATGAAACTATCTATCTAAGCCTTGGGTCCTCTAGCGCGCTCCGGAGCTCATCGTCTGTGCCTGAAAGCCAAATATATCTGTTCAGCGAATAATGCTGGTAACCCACTCTAACGCGTTGAAATACCGTATAAGTATATATATATATATATATATATATATATATATATATATATATATATATATATATATATATATATATATATATATATATATATATATATATATATATAAGAAATGTCATTTTGAAGCAGGAAGATATATCCTAGGAAACTCTAGTTTCAAAACCGGAATAGACTCGACAAATAGGGATAAACACATTCGACAGTTATAACCAAGCATGTAAAGGTACTAGCATATATCCTACGGGATAAGTACATTCAACAGTTGTAACCAAGCATGTAAAGATACTAGCATATATCCTATGGTTACGGATTCACTTCATCTCATTAATTTCATCATTCATCTCATCACACAAGCACACTTTGATTGCGCCACAGGACCAATCGCATGCCCATACATGAGGGTCAACGCATATAACTCTGACACGGCCCCGCAGCACCCTGCCTCGTATCGCAACACGAAGGGGTCGATCGCAACCGACCGATGAACCGCTGCTCATCATAATGTTTGATCGCAACCAAACAGTGGACCGCAGCCCAAGAGTGATCGTCTGGCCGCAGCCAGGAATATGAACCGCAGCTCATGTAAAACGTTTGATCGCAACCAAACGGTGGACCGCAGCCCGAGAGTGTAATTCTGACCGCAGCCAGCTTCTGAACCGCAGCTCAGGAATAACCAATTTGATCGCAACCAAATTGGGGTATCATGCACACATAACACATAACAAGCACATGCAACCCATATTAACACATTGGGAAAGGGGAGAAAACGTATAATGAAACTTATGCGTGGTCATCCACAACAAGGAATAATCCTAAGGGGTTCATACTTCTTTCACCTAGGCCAACGGGATACCAATTCGACTAGCATGCAATATATAAGACTCATTTATCCTACGAACGGGCATAGTGTGTGAAGGCATAGTGTGTGAAGGCATGTGGCCCTATTTCAAGTCTTAAATAATAACTAGTCCTATGGAAATCATAAAACACACATATGTATTATTTCACATGTTAGTCTAGTGCATGATTAACAATTAAATTCACGTACTTAATATCGTGGCATAACCAAACATTTGTCATATAAATTCAGGAAGGTCATAAATCATATAATAATTAGTCAAATAGCGAAAATTAGATTATGAGGAAAAGATTGTAAGTAATTAGGATGAAAGGCTCTTGCTTCTTATGGGATAAATAAATTCTGGGGAGATAATAGAATTAGAATCTTTATTTTGTATTCCATGGATAACGACGGATGATCACATAACAAGTATTGGCACTTATATGCAGATTGCTTGTAATTAGTAATATTGTATATATGCATAGTGGGATGCCTTATAACATACCGTTTTCGTCTAGCATGCGTGTATATGTACATGAGTGTGTGTAAGTGTGTGTTTTGACATAAACATGCGAGCTGTGTGATTTGTCATGCAACGCATATGAAAAATACAAGTTTCCACCTATAATTGGACCATGCAATTTGCATACAAATATTCTTTAATAAGTACGAGTAAGATAGCCTAGGTTCACGAGCACTAAAGGTTTTGTCTTGAGAAATCTTGACAGAATTTAATCACACAAGGACTTAGGAAAATTAGTTTTCTCTCGGTGGTAATTAGGTTTTAGGTAGGCGTAATTTTTACCTCTAGAAGCCTAGAATATCTGAACAACTTTAGAGCCGAAGACCCTTGATTGCTGATTCCTAAATTAATTGATGACCTGATGATGAGGCTAAAGTTTTTTTTTTTAATTATTTAGGGAAGGTAGGAGTGGTAACAGGGAGGTCATGCGAGGGGAAAGGTAGAATTTATGGTTATCTCAGGATATGTGTATGTATATATATATATATATATATATATATATATATATATATATATATATATATATATATATATATATATATATATATATATATATATATATATATAAGAGTGATGTAATTTGTACGAAATGATATTTCAGGGTTAGGATATGCTAAGGGCAAACCCATAGATGTATATAAGATTATTGTAGCTAGGGTACATGTGTATGCTTTGGGCTAGGGATATTGCTGTATGTAATATGACTGTAACAATTTATATGGATACGTATGAATAAGGGAGGATGTTCTATAGGCTCATAAGTTTACTATATATATATATATATATATATATATATATATATATATATATATATATATATATATATAAAAGCACGTAGGGACGTACCGTATATGGCGCAGCCATGGAAGGTTTAAGATTAAGCACGGTGATTAGGTTTAGGGTGTAATAATAATAATAATAATAATAATAATAATAATAATAATAATAATAACAATAACAATAACAATAACAATAACAATAACAATAACAATAACAATAACAATAACAATAACAATAACAATAACAATAATAATAATAATAACAATAATAATAATAATAACAATAATAATAATAATAATAATAATAATAATAATAATAATAATAATAATAATAATAATAATAATAATAATAATAATAATAATAATAATTTTGGTGTAAGTGTAGCATATGAATGTAAATGGGGATTTACTACATACTTTTAGGGATGTATATATGTATATATAATAGAAGTTTTAGGGGAATATATTTAGAATAGTAGTGATATACCTATTTATGTATAAATGTTTGTGTAGGGGGTCCTTATCTTAGTGGTAAAAGGGTTCTAAACAAGGTATTTGGAAGTTTGTGGTCTATTATGCAACATGGACCAAAGTCTAGAGGATAGCTTTAAGATAGTTTGGGGACGAAATATATTTTTCCAAAGATAATTTCTAGATGGCCATTGTTTTAGGTTTCTACCGGTCTCACTCATATTGACTTTCGGGTCGAATCTTAATACGCAAATGTATCCGAGGGTTTAGATTTCTAGAATTATAATTAGTCCCTATAATTTCTATGTACCAGGACTATGTGGTCCAATGGTATCCGGGTTGGACTTCCATTTGGAAGGTTGTGAGTTCAAGCCTCAGTGGAGGCGTTATTAGCTCTTTGTGTTTCAGTAGGTTGAGAAAGTATATGAACAGATACTACAATGTAATAGAGCTAGTAGCATTCAAAAAAAAAAAAATTAATTAGGAAGGTAATTCGACTTTCATGTTCAAGCATTAGATTGTTATCTATATGTGTTAAAAATTAATTAGGAAGGTAATTCGACTTTAGATTGTTATCTATATGTGTTAAAAATTAATTAGGAAGGTAATTCGACTTTCATGTTCAAGCATTAGATTGTTATCTATATGTTAAACACATAGGAAGTATCAAGGGGGATACACAAAGGCATAATGGATCAATAAAAACGAGAAGTCGTGAAAACATACCGGACCAGTGGGCGGTCGACCGCCTATCAAGTCCCCACTGGGATGTGGCAGTGGGCACGTGGTGGGTGGTCGACCCCCTGTCAAGGCCCCCACTGGTACGTGACTGTGAAGGAGGAATCACTTCGGGAAAAGCCCCCAGAATGCACAATTTCAAGGAATTCCATACTTATGTGAACAACGAAAGGGGTTTGAATACATGGAAAAACTCAAGGGATCACATTATTAATTAGGAATATGGGAGACTTCAACTAAGTATCGTAAGGATCCCACACCCCATTCTTTCCCTTCTTAATTAAATCTATGTTCCCCAAAATTTCCCTTCACGCAACTCATGTAAGTACTTATCGGGCTATTTAGTGAGTTAACTATATTGGTCAATTATGATTAGGACAAGTGAGCCCCTATAAGTTGAATAAAATTACTAATTGCAAGTTCCAAAATACTTTATCAGGTAACAGATATCCAAATAACGCATGTTTGATCAAACAGTTAAGCAATAATATGCAGTTCTTAACATGGTCTAAAATCAATTAGGAACATATATGCTTAAGAAAATAAACAAGTATGATGATCAAAGAGTGATAAGCAACAAAGCAGATAAAAGCATGCAAGGACATAACAAATTCCTAGGGCTAGTATGTGGAATGAAGAGTTAGTGTGTTGTACTCTTACCTTGATGTGATAAGCGAAGGGGGAAATTCTTTAAATTAATGTGGGGTAAAGTGAGGGGAGGTTATGTGATGATAGGTAGGTTCACAATCTCACCGCGCATCCTAAGATTCCTGAATCCTATGTTCCTAAATACCTAGGGTTCAAGCCTAATGTCCTAAAGTCTGATTCTTATCCTAGGGTCAAACTTAGGCTCTGATACCAACTGTAACACCCCAGATTTTCAAGACTTTTAAAACTTATATAATAAAGGTAAATTCTCATTAAATCCCCAAACAGAGCAGTACTAAACATAAGAATACGGGGTGTTATGCCACATCTGAGCTGGAGAACTCAGATGCACAGGCAAAACTATCTAATTATCCTTAAACAACATCATTACATCATTATGGCACGCAGGCCGAATATGAAACTATCTATCTAAGCCTTGGGTCCTCTAGCGCGCTCCGGAGCTAATCGTCTGTGCCTGAAAGCCAAATATATCTGTTCAGCGAATAATGCTGGTAACCCACTCTAACGCGTTGAAATACCGTATAAGTATATATATATATATATATATATATATATATATATATATATATATATATATATATAAGAAATGTCATTTTGAAGCAGGAAGATATATCCTAGGAAACTCTAGTTTCAAAACCGGAATAGACTCGACAAATAGGGATAAGCACATTCAACAGTTATAACCAAGCATGTAAAGGTACTAGCATATATCCTACGGGATAAGCACATTCAACAGTTGTAACCAAGCATGTAAAGATACTAGCATATATCCTATGGTCACGGATTCACTTCATCTCATTAATATCATCATTCGTCTCATCACACAAGCACACTTTGATGGCGCCACAAGACCAATCGCATGCCGATACATGAGGGTCAACGCATATAGCTCTGACACGGCCCCGCAGCACCCTGCCTCGTATCGCAACATGAAGGGGTCGATCGCAATCGACCGATGAACCGCAGCTCATCATAATGTTTGATCGCAACCAAACAGTGGACCGCAGCCCAAGAGTGATCGTCTGACCGCAGCCAGGAATATGAACCGCAGCTCATGTAAAACGTTTGATCGCAACCAAACGGTGGACCGCAGCCCGAGAGTATAATTTTGACCGCAGCCAGCTTCTGAACCGCAGCTCAGGAATACCCAATTTGATCGCAACCAAACTGGGGTATCATGCACACATAACACATAGCAAGCACATGCAACCCATATTAACACATTGGGAAAGGGGAGGAAACGTATAATGAAACCTATGCGTGGTCATCCACAACTAGGAGTAATCCTAAGGGGTTCATACTTCTTTCACCTAGGCCAACGAGATATCAATTTGTGATTGTGCCTTGATAGAGCTTATTTTAGGGTTTATGTTGTGATTGATTGATAATCTTGATGATCCTAATATTCGTATGTGGTTATATGCATGATCTTGTGTTTTGGGCATGTCTAGAGCTTGTCATTACGGTTTTATGTGATAGTATCTTGATGTTCTTGGGGTCTTGATGCTTTTAATTTACTATGTGTTCTAGTCTTGAATCTTGGCGTGTTTAGGGTTTGCATCTAGAGTGTAATTGTGTTGTTTATTGGCTTAATTCTTGTTGTTCAAGTCCATATTATTGTTGATATGTGTTTGGACTTGATTTTGGATAAAAGTGATGAATTCCCGGGTAGGGAATGTGCTAAGAAACATGTGTACCAGCGGGTAGTCGGTGAGGGGACGAACCCCCACCTGACCACCCGCCAGTATGGTCACCCGTACCAGCGAGTGGCCGGCGGGTGGACGACCACCCGCCGATGTACCCGCTGGTACGAGGCCGTCCGCCGGCGGGCAGACGGCGGTGGTTGTCCACTCGCCGTTCCAACCGCTGGTACGGACGGCGTGGTGTGTCGTTTTCCTCAGTTTGTTGTTTCCCCGTGCCCCGTTTGATGTTTGGGAGTCCAGCTTGATGTTTCGGGTACCGTTTTAGGAGTTGTGAGTCTTGATTATTGCATGTGGTGTAAGTTGGTACCCCGTTGGCCTAGGATGAGAATTGTATGTTCCCTTTAGAGCCTTGTTCCCTTCCCTTGTCGTGGCATTGTGAATATTGAGTATTGGTATTGGAATATTGATCGTTGTTGATTGTTATCGTTGAATGTTGATTGTTATGTGGTTGTCCATGATGAGAAAAGATATGTGATTGGTGGGAAAGATCTATGTTGGCGGATTGATGCACTATGCGTGCTTATGTGACGGGCTACAGTACCTTTGACGTGTGGTGCTGCAGTGCCCATGATATGTATTAATTGTGTTGCGGTACAATCTGTTTAATGGCACTGCAGTGCTAAGAGATCGGTGGTCTTGTTGGTAGTATGTCGGTGGGGAGCATGCGCTGCTTCGGAGGAATAAGGAAGGCGTTATAAGGGTGACCTAGAGGTACAGGTTGGAACTGAAATAAGGTTGGAGAGGCGTAAAGGTTGGAACTTGGTATAAGGCTAGATCATGGACACGTATTGTTGTCGTTGTTTGGTATCTTGTTACTTATATTGTCTTGTGGTTTAGGCATGCTAGTATTCTTATGTTGTTTAATGATGTCCAGTCTATTGTCATGTCCTGCTATTGTCTTGTCTCGTGGTCTTAGGTTGCATGCAGTACCTTATGTTGTTTTATAGTGTCGATTCTGCTGATATGTCTTGAGTCTTGATCTTGGTTTTAAAGCTAGAGTTTGTTTATGATTATATATGTATTCCAGTCTCAAAATGATTTCCTTATATCTACCTATATTGTACTCAACGCGTGGCAGTGGGTTTCCAGCATTATTCGCTGACGGTTGTTACACAGTATTTTTTTCAAGTACTGATCAGTAGCTTCGGAGTGCGCTAGGTGGACATGTGGATTTGGCTTTGTTAGTTCTAGTCGTAGTTAGATGGCCTGCGTGCCTTGAATTGTGTTTTCCGTTTGTAACGTTGGATTATGCTTTGTTTATTTAGTTTAGCCTGTGCATCTAAGTTCTCAAGCTTAGATGTGGCATATCACCCCGACTTTTATGTTTAGTTTCTGCTTTGTTTGGGTATTTATGATATAGACTTGCCTTTATCTCATAAGCTTTAAATGTTTTTAAAAAATTGGGGTGTTACAGTCTCCCAGGATAAAATGGATCACAGCTTTAAGTTTGAGCACTCAAACAAAAAGTCTGGTGAACTAGAGCAACAGTGAGTACTTTTTTCAGAAATAAGAGAAGATGGAATAAAGCTATTTATAAGAGAAGATAGAATAAATAGCATTATAATTTGAAATAAATTCAGAAATTGTAACATTTAATTTTTTTTTTTGGATGACACTCGTGCTCGCAGGTGCCGACGTACACGTGCCAAGCCTTTTCAGGCTCATTTTGGTATTTGATGTGCAACAGAGAGCTTTTATGCTATACAATTCAACCTTCTTCTAAAAGACTCTTGTATATATAGTGGTGTAAACCCACTTCCCAAACCACTGGGACAAATTTATTCAAAGCCTTTCCAGTTTCCGGCCACCTTCATTTTCTTTTAGCTCAAATGGTTCTCTTTTGAGAATCAATTTCTTGTTCACCTTCCCATAATCCGTTTGAGCGTACAATATATCAATTTCTTCTTCTCACTACGAATAGTGCAAATCCACTTTAACCCGACCTAAATCGGAAGTGAAAACCATATATATTTGTACTACAAAATAGTCCCTTAAAATGTCATTTTAAGCTAAAATTTTAACAAATAGAACTCACAAATCTTTAATGTAGTCGTTTGGGGGTTTTAATTTAGTAGAGATTCTAATTAATTAACTTGGGGATTTGTTGATAATACTCTTAATAAAGATATTAGCTTAAATTTGAAGGTCTTGCAGTCTCACGCATAAGCACCGTTTTTGGGTGCATATTTATTGCGGTCAATGAGTTCCTCGAGGTATTATATTATATATTGAGTAAATACCGGCGGAGGTCCTCTGACTTTGGTGGCACTGTCACTTTTAGTTCTCAACTTTTAAATTAACCACTTTTAGTCCTTGTACTTTTTGTTTCTAGTCATCTATGGTCCTTTCGTTAAACTTGACCATCTAATGCCGTTTTCTAAAAGATAATTCAGTCCTTTCATAATTAATTTATTAATTATTATGTTTAATTTCCTCATCAGAATAGTCAAACAATGGTTTCCCCATCTATGAACGTGTACAAAACCAGCCCGTGAATCAAAATGGCGTACAAAAGCTGGTACAAAGGTTGTGCCAAAACAACGTCGGGATATCTCGGTATGACTCGGCAAACATAATAATTAATAAATTAATTATGAAAGGACTGAATTATCCTTGAGAAAACGGCATTAGATGGTCAAGTTTAACGGAAGGACCATAGATGGCTAGAAACAAAAAGTAAGAGGACTAAGAGTGGTTAATTTAAAAGTTGAGGACTAAAAGTGGCAGTGCCACCAAAGTTAGAGGACCTCCGCTGGTATTTACTCATATTATATTTATAGGCACAATCAAGTACCTTTTAGTTTTTTATTGATTTCTCTAATTTTGCTTTCGATTTTTTTTTTCTTCTTTCTCTTGGTGTTGCTTAATCTTTTATTTTAATTAATTCTTTTTATCATCATATATTTGCAACTTGATAATGAAATAATAGTTTATACTAGTAGTCATACTTTTTATGCGATATGACACTCGTTATCCAATCTTCTAAACTAAAAATATATGATAGGTGTTGAAAACATAGAGAAGAGCAAAGGGACTCGTTGGCTTATCTTTGTTTCAACTTTCAAGTTTAGTAATAGATGGGCTTGGTGGAAAATCTCTACCAAAGGAGAAAAATAACTTTCTATTCATATAAAAACACTAGATGGATAATGCCCAATGATTATTTTTAAATAAATATTTCAAAGTATAAGGGATTCATTATACAATGAGATTGAAACTTTAAATTTGACTTGCTGTGTATATGACTGAGATTTTAGTTGTAATATGAACTCTTTATCTTACAAACACCTATTGATATTTAGTAGTGGTAGTTTTTCCCTTACATGTTTCATGTGTTGTGAGATGTGTGTCGTAGGTTATCATGTGAAAGTATTGAACAAAATATTATTAATATTTATTATATTTGTATAAAATACTTGGTAAATAAATATATATAACATGTTTTGTATTATAACTTTGATATTTAATTACAAGATATATAATGTAAAAAGAAGACAATTGACAATGCAGTGAATATAATAAATTAATACATTTGAAGGTAAGAAATCTTTGAATTGTAAAAAATGGAGATAATATAACTAATGAAATTATATTTCTTTTAAATTTTGTTATAATGAATACTTTTTTTTTTTTAAAATAAAGCATTATAGAGATCTAATTCTAAATTAATTAAATGCATATGTATTATTTTTTGTTGTAGCTACTAATTTCTTTAGTTTAATAAGAGTAAGAAAGTGTCGTACATACTTTTCATCAACAATAATGAAATTAATGATTTTTTTTTTTAAAATTCCCATTCCTTGTTGAGACAAATTATTTTGAGAGTTTGTCAATGACAATTGCTACAATTGCTGTCAATAGATGATGATAATAAATAATTCAAAATATATGGTTACAATATATATTGTTATAATGATATAGTAAAAATTAACTTAAAAATTTATTTAGAAGTTTTCATGCATTGATAAAATTCTGATGTGTAAACTTGTTCAATTGGAGCTAGTAGGATGTTAACATTGTCAATTATTTGAAAAATGGTCCTACCGTTTTAGAGTCCATGTGTAATTGTATTTATGATCAACAACTTTGTAGTTAGGCTGCACAGGTCTGACAATGATGTAAGAACTATTTTTTCAGATAAAAAAAATAATAGTATAATATTTGTAAAGTAATGTACAATTGTACCATTATAAAAAAATACAAAAAATATTAATACCATAATGACCTAAATCATTCCAATAATGCAAAAGCATAATTGAAATATTAAGTTTTGTTCTAAATAATCAAAAGAAGATTAATTAAACGAAAAAAAATAAAACAAATAAATAAAAAAAAACTTAACCTAATTTTTTTTTTTAAATTCAAGATAATCAAATGATTTTTAAAGTTCCTAATTTATAATCTTTGTTGCTCAACTTTGAATACTATGTATTTAGTCCGGCTAATTATTTGACCAAAGTTTATGTTAAATTTTATATTATATATTTTTTAATACGTTTTAACATATTCATAATATATGTTTAACAATTATGCCAACTCTAATTGGGATGGGGTTCGAACCTAAGACCTTTCTTATATAAATTAATGAGTATGTTAAGAATAATAAATAGTTAACGGAATATTCCGTTACTAAAGTTTATACTAACGGAATTTAGGGTTATTTAAGGGAAGAAAATAATATAATAGAGGGTAAATAATGAAAATCATTAAAAAAATACTAAAATCAAAATAATATGAACCATTCATTTTAAGAAACAACTACTACCGACATTTTTTTTTGTTCCAGTTAAGGGTCTAACATTATTGACTCTTATTAGATTTGTAGATAAAATCAAAATAATATGAACCATTCATTTTAAGAAACAACTACTACCGACATTTTTTTTGTTCCGGTTAAGGGTCTAACATTATTGACTCTTATTAGATTTGTAGATTTATAAATGTAGATTAGGAATTTCTTCCTTAGAAATAAGGAAACGAGTGAAATAGAGAGATTAAACCACCTATTCAACCACTATAAATTTATTACTCCACTCTCTATATTTTCTTTGACTTTATATTACCACATTGATCCATACTACACATGTAACACCCCGTGTTACGGCCTTCAATCCAGGATTAATTATTTAATTAATCCCGCTAATAATAATTAAATATGATTTAATTATGTTAGGTTTCCCTTTAATTAATTAATAGGGTCCACCATGAACCGTGGACCCTTGCCTAAATTAGAGGCTTAAGCCTATTAGGAATAAAGAAAGTAAACCTTTTACTATTCAGATCCTAATTAGCAATCCTAGACCTAGTTATCTATTAGGAATAAAGGAAGTAGGCCTTTTACTATCCAGATTATGATTAGGATCCGCTTTAATTAATATGGTCCAATGTGGACCACGGACCCTTATCCCTAAAACAAGTCCCTAGTCCTATAAGGAATAGAATTAGTAAACCCATACCATTCAGGCCCTAATTAGGAGTCTTAAATATATAAATAGGGAACTTAGGAGGCACCTAGAATTCCCACCACAATAATCTCTCACCATCCAAAGAGTTCCAAGAATTCCCCTAGGAGAAATCAAGAAAGCAAGAAAGCTTAAAGAAAGATCCTTCATAGCCAAGGAATTAATTAAGGCTAAGAGGTAACCCATGTCTCAACAAAACCTATTTTCATAGTTATGATTCCCCCTTAGGGTTTCCCCATATTATTGTGTATTAATGACTTGTAATGATTATTATTGATGATTGATGTGATGATCCCATGAGGGATCTTGATAATCTTGATATTGGGAGATTCTTGATTATTATGATGTTCTTGATGATTATATGGAGTTCTTGATGATTATGTGTTGTTCTTGATAATTGTATGATGCCCTTGATGCTTATGTGTTATTCTTACCGAATCTTGCAATTAGAAGGCGAATCGTATTCTTGTTGATATAAAAGTGATTAGAACCCTAGGTTGTACCGTATGATGTTATTCTTGGGTTATCGGGTGGGGTAATCGCATGTTTGGGTGTTGATTATGTTTAGAAAAGCATGATAGGTTATGTGCCGTTCGTTTCTCGTATGTGATCCGTTAATTGTCTACGTGTTGTCGTTGATTGCGTTGCAAAGTGTCTAAGCATGGTTTCGGGTTCCACAATGGTTCCCGGGGCGAATTTGTGTGATAAGAGTCAGTGGGGGGTAGGGGACCCGCCACCTACCCACGGCCGGAATAGTGATCCCGGCAGCGGGCAGCCGGCGGGCGGGCAGCTACCCGCCGGCGACCCGCTGCCCGGAATAGTAAATCCGGCGGGCAGCCGGCGGGTGGCCCCCACCCACCGGCTACCCGCTGGAATTTTCCCCATCTTGGGTTCCCGGCTTCCCCGTTTGATGTTTCCCCGTCCCCCGTGGTGTCCCAACGGACTCCGTTTATCGTGCCTATGTCTAGTTTGATATTTCGGGTACCGTTCGTAGGTTTATGAGTCTATTATATTGCATGCTAGTTGAATTGGTATCCCGTTGACCTAGGTGGAAGAAGTATGAACCCCTTAGGACTATCCTTAGTATGTGATGGATCACGCATAGATTTTGTTATACGTTTTCTCCCCCTTCCCATTGTGTTAATGTGGGTTGCATGTACTTGCTATGTGTTATGTGTGCATGTAACCCCGAGTTGGTTAAGATCAATCGGGCTATACGGGCAGTCGGGTGGGCTGAGAACCATACCGGCTGTTAACCAGGCTGGTAGAGACCGGTCAGGTATATAAATATTATATAGGACTAAGTTCCACTATACGGGCAGTCGGATGGGCTGAGAACCATACCGGCTGTTAACCAGGCTGGTAGAGACCGGTCAGGTATATAAATATTATATAGGACAAAGGTCCACTATACGGGCAGTTGAATGGGCTGAGAACCATCCCAACTGTTAACCAGGCTGGTAAAGACCGGTCAGGTATATAAATATTATGTAGAACAAAGGTCCATCAGTCGGTTGCGATCGGCTCCTCCGTAATGTGAGACGGGGCAGGGTGCTGCGGGGCCGTGTCAGAGCTATATGCGCTGACCCTCATGTATGGGCATGCGATTGGTCCTGTGGCGCCAACAAAGTATGCTATGTGATGAGATATGGAGGAGTTGTGTTTATGAGTATATTGGGGGATGCGATTATGGGGTTTATGTTGGGGATTGTTTATGTTGAGTTATGATTATTGTCTATGCCTTGCCTTATCTGCTTTATCTGTTGTGAACTACATATGCTTGTTATGACTGTTGATTGTGTCTAGCCTTATCTGTCGAGTCATTCCCGGTTTTAAAGCTAGAGTTCGTAGGATATATCTTCATGCTCAAAATGGTTTTCGTATATCTATATATACCTCTATATGTATTGTATTTCAACGCGTTGGAGTGGGTTACCAGCATCTCTCGCTGAACAGATATATTTGGCTTTCAGGCACAGAAGATTAAGTCACTGGAGCGCGCTAGAACTCGGAGTGTAGAAATAGATAGTTTCCCTTTCGGCCTGCGTGCCATGTTTATTCATTTATGCTTTTGAGGATATTAGTTAGTTAGCCTGTGCATCTGGGTTCTCTAGCCTAGGTGTGGCATAGCACCCCGAACACTTGTGTTATGTTTTGGGATTTAATGGGATTTCACCTTTATTTTATAAGTTTTAAATATCTTAAAAATCTGGGGTGTTACAACACACAAGCACGTATAATCTATTGTTTGAAATTCTTAATTTGTGATTTTAAAATTACGGCAAATAAAAGACTTCCATTATAGCTATTTGTGGCAAACCTAGCTGAAAGCTGAAAAGTAGGTGAAAATTGAAAAGCTATAAGTTAGGAGCTAAAAAATGAAGAGTTTTTAAGCTCTGTTATGCTTGAAAGTGTTTTGTAAAAGGGTTGCCTCCCAAGAAGCTCTATGTTTAATGTCTTTGGCTACACGAAACGTGGGTTACGCATTAAAACAAACAAGAATTGGGACCGCACCATGCGTCCCGTCCACATTTGCTTTGATATATGCCCCTAAGTGTCGTAATGCAACCCAAACTACTGAAGATCCATTAAGAGTACCAGTTGGGCAAATCACAAGGTCTAAGTCCAAACAATTAAGAAAACTCTTTATTGGTTATGTTCAAAAATGGTGGAAATCCAATTCAAACCCAATTGCAAATGATGGCGAAGAACTCAAGGCTTTTTATAATTGTTTAAGTGCTGATTTTGGTGATTAAATTAGACCCAAATCAGCCCTATTATTTTTGGTCATCATTAATTTAAATTGTTTGGCATAAAAGAGAAAACACTAGTTGTATTTAGAAACGATTCCTTAAATCCTTTTCTAAATAAAACTCTATTTACATGTTTTATAGATTAGGTTTAGGACTCTTTTTCCCATTGTATTTAGATTACAATGCTGCCTTATACCTATAAATAGGGCACATCCATATCAGTTTTGAGCAGGCTTTAATTCAATAAAATTCTTAAGTTTTTCTTTACACTTGTGTAAGAAACCTTATGGCTAATTGTGGACTCAATTAGTGGCTAGTCGTGGACTCGACTAGCAAATTGATTCGTGGACTCAAATCAATCTTACTTTCTTCAACCTTAGATTTAGGTTCGTGGACTCATTCTTGAATCGAAGGAAACTAGATCCGACTCTAGTTGATTGAAGATTGCAACATCGAGGTACTTGAAGCTACATGGATTCTTCCAAGTCTTTGAGGATTCGAGACAAAGGGTTTCTCGTGAGGTTTAAGGTATTTTGATCCATCTCTATCTTTGCATTGAGAGTAATCTTGGGACAATATTCCATTTTATTTAAACCTTGGACTAGGTTCATATCAATTTGGTATTCAGAGCCTAGGTTTGTCTCATTATCATTGGAAATTTGGTTTCTTTGGTTCCCAAGGTTTATCTCGTTCTTATCTTACATACTACTTTTTTCGTGTCATTTTCATTAAAAAAAAATCCCAAATTTTTTTTTTTTTGCATTCTTGATTGTGTTCTTGAATCTTGATACATGTTCTCCAGTTTCTTGAAAAACAATCCCGAAAGTGTTTTCCCTTTTCCCCGTCCAATATCAACGAGACCTCACACCTCCTAAGCACCATATTACCACATATTCTGTCAAGAAAACAACCCCATCTCACCCTTACCTATATCCAAAGCGCATTTACGCGCAATCACGTCTCAATCACACCTTGTCCAGATTTCCGCGAGCTGTGACCAGTTTCAAAGAATTACCTATTTCTCGGGATCCACTGGTTAGTTTTATCTGAAATTTGGATATGTTGTAGATCTCTTCTGGGGCGTTCTTTTGATATATTATACACCGTCTAATTCCTTCTGGTTAGTGAGATATTGATTTTCAAAGTCAGGGCATTGTTTCTGTTTTTCTAGGCGATTCTTGAAATTCTTGATTATGTTTTGAAGGGGTTGTGTGGATCCTCTTGGTCCGAAATTTTTGTTGATATTTACAGTAGTTATTTGGAGGTTACTTAAAAAAAAAGCAAAAAAAAAAAAAAAAAAAAAGAGAAAGCAAAAGAAGAAGAAGAAGAAGAATAAGGTTGGGGAAAGAATAAGGTTGGTAGGAGAATCTTGGTGGGAAAAGGAAGGGGGAAAGTATAAGGTTGGTAGGAGTTCTTGATAGATTCCTATTTAGTTGTGGTATACTTGAACCCCTCTTACGTTCTATTTGTCTCTATCTATTGATATTGGTCTTGCATATCTTTCTGCCATACTTCTTTCTTTGGTTTCCTTTTTCTTTCAAATCTTATTTAGTTTCTTTGCTCGTATTGTCCTTTTTCTTTGCTTCTTGCTCTCAATTTTATTACCTACCTCACGATACACCCTTACTCTCAAAGGCTTGTGAAGTCTTCCAAGGTACGTTTTCTTGAACTTTGAGGTTGAATCCATATCAACTTGAGTGCCGGACTAGAATTTTTCTTTTTGGAAAAAGGCTGGTGAGAGTATCTGCCACCTTGAGCGATACACGAGTGGAGTGTGTGTTTGTAAGAGTGTGTAGTGCACCCCCAGAGCTATATAATCCACCTCTTACCTGCGAGCTGAGAATAGTGAGGGAGCGAGCCAACTTTTTGGTTTCACTAACGTGTCTACTCACACGTATTTTTGTTTAGAATTTTTTTTCCTCTACAGATGGATGAACAAGTTCCAAACCCACCCCAGACATTGGAAGAAAAAATAGATGCTCTAACCTTCGCCATGGACGGGTTACTCACACGAATGACTAATCTGCAGCAACGCTCACAGCAAGTGCAACCACCACACAATGATGAGCGACACCTGCCACCAGCAGGGAGAGTGGATCCTAGATGTCAAAGGATCCAACAGCCTAATGAGGAGTTAGGAAACATTAAACTTGAAATTCCTAACTTCTCTGGTGAGAAGGGACCAACAGAGTATATAGAATGGGAGAATGCTGTTGAAACACTTTTTGATTTAAAGCACTATTCTGATGTTACAAAAATTAGGCTAGTTGCTACATCTTTTAAGGGGTATGCAGTATCTTGGTGGAGAAAAAGAAATAGGGAGAGAGTTGCTGATTTTATTCCCTATGAATCTTGGGTTCAAGTAAGGGAAGATATGCGCCTAACCTTTCGCCCTAAATCTTTTTTCTATGATCTTGAAAGAAAATTGCAGGGAACTGTTCAGGGATCAATGTTGGTTGATGACTATCACCGAACAATCAATATTTTGCTTGAGCAAGGGGACATACATGAAGAAGAGGCAAGAACTATTGCTCGTTTCTTACATGGATTGAACAAAGAAATCCGGTGGGGAATGAGTACACAAAGATATGACACCCTTGATGATGCCTTGTATGCTGCACGCGAATCTGAAGTAAAATCAAAGAGATGAAGATGTACAATACCAACAATGGTGCATCAAGATGGAACAACACTCGTTCTACCCCTCAAAGGCATGATGAACGCCCTCTTCCAAGAGATGATTCACGAGACAAAGGTAAGGAAAAGGTAAGTGAGGCAGTGAGGCATCAACGTGATAGAGAATTGATTTGTTATAGATATAATGGAAGAGGCCATATGGCTCGTGATTGTCCTAACAAGAGGGTAGTTAAGATAACAAAACAATGTGAAAAGTTTGCCTCTTGTCTAGAATATGAGTTTGAGGATGAGGTTAGTGACCATTTGGAAACCCCCAATGAGCATGTTGAGGAGGAACCACCTTTACCTTTAGATTTTGATTATGAATATGCTGATAGTGAGTCTGTTCATACTCTTGTTGTTAAGAAGGTTTTGAATGTTCATCCTTTAAAAGAAGATGAGTCTCAAAGAGAAAATATATTTTATGCTAAAGGGTCAATTAGAGGGAATGCTTGTACTGTGATAATAGATTTTGGAAGTTGCACAAATGTGGCTAGTGCAGCTATGGTTAAATTTCTTCAATTACCTTTGCTTGATCATCCAAATCCATATCGTTTGCAATGGTTAACCGATGCAGGAGAAGTTAGAGTAACAAAGCAGGCTCTTATTCCTTTATCTATTAACAGTTACTCTGATGAAATTTTGTGTGATATTGTCCCAATGCAGGCTGCTCATGTGCTGTTAGGTAGACCGTGGCAATTTGATAGAAAAATCACTTTTGATGGAATGATGAACACTTATGTGTTTCACATGGATGGAGTTAGATATGTCTTGTCTCCTTTGACTCCTAAACAGGTGGAAGAAATACTATTGAAATCAAGGAAGACATCAAAAGAGGCGAAATCAGTGCCATATTCCCCCTATCCAAAATCAAAGCCTCCACCTCCTCCAATATCCCTTTCCACGCCATTTTCATCTCAAAACCCAGCAAAGGAATCACCACATCAGCCCTCTCTTCTTGCAACAAAAAATGACATTAAGAAGGCAATAAGAAGGGGAGACACGTTTAACTTACTTGTCATTCATAAGCTTACACTGATCTTGATTCTTCTCTTGTGTTACACTCTGAATCTTGTTTTCGTAATGCCTCTATTGATGAATTGCTTGCTGATTTTTCAGATTTATTCCCTAAAGAGATGCCAAAAGGATTGCCACCACTTAGAGGGATTGAGCATCAAATCGACTTTGTCCCTGGATCTACCTTGCCAAACCGACCAGCCTACAAAACCAATCCCGTGGAAGCAAAGGAAATCCAGAAACAGGTTGAAGAGCTTCTTGAAATTGGACATATTCGAGAAAGCTTGAGTCCGTGTGCCGTTCCAGTGCTCATTTTCCCAAAAAAAGACAGTACATGGAGAATGTGTGTTGATTGTCGTGCAATCAACAATATAACTATTAAGTATAGATTTCCTATTCCTCGACTTGATGATATGCTTGATGAACTTTATGGAGCTAAGTACTTTAGCAAGGTGGATTTGAAACGAGGATATCATCAAATCAGGATGAAAGAAGGTGATGAGTGGAAAACAGCCTTTAAAACAAAGCATGGTTTATATGAGTGGTTAGTCATGCCTTTTGGCTTAACTAATGCCCCTAACACATTCATGAGGCTTATGAACCATGTTTTGAGGAAATTTATTGGTAATTTTGTTGTTGTTTACTTTGATGATATTCTGATTTATAGCAAGTCACAAGAAAAAACACTTGAAACACCTTCGATTAGTTTTTCTTGAACTTAGGGTTGCACAGTTGTATTTCAATCTTGAGAAGTGTTCTTTTATGTCTGAGAGTGTTGAGTTTTTAGGATTTCATGTTAGTATAGAAGGTGTGACCATGGGTTCAAAAAAGGTTGAAGCTATCACAAGTTGGCCAATGCCAATTAATGTATCTAACTTGCCGTAGTTTTCTTGGACTGGCAGTTTCTACAGAAAGTTTGTTCGTGATTTCAGCTCCATAGCAGCCCCTATGCATGAGTTGATTAAGAAAGACACCATCTTCAAATGGAGGCCTAAACAGGAACAAGCTTTTGCTACATTGAAAGAGAAACTCACCACCGCTCCTGTTCTAGTTTTGCCTTGTTTTGATAAAATTTTGAACTAGAATGTGATGCTTCTGGCATTGGAATTGATGCTGTACTGATGCAGGATAAACGCCCCATTGCCTATTTTAGTGAGAAGTTGGGTGGCGCAACACTCAACTATCCCACATATGATAAAGAACTTTATGCCATTATAAGAGCCTTGGAAACTTGGAAACATTATTTATGGTTTAAAGACTTTATTTTACACACTGATCATGAAGCCTTAAAACATTTGAAAGGCCAAGGTAAGTTGAATAAGAGACATGCTAAATGGCTCGAGTTCATTGAAGCTTTTCCTTATAAAATTGCCTACAAGAAAGGTACGGGAAAACAAAGTGGCTGATGCTTTATCTAGGAGATATACTTTACTTGCTACTTTACATGCTAAGTTTCTTGGTTTTGATTTCATTAAGTCTCTCTATGCTAGTGATTTAGTGTTTGGCGAGATCTACACCTCTTGTGTACAATCTCCTTTGGGGAAAGTTATACTTGTCAGATGGATTTTTGTTTAAGGAAAATAAAGTGTGCATTCCTAATTGTTCCTTGCGTGTGAGTTTGATCACTGAATCACATGGAGGTGGTCTTATGGGACACTTCGGTATTTCTAAAACCTATGATGTGTTGCATGAACACTTCTATTGGCCTAGAATGAAAAAAGACGTGAGACTTTTGTGAATAATTGTACTACATGTCACCATGCTAAGTCCAAATCACTTCCCCAAGGCTTTACACACCACTTTCTGTTCCTAGCGGCCCGCGGCTTGATATTTCTTTGGATTTTGTTCTAGGGTTACCTATGAGTTCTAAGAGAAAAGATTCTATTTTTGTTGTAGTTGATCGTTTTAGTAAGATGGCTAGATTTATTGCTTGCACCAAAACTGATGATGCAACTCATATTGCTAATCTTTTCTTTGCTGAGATTGTTAAATTGCATGGCATCCCTAAGACTATTGTTTCTGATAGAGATTCTAAATTTCTTAGCCACTTTTGGCGTGTTCTGTGTGCTAAAATTGGGACTAAGTTGCTATTTTCTACTACTTGTCATCCTCAAACTGATGGACAAACAGAAGTAGTTAATAGAACCTTATCCAATTACTTAGAAGTGTGATCTCTAAAAATCTAAAATCATGGGAAGAATGTTTGCCTCATGTTGAATTCGCTTATAATCGTGCCAATACATTCAACCACTAAACATGTCTCCTTTTGAAGCTGTGTATGGTTTCAAATCCGTTATCTCCCATAGACTTACTTGCTTGCCTTACAATCCGCCAGGATAGCTTAGATGGAGAAGAACGTGCCAAGAAGATCAAGGAGATGCATGTTAAGTCAAAGAACAAATTGAGAAAATGAACGAACAAATAGCTGCTCGAGTGAACAAGACAAGGAAAAAGATCACATTCAAGCCTGGACATTGGGTGTAGGATTCACTTGCGCAAAGACCGTTTTCCCCGCGAAAGAAGTCAAAGCTGAACCAACGTGGAGATGGCCCATTTCAAGTTATATCACGGATTGGAGATAATGCATATAAGGTTGATCTTAGAGGAGAATACAATGTCTCTTCTACTTTCAATGTTCAGACTTGTCTCCATATGATTGCACAGATTCGATGACGAATCATTTTCAAGAAGGGAGGATAATGCAACCCAAACTACTGAAGATCCATTAAGAGTACCAGTTGAGCCAATCACAAGGTCTAAGTCCAAACAATTAAGACAACTCTTTATTGGTTATGTTCAAAAAATGGTGGAAATCCAATTCAAGCCCAATTGCAAATGATGGCGAAGAACTCAAAGCTTTTATGTAATTGTTTAAGTGCTGATTTTGGTGATTAAATTAGGCCCAAATCAGCCCGATTATTTTTGGTCATCGTTAATTTAAATTGTTTGGCATAAAAGAGAAAACACTAGTTGTATTTAGAAAGGATTCCTTAATCCTTTTCTAAATAAAACTCTATTTACTTGTTTTCTAGATTAGGTTTAGGACTCTTTTTCCCATTGTATTTAGATTACAATGCTGCCCTATACCTATAAATAGGGCACATCCATATCAGTTTTGAGCTGGCTTTAATTCAATAAAATTCTTAAGTTTTTCTTTACACTTGTGTAAGAAACCTTATGGCTAATTGTGGACTCAATTAGTGGCTAGTCGTGGACTCGACTAGCAAATTGATTCGTGCTCGAATCAATCTTACTTTATTCAACCTTAGATTTAGGTTCGTGGACTCGTTCTTGAATCGAAGGAAACTAGATCCGACTCTAGTTAATTGAAGATTGCAACATCGAGGTACTTGAAGCTACATGGGATTCTTCCAAGTCTTTGAGGATTCGAGAAAAGGGTTTCTCGTGAGGTTTAAGGTATTTTGATCCATCTCTATCTTTGCATTGAGAGTAATCTGGGACAATATTCCATTTTATTTGAACCTTG